>NC_135892.1:27229414-27602582 GCF_964194155.1 Cetorhinus maximus | reverse complement strand
CCTCCACCCCCTGCATGTGCTTGTGTACTTCCTTCAGTTTGTGCTGCCTTGCCCCCTCACCACTGCCCTCCACCCCCACACCCCCCAACCTGACATGCGCTGGAGCCCTTACCCCTGCACCGCACTGAAAGCCAACCAGGAAAAAGCGACTTGCCTGCACCCCTCATGAATGCGCACACCTCTTCCTTGATGTCCTATGGGCGATGCTCGTCAGCACCGCACAAGTTTGTATGCGCTCATCTCCGAGTTCCCCTCAGAGTTCAGATCATCAGGTCCACACTTGCCGTTTTCAAGTCACACTGACGTGGGCGGTAAATTTGACATGGAGGGATGATTCCGGCAAGCAGGGCTGATAATGAGATGCTAAAGTATTGAAATTAGGTTCCTGACTTGAGACGATGGCAAACACAGCCCACCATTGACGAGTGGAGCGGATGATCACAAACTGGTCTCACGATGGTGTAAAACCGATTTTTGGCCTTCTCGCCATATTGTCCCTCCCACCACCCACCATGACGCCCAACGCCAACGGGACCGGATGATTCCGCCCTAAGTGAATTCACTCTGGGACAATTTTTATATAGGAATTTTCATTTTATTCCTGAACTTTTCTTCTGACCTTGTCTTGCATCATGCCGCATCCAAAACCAGCTCATATTACCTTTAGATAAACAGACATGACATATATGTATTTATTAAATGATTTTTTGTTGGCAATCATCCATGAACTGTCCTGTACTCCACACTTGGCCTGGATCTCTGCCAATCCAGGACCTCATTTCCTCTTTAATTTTGCAAGGACATATCTAAGCCATATGCACATGATAATGAGGCTCATGAGACTACACGTCATTATACAGACAGAGAAAATCATGATACTCTGTACAGAATGCTATAATGTACTATACTAACAAGAAACTGTAAACTTAAAAGGTTCTCCAGCTCTTCCTTTGCCCTGATCCATCTTGCAGATAATCTTTCCTAAGTATTATTTCTTAACTGTCCCAATTTCATTGTTAACTCAAAGGAACCCAACCCTGAATGTTAGAAATTTAAATTCTATGTCCTTTTTACTTAAATTTCAATTGTTTTGAGAGCTATTGGTGTGTTCAACTTAATCAAGATTATTTCAATTATTAGTTAGTTTTTCTATGGAGCATGAGTCAATGCTTTCATTTAAAAAGATAAAGGCAAAATACTGCAGATGCTGGAAATCTGAAACAAAAACAAAAAGTGCTGGAAAAACTCAGCAGGTCTGACAGCATCTGTGGAGAGAAAGACAGAGTTAATGTTTCGAGTCTGTATGACTCTTCTTCAGAACTAAAGAGAAGTAAAAATATGGTGAAATATATACTGTTTAAGAGGGTGGGGCAGGTGAAGCTGGATAGAAGGCCAGGGATAGGTAGAGGCAAAGGAGAGATTGCAAAAGATGTCATAAACAAAGGTCGAAGGAGTGTTGATGGGGGTGATACTGGCTAAAGGAGGTGCTAATGGTGACATTAAGAGTAGAAAGCAGAATGAGCAAGTGACAGATGGCCCTAGTGGGGGTGGGGTAGGGGGAGGGGATGGTGTGGGAAAAAAGATCAAAATAGGCTGAAAGGTGAGGATGAAACAATGAATAAAAATTGAAATAAATTTTTTAAATAATAATTATAAAAATAGGTGGGAGAAAAAATATATATATATATATAAATTTAAAAATAAATATTTGAAAAAACGGGATCAAAAAGGGGTGAGGGTGGAGGAGAGAGTTCATAGTCTGAAGTTGTTGAATTCAATGTTAAGTCCGGAAGGCTGTAAAGTACCTAATCGGAAGATGAGGTGCTGTTCCTCCAGTTTGCGTTGACCTTCACTGGAACATTGTAGCAGGCCAAGGACGGACATGTGGGCATGAGAGCAGAATGGTGTTTTGAAATGGCAACAGGAAGGCCTGGGACATGCTTGCGGACAGACCGCAGGTGTTCCGCAAAGCGGTCACCCAGTCTGCGTTGGTCTCTCCAAATGTAGAGGAGACCGCTTTGGGAGCAGCGAATGCAGTAGACCAAATTGAGGGAAGTGCATGTGAAGTGCTGCTTCACTTGAAAGGAGTGTTTGGGCCCTTGGAGGGTGAGGAGGGGGGAAGTAAAGGGGCAGGTGTTGCACCTTCTGCGATTGCATGGGAAGGTACCGTGGGAGGGGGTTGAGGTGTTGAGGGTGATGGAGGAGTGGATCAGAGTGTCCCAGAGGGAACAGTCCCTACGGAATGCTGACAGTGGGGGTGAAGAGAAGATGGGTTTGGTGGTGGCATCATGCTGGAGTTGGTGGAAATGGCGGAGGATGATCCTTTGAATACAGAGGCTGGTAGGGTGAAAAGTGAGGACAAGGGGGACCCTAACATGGTTCTGGGAGGGAGAGGAAGGTGTGAGGGCAGAGGTGCGGGAGATGGGTCGGACACGGTTGAGGGCCCTGTCAACCACCGTGGGTAGGAAACCTCGGTTAAGGAAGAAGGAAGACATGTCAGAAGCACTGTTTTGGAAAGTGGCATCATTGGAACAAATGCGACGAAGGTGAAGGAACTGAGAGAATGGGATGGAGCCCTTACAGGAAGCAGGGTATGAGGAATTGTAGTCAAGGTAGCTGTGGGAGTCGGTGGGCTTGTAATGAATATTGGTGGACAGTCTATCACCAGAAATTGAGACAGAGAGGTCAAGGAAGGGAAGGGAAGTGTCAGTGATGGACCATGTGAAAGTGATGGATGGGTGGAAACTGGAAGGAAAATTAATAATTTTTCCAGGTCCAGATGAGAGCATGAAGCGGCACCGAAACTGTCACCGATGTACCAGAGAAAGAGTTGTGGGAGGGGGACAGAGTAGGACTGGAACAAGGAATGTTCCACGTACCCCATAAAACAGACAGGTATAACTGGGGCCCATGCGGGTACCCATAGCCACACCTTTTATTTGGAGGAAGTGAGACGAGTTTAAGGAGAAATTGTTCAGTGAAAGAACAAGTTCAGCCAGGCGGAGGAGAGTGGTGGTGGATGGGGATTTTTCAGCCCTCTGTACAAGGAAGAAATGGGGAGCCCTCAGACCATCCTGGTGGGGATGAAGGTGTAGAGGGATTGAATGTCCATGGTGAAGAGGAGGCGGTTGGGGTCAGGGAACTGGAAATTGTTGATATGATGTAGGGTATCAGAGGAATCGCAGATGCAGGTGGGGAGATACGGGACAAGGGGAGAGAGAATGGAGTCAAGATAGGAAGAAATGAGTTCCGTGAGGCAGGAACAGGCTGACACGATCGATCTACCGGGACAGTCCTGTTTGTGGATTTTGGGGAAGAGGTAGAAGCGGGCTGTCTAAGATTGGGAGACTATGAGTTTGGAAGCTGTGGAGGGAAGATCTTGATGTTCGGTGGTGGGGTCATGGTCCAGGGGGAGGTAGGAGGAAGTGTCTGCGTTGGGGCTTAGCCTCTGCGAGGTAGAGGTCAGTACGCCAGGCAACAACAGCACCACCCTTGTCGGCAGCTTTGAAAACAAAGTCAGAGTTGGACTTGAGAGAACGGAGTGCGGCAAGTTCAGAAGGAGACAGGTTAGAGTGGGCGAGAGAAATTGAGACGGCCAATGTCACGCCGACAGTTAGCAATGAAAAGATCAAGAGCAGGTAAGAGGCCGGGGGGTGGGGCGGTCCAGGTTGAGGGAGAATATTAGAGGCGGGTGAAAGGATCCGTTGAACGGGGAGAGGACTCCTGTCCAAAGAAGTGAGCACGGAGACGAAGGCAGTGGAAGAAAAGTTCAGCATCGTGCCGAGCCCAGAATTCATTGAGGTGAGGGCACAAGGGTATGAAACTGAATCCTTTGCTGAGTACTGAACGTTCAGCATCAGAGAGGGAAAGGTCAGGGGATATGGTGAATACACGGCAGGGGCTGGGCTTAGAAGACGGGATGGGGTCAGAGGGACAGGAAGGGGTGGAGGGTCTTGGATGGGCATTGGTATCAATGAGTTGTTGGAGCTTGCGTTCTTTAGCACCTGAAAGAAAGACAAAGTTTCATTGACAAACTTTCATTTAAAAAGCTTCTTCACTCTCCTGAGTAACCTTAACTATTTCATGTTGCACTGTTGTCAAGTAATTCCTCATGGCTGAGACCCATTTTTCACTGCAACTTCATCATACATTTCTGTATACTAGTTGCCTCACACGCAACAAATCACATTTGCATGCATACAGCGATATTCCAATATCATGCTCCACATGACATCTGATACAAGTTGGCCTTCAGATTATCTTAACATTTCAGATTGTGGGATGGGGAGGGGTAGTGGTCTAGGGATCTTTACTTATTTCCCTCTGCATCGTCTCGGTGTGTCAGGTCGTGACCAGGCAATTTTCTTATTGTTCGGTATGGGCAAGAGCACAAACATTTCAAAGAGAAAAGCTATCATTCGCTTAATATACAGAATTTGAATATTGCTGAAAAGAGAGATATGTTGCCGAAGCTTTTCATCTTGCACTAATCATGACATATGCAAGAATGTACTATACTCGCAAGCAATTTAAGATAATCAGTCAATCTCGTAACATGGCTCATTTACACTTGCTAGAAGTGACGTACATTCATACACGTTCTCTGCAAACAAAATGAATATGTTCAAGCGTTGTGCCTTTTCCGAATAACCTGGAAGCTTGGGGAGCCTATAGTTCTCCATTGCTTTCTCCATGGCAATGCCTTGGTAAATCAGAGCCAACTTGCCAACCAATCAGCACTCTTTCCTCTTTGCCAGAAATAGTTGTGATCATTTAAAATTTGGGATTATTTTGAAATGATACTGGCCCAGAATGTCTGGTTTCTGGGGGTCATGCCCTGGAGGTACCCTGAAGATGCGCTGAGGGAAATCCCCGGAAGTCCCCATGGAAGTCCCCTTCCGTTGGGCAATTACCCTGCACTGGGAACTATCTGAAACATAAGAACATAAAAAATAGGAGCAGGGGTAGATCATTCAGCCCTTCAAGCCTGCTCCACCATTCAATGAGATCATAGCTGATTTTCTGCTTCGACAACATTTTCCTACACTATCCCTTGATGTTTTCAATATGTAGAAATCTATCAATCTCAGTCTTGACATACTCAACAAATGCACCTCCACAGCCCTCTGGGGCAAAGAATTCCAAAGATTCACTACCCTCTGAGTGAAGAAATTCCCCCTAATCTCAGTTCTAAATGGCCTGCCCCTTGTATTCTGAGACTGTGTCCATTGGTTCCAGACCCCAGTAAGGGGAAACATCCTTCCTGCATCTACCCTGTCGAGCCCTGTAAGAATTTTGTATGTTTGAATGAGATCATTTCTCTTCTTCTAAACTCAAGAGAATAAAGGCCCAGTCTATTTAATCTTTCCTCATAGCACAACGCCTCCATCCTAGGAATTAGTTTGGTGAACCTTTGTTGCACTCACTCTATGGCAAGTATATCTTTCCTTAGGTAAGGAGACCAAAACTTTACACAATATTCCAGATGTGGTCTCATCAAGGCTCTATATAATTGCAGCAAGACATCTTTACTCCTATATTCAAATCGTCTTGTAATACAGGCCAACACACCATTTGCCTTCTTAATTGTTTGCTGTACCTACATGTTAGCTTTCAGTGACTCATGAACAAGGATCCCCAAGTCCCTCTGAAGTTCAATTCTTCCCAGCCTCCCGCCATTTAAGAAATACTCCATATTTCTGTTTTTCCTACCAGAGCGGATAACCTCACATTTCTCCACATTGTGTTCCATCTGCCAAATCTTTGCCCACTCGCTTAGCCTCTTCAAATCCCCTTGAAGCATCTTTGCATCCTCTTCACAACTCACACCTCGACCTAGTTTTGTGTCGTCTGCAAACTTGGAAATATTACATTTAATCCCCACATCCAAATCATTGATGTAGATTGTGAATAGCTTTGGTGCAAGCACTGATCCTTGAGGTATCCCACTGGTCACAGCCTACCAATCACTTTGAAATTTATCTATTTCTCAGTGCAAGACTACAGGTCTAGGGCAATTTCAAATTGCTTGGCTAGCTGATCTGAATTATTGTTCTCACTGGACCAAAGGACAATTTAAAATAGGCTTGGGCATTGACAACTTCCGAGAGCTGTTGCCTCCTCTCAGCGTCTGCCAGAATCCACTGGATCAACCTGCCAATGGCAACATTTTGCATCTGCAGAGGTAAATCCTCTTTTATTCTAAATTACTGCTTGCTTGTCCAAATCTTTAGGGGTGAGGGAGGAGTTAATCACAATTAGGAGGCCTAGAATTTGCGGCAATCAGTTTAAGAAAATATTACTTTGTAAATGTTTGATATAATTTAAAATGAGACCACATATTTTTTAATTTAAACTGCATAAAGCAATTGCAGTTTCTAGCCGCAATCCAATTAAAGCAAAGTGGTTCGCAAAGTTCAAATTGATCTACCATAGCAACTGTAACTTGTAGTTATTCAAGGCTGAATCTGGTTTTTTTAAATAAACCACTCTGCTTTTCACAAATAAACTTCAATCAAAGTAAATCCACGCTAGTGTCTTTAACTTAAAACATAAATCATAAAGTTATTCCCAATTCTGGGTGCAGAATCTTAAAGTAAAATGAACGTATTCAACTATATTCACACTTTCATGCGCCTTAAAAATATTGATCCCTGTAGTTTGAACTCAGAAAGTGCTAAATTCCAGTGCTAGCCCAAGGTCACAAACCTATGGAATATTCACAATTTAAATCAGTTAAAAATGAAAAATTATGACTCAAAGTTTCTGGAAAATAGCAGTCATATATGTACATACATTGAGAAAGTAACAAGCAAACTTAAAATAGCATACGCTTGTGGTAAAAAATATTGACTAAAATGCTTAAAACACTTCCAACATCAAACACAAGATTACAGATGTTAAATGGCTTATAGATCTTTTAAACAATTATAGGTCAACTTTTAGAAGAAAGAAGGTTCCATTTTCATACTATTGCACAACAGTATCCATAGGTGCACATTTGCTGAGGTCACATATTGAGATGTCTAGTCCACTTATAATCTTTCGGCCTCCACCTCTGTTCTATCAGTTTTGCTTATTATAATTTAAATGCATTGGCAAAGTGACTGGCAGATATTTTTAAAGTTCTAACTGCCTTAACCAATTCTCAGTAGCAGTATTAATTTTACTGTGACATGTGTTTTAGCAACTGTTCCCTATCTCAATAATGAGCCATCTCTTGACGTGGCTCTTTATCATTCTCTGTCTTTTGAATTTTTTCACACATTTTTTTCTTCCCTCCACATGTGCTCTCTGGCTGAAATGTAAAACAATGTATTCTGGATACTTGGCCATGTGAACCGCCTTAAAATATTCTACCAGGCAGAGAGATAGCAACTGGAGTTCAGCACAAGTTCTAAGATTAGGTATAAGAATTGAAAACACAGAGTAGATATTAAATGATAACAGACAGGTTTCATCTGCCCCTGAGTAGGAGATACTTATCAGGCTGGGGCCCTCTGGGCCTCGGGCCACCAGAGGACATCCACCAAGGTCATCGCAGACAACAGAACGTAGCAGTCAACAGGCTGCCTCCACCTCTACTGTGGATGTCGGGACTGCACCCAAGCATAGCAGTAGGGTTAGGAAAGCTAAGAAATTTTGATGTCACTTTTGGGTCACTGGTGTGCTACCACTGTAAAGAAATTGCACTTTTGTGAATCCATTTGATGGTTATGAGAATGTTTTGGTCAACTGAAGGTGTATATTGAAGTCCTCTTATGTTAAGGTTTAGCCATCCTCCCACTCAGTGATAGTGTCCCACTGTGAGATTAACATTACTGTGCCAACATCACTTGAACTAGTCTCCGCGCCCTTGTGTGATGTCAAGGAGATGTGTTTAAATCTTTATTTGAAGTGTGTTATGTAAGCATTTCTAACCCTATTTCCTCAATGAACACCATTGAGTGAGGGCAGCTCATCAGCATTGATATTCTAGCGGTATTTGTGTCTCCTCAGTGGTAGCAGCAGAAAACAAGATATGCACGAGAGGAGAAGATCACTAGCCATGTCCTCATCTCAGTGACAGAAGTCTTTGCATCATTATATGGCAGAGGAAGCTTCAAGTCTTCTCTCGCATCGCTCTCGTTCCTCAGTAGACTCTCAGTTCCCAGAGTGAGTGCATTCACAGGGCACTGTGGACCAGTGCAGAGATCATGGCCTGGCAATTTATGAGGCCAGAATGTGCAAGTGTGAATGCGAGTGGTTGGACATCTCCTGAGATGAAAGGGAATGGCATTGAGGGCTAGGAGAGATGTGGCCATATGCCCCCCTCCTTTACTCTTCCTGGAGCCTGTCAGCAGTTAAAGAGTCACGGGCATGTCTCCCACATTTTGTTTCCTGCATCGCGTCATTGCATTCATTCTGACCCTCAGCAGCCTCCTGGGGTTCCTGGGCTTCTGGATCTTCATCCTCCGATGAGCTCTCATCCTCCTCCATTTCACCTTCTGGAAAACACTCGCTCATCTGAGATATAGCAGAGGTCATGGCCTGGATGAACTCTGCTATTGCCCGTACATGTCTGCTCAAAGCATCAGGCAGCTCTGCCAAATTGTCCCCTGTTTTCCTCTGCAACTCCAGCAGGTGGCCCTCCTCAGAGGCTCTTCATCAGCCTGGGGTGCAGCTTTGCCCTGGCCTCCAGCAGCCCTCTGACTGTCAATGGCCTGGGCTCTCAAAGCCTCCGTCACCTGCACCTGCGTATCTGTGAGATGCTTACCAGACTGTGACCCAGAGCCGATTTGCAAACATGTCCTCATCAAGATGAGTGCTTCTGCGCTGGTGCTTGGTGCAGGGAAAGATGTGACACTGTGCCCTCAGAGACTTTGGAACTGTTGTCCTCAGAGGAGGTCTGAGGAGATTCACTGGTAGGCTATTCATGAGTCTCTGCCGCAGTCAAACCTGCAAAGGAAACACAAAAGCAATTAGCTAAGTGAATATTAAACAGTCTACTTCCATCTATGGGTACAGCAGACTCCCTTTGTAGCTAGGGATGATGGATAAGTGTCAATCTCTTCACTCTACATGCACTCCAAACTCAACATCTAAGAAGGAGGAACTGCCCTGTTTCCCTAAGAACTCAAGTGCCACCATTTTGGTGGTGGTCAATGGACAAATAATACCTGGCACTCCTCCCCTGGTCTTTTCCCTCTCCTTTTTGGTATGGGCCCTTTTCTCCTGCAAGGATAAAGGAAGAGAAAGTTAGGCTTCAAGTGATGCTGAGGAGAATCCCTTACCACCCGATTGCCCCATGGTCCCATGACAGGTTACCATGCCCATATATCCTTCCCAAACTTATGCTCTCGAGAAAGCTGGGTGATGTATCAATGAGTGTCTTTGATAGAATAGAGCTGAAAACCATGCTGGTGAACATTTATTGACTATTTACACTATTTACAGGGACAGACTTTAGCAGGGCTCCATTAGAACCTTCTTCCCTCAGGTTCTGATTACATATGATCTGACATCATCTGACATCACTGACGATGCACTGTAGCTATTAGCATAATAACTATTAACCCCTTATACTACACTTCCCGCCAAGTCTTTCATCCTACCCATAAACTGTTTACATTTTTATCCTACTCCTCCTCCCCCCACTACCCCTCCCCCCGACCCCCTACTACAAGGTCACTGTCAGGCTCTCTGAGTCAGAGGAAAAGACACTGCAGTGGCTTATTTCTTATTTCTTTCGGAGGAGGGATAGGAACACAGGCATCCTGCAGAGAGGGATATGAACAATCCACTAAGGTGGTCAGGCATCTTCCCTTCCATCTGGGCGGTCAATCCAGGCCTGCAAAGGCCGCTTACACTGACCTGTTATGTCTGAGAATACCATGGTCAATGTTGAATAAGTAAGAATGAGCATGAACCAAGGGACTCTAATCTCAACCAGATCAGTTCTGGTCCCAGATCCAAACAGATTTCCCAGGATGAAGTGCTGGCAATTACTGCACCTTATGGCAGCCATCAAAGGTGATAGCCTGGTTTTCACAATAATGATCCTCCCTCTTCTAAACCTTATCCAAGTTGGTCTCTGTGATACCTGGTCAAAGAGTAATCAGGAGACTCGAGAGCTGAGTAACCTCCTACCCGTTAGGAGATCCAAAGGAGTCAGGTCATCATGTAAAGGTATGGACTGGTAACTAAACAAGGCCAGGCCAATGTTATCATTTCTCTTTAACAGGGCCTTGACCATATGGATCCCCTGTTTGGCCTCGCCATTGGCCTGTGAGTACCTAGGTGAGCTGGTGATGTGTGCGAAACCATACGATTCAGTGAAGTGTCTACAGCAATCATTAGCAAACCACAGGCCATTATACAAAATAACCATATCTGGGATGCCATGTGCAGTGGAAATCTTTTTAAGTATGGTAATAACCGCCGTCGAGGTGGGGCTGTGTAGTTACTTGACCTTAATCGATCGGGAAAAGTAGTCAACGACAATGAGAGGGGTTTTACCCTCGCAGATGAACAGATCCATCCCAAAGGCAAGATGGGAAAGATGAGGCCATCAAGGGTTCCTTGCAGTCTTGCCTATGTATAGCATACTTTGGACAATTAGAGACAAATGTCTTCAATGGTCTTCAATATACCAGGCCACCAGATGGAATGGTGGGTTTGGATCTGGTACTTGGTAATCCCCAGCTGTCCCTGGTGTAAGTGTCGGAGAATGTCCAGCCTGAGGACACTGAGAATAACAATGCGGTCGTTATAGATAAGCAGGTCATCCAGAAGGCTAAGGTGACAGTATTGTTCAAAGTATTGCTTTAAAATGCAGGCCAACCAGTGGTGCAATACTCTCAAATTTGTGTGCATTCAGCGGTGGCTACAAATTTTTTCCAATTTTTGAGTGATTGCTGGTGGAAACTTGGCCGACAAAGTGGCATAGTACTCCATGTCCGCAACGAAGGTGACATCATTCTGTGCAGGCGCCCCCACAGGGATGCCGGATAAAGCACCAGCTGTGGTCTGGAATTTGCCCTGATGTATTCTGTGGTGGTATCAAAATGCATAAGGCATATTCGGAACCTCTGGATTTGCGGTGGCATCCAGCTCCTTGGTATTGAGAAGGGTTACTAACAGCTTATGATCCATCTGTATGATGAACTTGAGTCCGAGGACATAATCAGAGAACTTCTCACAGGCCCAGATGACTGCCAGGTCCTCTTTCTCAATGACAGCACACCGCTGTCCGATATCTGTTAATGCCCTGGAGGCGTAATGGACTAGACGTAAGGAGACATTGCGCTGGATTTGAAATAAAACTGCTCTTAAGCCAATAGAAGAAGTACTGGCTGCAACAATACTGGGGAGTTCTGGGTCGTAGTGGGCCAGGGTTTGGGTAGGTGTCAGCATGTGCTTGGTTCTATCAAAGGCCTATTGTTGGTGTGTTATCCCAATACCAAGTCTGGTCCTGTTTTAAATCCAGCGCAATGTCTCCTTACGTCTAGCCCATTACACCTCCAGGGCATTAACAGATATCGAACAGCGGTGTGCTGTCATTGAGAAAGAGGACCTGGCAGTCACCTGGGCCTGTGAGAAGTTCTCTGATTATGTCCTCGGACTCAAGTTCATCATACAGATGGATCATAAGCTGTTAGTAACCCTTCTCAATACCAAGGAGCTTGCAAGGATGCCACCGCAAATCCAGAGGTTCCGAATATGCCTTATGCACTTTGATACCACCACAGAATACATCAGGGCAAATTCCAAACCACAGCTGGTGCTTTATCGGGTTTGTTGATGTGTGTCAAGTTGGGCAGAAACTTTCCCAACTGGTTAACTATTCCCATAAAGTGTTGGAGTTCGGTCACATTAAGGGGCAACGGAAAATTCGTGATGGCTGTTGTCATTTGAGGATCTGCCTTGACTCCTGAGGTATCAACAATGTTGCCCGGGAAGTTAATGGTGTGTTTGGAAAACTCACCCACTTGTGGTTTAGTGTGAGACCCGCAGCCTGCAGACATTGCAGTATTGCCCGTACTCTGGTATCCTGTTCTGTCGGAGTGGAGCGATGCATGACAATGTCATCCATATGACAAATAACACCTCTAAGGCCCCCTAAGAGGCCTATCATAGTGTTTTGGAAGATTTTGGATGCTGAGACGATTCCAAACAGAAGGCGATTAAAACAGTATCTTCCAAAGGGAGTGATAAACATAGTTAAGAGTTTGGACTCTTTGTCCTGTGGAGCTGCCAAATGCCACTGTTGGCATCTAATTTTGTGAAGACTGAGCTCCCCACAAGCTTTGCCAAACTCTGGTCAATAGTTACCATGGGGTGAATTTCTCTTTCTACCACCTTATTCAATTGTGCAAGGTCAACACGAATACGCAAAGAACTGTTAGGTTTCGGTACAGGCACTATGCCAGAGCACCAAGAAGTGGGCTCGGTGATAGGTGATGATATCATCCCCTGGTGTGGTGTGATGTCTATCTCTCTCCTGACCATTTGTAAGAGGAGTTGCGGAACCTTCCGTGGGGTCAATAAGCACACCAGCTTAGCAGTTGCTTTCAAAGTGTTGCAGTATGTCGTTTGTAGCTTCCCTAGTCAAGTGAACAATTTCTCTTGAACTTGTCAGATCCATCTTGATTGACCAGATCATTTAATTTGCAAATAATGCACAAGCCAGTGCAAGCTCTGCAGCTCAGTAGGGAGGACTCCTGCTCCTGTATCCAATTTAAAGGTTGTCTTGTAGCCATTAACCATAATTTCAGCAGTCCAAAATGCTCTTTAGATTCTGAGACCTCAGCTAAAAAAATTGGTTGATGGTCACAAGGGTTTTCTAGTGTTTTAGAAGCTGTCATTGGGATAAGTGTGCTTTTAAATTTTTGACCTGGAGCTGAAAGCTTTTTATTGCGGTAGACTGTTTGAAAATGCCCCCTCCTGTGGCAGGAGTGGCACTCTGCATTAATGGCTGGACAGGCATGGCAGCAACAATGTGATCATTTCCAGCCACAATGGAAACATCTAACAGTGGCCGCAACTGCGCTCTGTCTCTTCCCACTCTGCTCATTTGCTGACGTTCTGGGTGCCCTGTCATATCCTCTATGAACTAGCAGTAGATAACAATCATTTTGAAAGGAATTAATACTTGCTGCAGAGTTTTAAGTGCCCCTGTCAAACTTTTCCAGGTCTGTGCCAGTATCACGTTCCAAACTAAAGTAAGAGTCAAAGACACTAAGGATTTCTGAGTTTCCAGTGGTTTCCTCATCAACTCACTGCCATATTAAAATGTCTTTGGCTCTGCTGCTGATTGCATAAAATAGTACACTGACCTGATCCTTATCTGGTTTCCATTGGATAATGTACTGGCATGCATCTGAACACTTTTCCACTTTCACGATGCTGGTCAATTTAATGGTCACTTACATTTTTAAAAACAAAGCCCTATCATTAATCACTGTACTAAAAACATATTTAACTTATTATGCACCATTGCATTATGAGATGTGAAGTAGGCAACACATTTTGGACTTCCCTGTCCAAAGGTTCCCGACTCCATGGTTCACAACACCTCTGAGGTGGCATGAAACATGCTGCCTTCAGAAGTTGGCCTGACTTCATGAAAACTGCAGGGATCTGAAATATCCATCCCCCATGTGGAGCTGGCAAGAGCAGGAATGCTGCACCTGGGTATGTGACCTACTCCATTCCCACACTGGTCAAAAGAGCCAGTGTTGGAGTTGGGTGGGGGGGCGGGGAGCGGCAGAGCGAGCCTTCCACATATGGGGACATGTCCACAGGTTTGACCCGTGTCAGAACAGGAAAATCTAGCCTCTTCTGTTTTATTGTTAAACTATTGTGAAACAAATAATTTTAGTTGTCTTACTAGGGGTAAAATGAGTTTACTGGCTAAATTGTAAATAGAATTAAGGACTATTAGTTCCCCAATGGGAGGTTTAGAAGGGTGGTTTAGATAGATGAATAGTTTTCTTCACCATTAACATTAAACCAATATGTTACAATTACCTGCAGTTACTGTTGTTGCACAGGCAAGTGTAGCAGTTAATTTGTGCACTGCAAGATTCCACAAAGAGCAAAATGATCAATCAACTGTGTTTGTTTTGGTAATGTTTGTTGAAGTTTGCTGACTCATTAGAGCACCAGGAGAACTGCCTCCTTTTTTTTCAAATACAGTAGTGCCATAGGATCTATTACATCCATCAACAACTTGCATTTATATTGCAATATTAACGTAGAAGTATATCCCAAGGCCCTTAAATAGAAATACATGGATATTGAGCCAAAGAAGGCGATCTTAGGAAGAGTGCCCAAAAGTTTGGTCAGGAAATTACTTTTACAAAGCATCTTAAAAGGGGATAGGGAGGTAGAGAAGTGGGGCAATTTAGGTAGGGGTTTGCAGAGCATTGAGCACAGGAGACTATGAGCATGGCTGTCACTGATGCAGTGAAGAGAGGTAGGCAATGAACAAAAGTCAGTCAGAGGACTGTAGAATTCAGGGGAGATGGAGAGCTGGAGGAGGTTACAGAGAGAGGCCTGAAAGAGTTTAAACATGAAGCTGAGTATGTTAAATTGCCAGTATTAAAGGACTGGGAACTGAGGAAGGTCATTGAAGTCAAGGTGATACATGAGCAAGACTTGGTATGCTTAGGACATGAACAGCAGAGTTTTTGACGAACTGAAGTTCACAGAGAATGGATGTTGGGAGTCTGGACAGGAGAATATTAAAGTAGTTGAGTCTGGAGGTGACAAACACATGGATGAAGGCTTCAGCAGTAGATGGGCTGAAATAGGGACAAAGGCAGATAATATTATAGGGCAATCTTGTCGGGCGGGCGCTTTCCCAACCCGAACGAGAGTAAAATAGGACACGATGACATCGGGCGAGCGTCCCGACGTCATCGCACGCTTTCACGATATATTGCTCGATAGACACACGCGAGAGGTGGCAGCGCATCAGCCGACAATTAAGAGGTCTATTAAGGCCCTTAATCAATTAATTAAATCAGATTTTTCGCTGCCCATCCAACCGTTCGGTTGGCAGGTGGACGAAAAGGCCAAGCGGCCTTTGGATTTTTATGAAACCTCATCCAAGGGTGGGATCAGCTTTCCAACAGGAATTAAAAATAAAATAAAAATGTTTAAATCTCATTTATAACATGTCCCCGCTCATATGACAGAGTCACATGAGGGGACATGTTCGCCTTATTTTTTAAATCTTTATTTGTACTGTTATAAATCTTCAGCTCCCTGAAGCAGCTCTGTGCCTTCAGGGAGATTTCAGTGCATGCACCCGTGTGCATCCGCAAACTTCTGTGCTCACCCTCCTCCCGCCCGCACCCCAGCAGCGCTCAGCTTTGCAGCACGTAATTCACGCTGGCTGGCTGTTAATTGGGCAGCCAGTGTGAAATCGCAGTTGGGGCCAGATCGCGGGCAGCAGTCGGTTTTGTCACTGCCCCCGGGCCCGCCCACCCGACAAAGTAAAAATCCTGCCCATAAAAATAAAAGTAAGCAGCCTTTGTAATGGATAAGATAGGGGACGGAATTGTCCTAGATTTGCATTGAGTGCGATAGCTGGCAGGAAAAAGGACGTTTTACCGGGGGCCGCAGTGGTGGGTTTTCACGCTGTATTGTCCCAATCCCTCCTCATTAGTCAAAGAAGGCAGCTCACCACCACCTTCTCGAGCGCAACTAGGGATGGGCAATAAATGCTCACCCAGCCAGCGAAGCCCACATCCCATGAATGAATTTTAAAAATCATGCATTCCCGGGAAATTTGCCGTTTCGCTGGCGGAGGGCCTCCGATTTTCCCACCTTGCTGTCACCTCGCTGCTTCTTTACGCCAGGCACCATATTTAAAATGCAGCTCCACCCCAGGACTGCTGTACAGAAGGCATGGCCGTGAAAAGCAAGAAGACTGCAGACCCCCAATTCAGTGACACATCCCTGGAATGACTTTTGGACACCATTGGAGGCTGCCAAGATGCACTCTACCTCCGCTCTGGCCACAGGAGGCCCATCAGTGCTTGGGAAGCAGTGGCTGTGCTGGTTAGTGCCAACGCTGCACAGAAGAGGCTCACCATCCAGTGCAGAAAGAAAATGAATGATCTCATCCATGCCGCCAGGATAAGGCAATCATTTCATCACTCTAAACTCACGCACTTACAAGCCCATCACACATTCACTGGTATCTCACTCACTGCCAACTTAAGGGACATCACCATGCACTCTCTCACACACACCCTCACATCTCCACCTGGCCTCATCTCCTCTGCAGACTGCCTCCTGAACCCTCACCCTCTTGAGGCCACTTGCACAGATCAACATGTGTCCCTACACACATCCTGGGATATCCCCCTTCCCCAGTAATGCCCTAGCCCTGCAGCCTCTTCCCTTACCCGAGGCTACTTCTCCCCCTTCCCCAAGCAAGCCATTGGCCTGCAGCCATTGAAAAGACACCCCTGCCCAACAGCTGGTCTCATAAGTAGAGATCTGCCCATAATTCCCCCTGAAAGTGACGTGGTGCTGCCTGTGAAGCCTGGTGCTGATGACCACAAGTGCTACCCGAGGCAAGATAGGCAAACAAGAATCCTGAGTGAAGTGCAGCTTGCCAAGTGCACATCGCTTATGTTCAGTTGTGAAACACGTTGGCGTGCCAGGATGATGCAGTGTAGGGGGGATGATTCCGGCGAGTAGGGCTTATAATGATATGCAGATGTATTAAAATGAAGTTCCTGACATCCAGCAATGGGAAAGGTGGCTCACCATTGACGGGTGGAGTGGGCGATCACAGACTGTTTTCATGACGTCATGAAACCTATTTTTGGCCTTCCTGCCACATTGTCCCTCATACCCGCCATGACGCCCGACGCCAATGGGCACAGAAAATTCCACCCATGGAGTCAGAAGCACATCCTGAGGTTGTTTGTATAAGATATTAAGTTATGTTTTCCTCAAGTTCCACTCCTGAGACTTGAGCACAAAACCTAAGGTGACACTATAGTACTGGTGGAGTGTTGCACTGTTGCAAGTGTCTTTCAGATGATACATTAAACCAAGGCCCATTTGTACTCATGCCATGGGTTTAGCATTGCAATTTCAGGAACGGGGAGTAGGGGTTGCCACCACGAATGCAGACATGTCTTGCTCTTTGATTGTTTGAAAACTAATATGCTGGCTGGCACGTACTAGAGAGATAGAAATTAAATTGCAAATTTCTTCTAATGCCAACTTTACAAGAGAAAACAATGCTTCTAGTTGTGGGGCTGTTGATCCTTAACAAGGCTTTGCTGAAATTGGTTTCAGTTCTTCAGTGTTTACAGGGCGTATAAAGGGCAGGATAGCAGTCAATGTTTAATATTCTAATTTAAGTAATAGAAAGATTTTTTTCTCTGCTGGATTCCTCAATCGAAGCCCATGTCTGCATAATTTAATTATTCTTTTCTGATGTAAATTTTGTAAGCATCCATACTTAAAACCCCCAGTCATTCATCAGAAAATATCTTCCATTTAAATTTGCTAAATAACCCCTAAAAGCTTCATGAAAGATTTTATGCTGAATGAACTAATAGTCTGTCTGTGTACAGTAATTTATGTGAGAAATCAGCTCAAATGACTTTACTTTCATGAAGCCCGGCTGCTTGCAGCTCAGCCACAGAAACAGTTTTCACCTTCCTTCCCTCTGTTCTTGAATCCAAGAAAAAGCCATCACATCAAGCCTAAAACTCAGCTGATTTATAACTACAGAAAAGTGGTTAGATCGAAACTAAAACTCGGCTGCTGATATGTGACAGTCATTTGTCAGGTGTTCAAATAAAGACACATATTACAATGGGCCCAAAGGAGAAACCACTCAGCCTTTTAAAGCTGGGCTGCTTGCCACATTGAAGCTCTAAAGGAAATAAATGAGAATCAAACTCCTCCTTGAAAGTAAGCACCTTCCTTCAAAGAATAGAACGAGAGAGATAAAAAAAATAATCTTATCGTTTCTGTCTCACTAGAAATGGGATTCTCCCTACTATAAAAATGTGCCAGTCAGAAATGGTGAAGCTTGTTACAAAATCTTCAACTTAAAAGAGAAACATTGGGCTTGTCTGAACTTACAGCTGTACTGTCAAAGAGTTTCAAGTTGATGCCATAAACTAGCCTTTGATGAATTTTCCATGTCTAGTCCCAAGGTGAGGCAGCCATTACAGTCCCATTAGGAAATAATGAATGCTTTTAAATGTTTCCTGGTATTATTTGTTACTTCGAGCTCACGGTAAAGTGCATCAGCTAAGGAAGAAAACATCATTATTGAGAACATGGCTGTATAAAATCGATACGTGTTTTGTTGTTTTCATTTATGGTGGAGGAACACAGTGTCTCCTCTGATTTGAGGTGGAGAGAGCAAGAGCTGTAAAAACCTGTAGCACCATCAAGTTTTCTCTTTACCTTTCTGCTCTTTCTTTGTAACGGGGACAAGATTTAGGGGAAGGGGAGACGTGTCACGGATGTGGAATTGAGTGAGGTGAAATTGGACAGATGCCCTTGATGTAGCTTTCTCCTTTCTTATTTGTTAATCTCAGGGCAAAAAAGCTTGTTTTGTTGACATCTTCTGGAGACACAGCTAATTTTTATGCAAATGCTGTATTGCTCTCCTAGTCCTTTCTTAGCCTACTTTCTGAAAATATGGAATACTCCGCTCTGCGTTATTTTTTGACAAACTCTTTATTATGTTACATTTGAAATACCTACGTAGACTGAATCCAGGTTCTGAAGAAGTCATATTCAAATCGATGCTGCCACGGATGCTGCCAGACCTGCTGAGTATTTCAGCACTTTCTGTTTTTATTTCAAATAGGAACCAGGTTCTTTTACTTGTGCATGACTGAATCCATTGAGCTGAGAGGCAGTCATACATAGTTTTTGAGTAGTTTTGAGAAGTGCTAAATGAGTGCTCAGGGGGTGACACTCAGGTGGGGGTATCCCGTAGCCAATTCTCCCTCACCCTAGAAATGTGCTGGTTGCCAAATGGTTGCCAGTTCTGTCAGAGTGTCCAAGGTTCACATCTAAAGCCTCCTGTATATGCCAATCAGATAAATTCCTCTGCAGAAGGGCTATGCAATGATCTCCTCAAACAAGAGAAAACTCTGCCACCTCCCTTTGGTCTACAATGGCCCCGCCACTGCTGAGTGCTCCAACAGTAACCTCTTAAGGATTTCAATTGACCAGAGACTTAACTGAACAAGCTATATCAACACCATAGCTACTAAAGCAGGACAGAGACAAGGTGTTCTGTGGCAAGTGTCTCACCCCTTAACCCCTGAAGTCGTCAATGCATCTATCAAGGTTCAATTCATGAGTGCGATGGAATATTCACTACTTGCCTAGATTCATGCAGCCTTAACAATACTCAAGAAGTTCAATATAATTCAGCACAGAGCAATCTGCTTGTTGGCACCCCTGTCACCAAGCTCAATATTCAGCATTCCATCATTGACAAATTTTGATTACAGGAAGCACTACAGCAACTCACTAAGGCTACTTTGACAGCACCTCCCTCTCCTGCAACATTAACCACTGAAAGAGCAAGAGCAATATATTGTGGGAACACAATCACCTGCAAGATTATTTCCAAGTTATCCAATATCCTAATTTGGACATACATTGTGATTCCTTCATCATCACTGAGTCCATTTTTTGGAGTTGGCTACCTGACATTGTGGGAGCACCTTCACCACATGGATTTTAGCAGCTCAAAGAGAAGGCTCAAGAAAACTGATGAGATAAATGTAGTCTCGCCAGCATTGCTCACACCAGAGGAAATAATGTTTTTTAAAATCTAAAGATAAATATTCCATCAATAAAACTGACTAAATTGACTGATACATTCTGAGAAATTGGGTCGATGACAGAAATTCAGACTACACAATCTAAATTCATTTTACAGCATAGTTCTGGAAAAAAAAACGATCAAACTCAAGTTCAAGTTCTTTAGGAAGAGATTGAGGCCTTCGAGTAAAAACTTTAATGAAGACATTGAAAGGCAGAATAGACAATTCAAAGGATAAATATAATAATGCTACTGTGAAATATGAAGCACTTTATTTTGTTATTTTGCTTGAACCTTTATTTTGTTCATTAGAAATTTCAGTTATTGAAGGAAAATGCCAATTAATATCTTCAAAAAGCATTTTGAGTGATTTGAGGTGAAAGGATAGGTATAATTACCCTATAGAAAAACTTAGCAAAATACTGGGTGTTATGTGGCAGGCCACATTATTTAACAAGAAAGGTGTACCACTCCCAACACTGAAAGTGGAAGTTTTACTTACGGGAGCAAATGGGTTTGGGAGTGAAAGAAGGGGTTAAAAGCACTAAAATTGACATCACGTCAGGAAGCCATCTCCAACCCACTGACCTCCACATTTAATTATAACACATTGGCCAGAACCTTCGGGTTGGCGTGTGGGGGCGGGCCCCACTTGTCGACGCATAAAATGACGCGCGGTGACGTCGGGTGTATATCCTGACGTCATCGTGCGTCATTCAGATCTTCAGTTCGGCGGGCATGCACCGGAGTCAGCTGCGTACCCGCAAAACTGTCAAAGGCCTATTAAGGCCATTTAAACACTAATTAAAATAATTAACGGAGCTGCCCTTCTAATCTTAAGGTTGGCGGGCAGGCGAAGAGCCCAGGCGACCTTCGCATTTATCATGTAACCTCATCCACAGGCGGGATGAGGTTTCATGAAGGATTTATAATTCACGCTGGGCGGGCCTTAATTGGCCTGCCCATGTAAAATGGCAGCGTGCAGCCAATCACAGGCGGCAATCAGCTGCGCGCCCGCCCGTGCCCTCTCCCACTCAGCCCCCCCAACAGGGAGAAAATTCTCCTCATTCGGTTGTGTACGAGCAATCCCCTCAGGAGGGGGGATTGTTAATTTCAAGATGTTAACCATTCATTAAGAACGATATTAACATCGGTTTTGGGATTTAACTGTGGATGGACAGGTTTCCCGGTTTTCCTGGAACTTGCCAGTGAAATTAAGGCAAATGCACAGCAACAATTGAGGGGGGCTGAAGAAATGACAAGCAAATATTTCCATAAGTACTGAAATCTCACAACTGCTTTCTTGCATAATTGGGTAAAAGGATTTTGTTCCATACTTGTTCTAAGAATTTGCTTTATTGATTGTATTCACTACTTTGGTGGTCACTTTCACAACTTTTTGAGGTTTGTGCATCTGATCTCCACTTTTCAGCTGTGATCTATCAGGTCAGCTTGGATGACTCTTATGTGTATTAACTTGGATATCAGATGAGGACCAAGCTGACTTCAGAAGTGGGAGCATTAGAAATGGGACCAACAGCAGCAGCACCAGAAAGAGCAGCAGCAGCCTTCTCCTCACATACCTGCTGCTCCACAGGAGAGAGGATGAGGTGCTGAGCATTTCACAGGAGGCAATGTCCACAACACAGGCTGTATAGACAGAAGATCAGCTTCCTGAACCTGTTAGAATACTCGTATTTCAGGAGGCTCAGGGTCTCGTATCAGGCCTTAGCAGACATAAGCAGCCTGATAGAAGATTTGCTGCCAAGTAGATCTGGTGGCCAGGACAGGAAGATGTGATTACGAGTGGGCAGGTGTGGGGATCCAGATCAGGTAGCACTGTAGGAGCCTCAGCCCTTGTATGCCCAACAGGTATGAAGTTCTTGCAGCCTGTATGGACAAGAGCAGGGACTGCAGGGAAGATGAGCAAACTGACCACAGCACCGAGGTGCAAGAGGGGATTCAAGTTGGGGGAATAAAAATGAATGTAGGAGAGTAAAGAACAGTATAGTTTGGGGAATAGATACTGTTCTGTCCAGCTGAGAGTTTGAGTCCCAAAGGCTGTGTTGCCTGCCCAGTGCCGGGGTTAAGGACACCTACTCAGGACTGGAGAGGAACTTGGAGTGGGAGAGGAAGGATCCAGTTGTCATGATCTGTATGGGTAACAACAACATAGGTAGGACTAAGAAAGAGGTTCTGCTAAAGGAGTATGAGCAGCCGGGGGCTAACTTGCAAAGCAGAACCACTAAGGTAATAATCTCTGGATTACTACATGAGCCGCGAGCAAATTAGCATAGCACAAATAAGATCAGAGAGCTGAATACCTGGCTCAAAGATTGCTGTGGGAGAAATGGGTTTCAATTCATGGGGCACTGGCAGCAACACCCGGGGAAAAGGCAGCTGTTCCTTGGGACAAGCTTAACTTGGACCATGATGGGGCCAGTATCCTGGAAAATCATATAACTAGGGCTGTAGAGAGAGTTTTAAACTAAATAGTGTTTAAGGGGAAGAGTTCAGGAGAGGGGAACTTAGAAAGTTTAAGAGAAAGGCAATAGTGTAGGGTAGAGATATAGGTAATGATAACCAAAGTGATACAGAAAGGGAGAGGGTGTGCAATCATAAGCGTGCATCAGCAAATAAGACCATAGTAGGGAAAATGGTAAAAAGAGAGAATTAAAGGCCTTTTATCTGAATGCATGCAGCGTTTGTAACAAGACAGATGAATTGATGGCATAAATAGAAATAAATGGATATGATTTGATAGCTATTACAGAGATGTTGCAAGGTGACCAAGGGGAGAATTTTCTGCCAGTCGGGCGGGCGGTGCGGGAGCAGGCGCGAGCTGGTGCGGACCTAATCGCTGCCTGCGGGTCCGCGCCGCCATTTTTCGGGGGCAGGCCAATTAAGGCCCGCCCAGCGTGAATCGCGGTTCCCGAGGACAGCGGGAGTGGGCGGGCAGTGGCGGGACTGCAATGACCGCCGGGTCCAATGGCAACCTGGCGGCCTGTGTTAAAAAGCTGCTGCAGCCTTTCAAAGGCTGTGAATCATGGCCAGTGGAAGGGCTCCCCAGAGCGCTGCTGCTGAGCAGGCTAGGCAGGAGGGTAGGGCAGGGGGGCACTGTGCCCCTCAATTTTCTGATATTTGCCTTGCTGCCCTCCTCGAGGAGGTAGCAGCATGGTGGGGGGCACTCATACCCCAGGACAGGAGGAGGAGGCCCCCCACATGACCAAACATGCCTGGGAGGAGATGGGGGAGATCATGAGCTCTCACAGCGTGGTGTAACGCACCTGGGTCCAGTTTCGCAAGCACTTCAATGTCCTGTTGCGCTCGGGAAGAGTGAGTACCATGTTGGCATTGGTCATTTAACCCAGCACATAGACTTTGTCATTGTCTCCACTTTAACTGATCCAATGTCCTTGTTCCTCCTTTCAGCATTAGCGGAGCAGGGCCAGGAGGAGGAGCAGCAGGAGCCCCCTCTCATACCTGAGGGCCCTGATATCACGGACTCACCAGTATCACACCACCTCTGCCAGGCAGGCACCAGCGCAGATACTAGCACCTCGTTGGGAATTAGAGCATCAGCTAGTGTCCCGGGGCACAGCGGTGAGGGCACTTCACAGTCGCTGGAGGAGCTAGCAGAGATAGAGAGTGCCCATGGCTCCAGCAGTCGGAGGACTGTAGGGGACCAGGCACCTCTGTGCCTCTGGAGTCGTCCGCGACGCAGCAAACGCAGAAAATGCGGCCAGGTGTGCAGAGGCATCTGGGGCAGCTACATGAAGCTATGCTTGGCTTGGTGTCCATGGTGAAGGAGTCTACCCGGACTATCGCTGAAGCAATGAGCCACATGGCCGACCCATGCGTCCTCCCTGGAGGGAGTGGTGACTCTCATAGAGAGGGTCCTCCAGGAGACCAATCAGGACTTCCTGCGGATGTGCTCGGACCAGCAAGCCCTCACATCGGCATTGACCTCAGCTGGTCAGTGCCAGTGTGGGAGATGGTCTGGGCGCCAAGTTTCCCAGCTTGGTGCTCATCCTTCCACAGTGAGCAGGGAGGTCTGAAGCAACGACATGCCTGTCGTTTCTGTGGGCTCCTCTCAGGGCGCTCCGGATGAAGGCAGCAGCTCCTCCTCCCCTCTGCCGGTGACCGTTGCATCCGGTGAGGCTGCGACGACTGGGGAGATGCCAGCTGTTGAACTGGCAGCTCCCTCCCAGGCGGGGCCAGCACAGGCTCCACGGGCCTGACGCCGACCACCAAGGTCATCAAGGCAAACAGGACAACAGAGTGAGCTGGCTGTCTCAGATGCCACTCCCAGCAAGGGGACAGCACCAAGACGTAGCACCCGAAGACATAAACATAAGGCACCTTAGGCACACCACATGTTTACCACTGGTGCTTTTGTGTTGGCCCGCAATGAGGTCTTTATTGTTGGTGTGATTTTTAACACTTTTGGCATTTTGTTTTCTTAAGTTCCTTAAGTTCAGACATGTCACCATGGCTGAGGGTGCTTCTTTTCTTCTGCAGGTGGATGGTTTCCAGTAATGTTATGAGTGATTTGTGGGACATTCAGCTTTATTAACAAGGCCCTTAGTTAATGTTCCTATCCAGGCAGGTTTTGCACTTAGGTATCGAGTATGGAGCCTGCAGCCCAGGCTTGTCCTGGAGGTCCATATGTGGTGTGCTAGCTGAAGGCTCATTGGATTAAAGCCTCTCGGGTGTCCTTGCCTTCCTGGAGTATGCCCGGGTCAGCGTCTACACCCTCAACGTTTCCCTGTGCGTGTTCATCCTTGGACTCACTGCTGGACTCATCGTGTGCCGCCGCAGCCACTGCGTCTACATTTTCATCACCAACAGCATCTCCCCTTTCCAGTGCCAGACTGTGGAGAGCACAGCATGCGACCACTATCAGCGACACACGATCTGGGGGCTACTGGAGTGCGCCTCTTGAGCGGTCCAGGAATCGGAAGCGCATCTTGAGAAGACCAATGGCTCTCTCTACCATAGCCCTTGTGGAGGCGTGGCTCCTATTGTACCACTACTCAGCTTCTGTTCTTAGATTGCGGAGAGGCGTCATGAGCCACCTTCTGAGGGGATAGCCTTTGTCACCTAGCAGCCATCCATCAAGCCAGGCTGGAGCACTGAAGAGCCACAGCACCTGGGAGTGTCTGAGGAAGTAGGCTGCCTGGGTACCTTGCACAGACTTGCAGAATCAGCATCCTGTGATCACACACTACCTGCACGTTCATGGAGTGGAAGCCCTTCCTGTTGACGAAGGCACCCGGCTAACCTGCTGGCGCCTTGATGGCCACATGTGTGCAGCCTATAGCACCCTGGACGCGGGGGAAGCCAGCAATTGCCGCGAAACCTCTGTCTCGCTGTGTCTGGCTTGCCTGGTCCAAATGATAGTGGATGAAGGTCAATGCACACCTGAACAGAGCGTCTGTCACCTGCTTGACGCAAGTGCGGACAGCTGATTGGGAGACACCACAAAGATCAGCCACCGACTCCTGGAAGGAGCCAGAGGCATAGAACTTGAGGGCAGCTGTGGCCTTTAGAGCAAAGGACATGGGGTGTCCACCCACACAGTTAGGGGAGATCTCAGGCCCAATCATCTGACAGAAATAGTTGACTGTCCCTTGAAAGACGAAGCATCCTCCGACACTGCACCTCAGACATATTGAGGTAGCTGCTTTGCCACCTGTATACCCTGGCAGCAGGGTAGTGGCATCTTCTGCGGCCCCTTCCACCTTGGACTAACTCTTGGACCTGCAACCCTTGTGCCTGCGCCTGTCCTACCAATGGTGGCTCACCTGGAGGCTGAATGTGTATTCCACGCCTCCTCCCCCTTCTAGCCCTCCCTTCCTCCTCAGAGGAGGTGCCTCCAGTGGAGAGTTCAGCTCCCATTGCCAGGCTAAGGGAAAGCTGCCTGACAACTGAAGGTTGTGAGCCAGGACCAAGCAGCTGGTATGCATTTTGAAGTCTTACAGTTCACACAGGCAAGTATCAGAAACTTTGAAAAATCAATATTTGACAGAGCACACTCGCAACCCCACTGAGCCCTCTTATCCCACCCATGGATGAGATTTATACAAATGCGTCCTACCCGCCTGCCCATTGCACCCGTGCGCCAACCCAAAGATCACACAGGTGCTGAAAAATTGCCGTCAATTGGCACCTCAAGGGCCTTAAGTGGCCCGTTAATTAAGGGCAGACGCACATCCGATATCACCGCGCGCCCGCCCAACAAAATATTGCGATGGTACATGGTGATGTCGGAACCATGCATCATTTTAAGCATGGGCGTGTGGGGCCCGCCCCCGCACGCCAACAGGAAAATTCTGGCCCAAGGCTGGGAACTGAATATGCAAGGATATTTGATATTTTGAAAGGATAGGAAGAAAGGAAAAGGAGGTGGGATATCTCTGTTAATAAAGAATGAGATCAATACAGTAGTGAAAAATAATTTTGGATTGGAAGATGAAGATGTAGAATCAATTTGGTTGGAAATAAAAAAATAGCAAGGGAAAGAAGTCATTTTATAGCTCCCTAACAGTAGTTACACTGTAGGACAGAGTATAAATCAAGAAATAATGGGAGCTTATAAGAAAGATACTGCAATAAATGTGGGTGATTTTAATCTTCATAGAGATAGGACAAATCAAATTGGTAAAGGTAACCTTTAGAATGAGTTCATAGGGCCGGATTTTCATGCGTCCATTGGTGCCAGAATAGCAGGCGGGACCCGATTCAGGATTTCCTGTCCCCATTCCTGCCTTGTGCTATTTCATGGTCCCGGGATTAAGCACTCAGCAATCCTGGCCTTGCTTACGCCATTGCAGGGTGGGCATTTCATAATGCACCCCTTCCCAATTTTAATGGTGCTGGGCAGGCTTTTGCAGAAAACGTGGTTCATGGCTCCTCGGCTACTCAGATGAGTTGTGAACCATGGGGATGGCTAGTCTAGTGTCATAAATCTTTTGACAGAAAAATTAAAAAGGTGTTGCCAACGTCGCATGTCATATTTAGATGGTGTATGATAGCTTAAGTACGTTCTGATACAGTGATTGATGATAGGGCTTTGTTCCTGAAAGGTCAATGGCCATTAAATTGACCAGCATTGTGAAAGCGTTCAGGTCCCTTAGAGTATTTTCTCCAGTAGAAAAAGTACTCTTCTGCATTCTACAGCACGGGCAGTGATATTAATGTATGTAGGAGATCTGGACATTGGAGATTTGCACATTGATTTAATATCCTGACATCTGCTGAACCTTTGAAGCACTCTTCCAGTATCCACTAGGTACAGAACCAATAAGCCCTATAACAACACTGGCAAGTCTTTGAAATGCTCATAAAACTGCTAATCAAATACAACCATTCATACTCCCATTGATGAAAGCTTTAATCCTCTTAACGCTTTTTTAGTTCCCTGCCCAAAGACAAGTCCTTGGCAATTATTCACAGAACCACGGCAAAGTGCTATGATCTTCTACTACAGCTAGGGTGATAAGGCATGGCCTAACTCTTCCTCAGCAAGAGGGATTGAACCCCATGCTGTCAGCATTAAGCTGATCCACACACTAACCATATCACCAACTGAGTTAACTGCCCCCCTGAACACTTCTTAATCTTGTCCAAATAAATAATAAGGCATTGAAAAACTGCTTCAAAAAATATGAAGTTATTACAAGCTCATAAAACTGTCAATCAAACAAAGGTAAATACCCTGTTGCAGCTTTGTAAACAATACCCTGCTGAGTTGAATCCATCAGTGGGTTTTGGAACTCAGCCAATTATTCATAATGGGATTCCATTGCACAGCTGTTCCAAAGGCTCTGAAACTGAATACATTGAAACCTTTGAGGCAGATGGAACAGATCGCCATTCAGCTCACCAGATGACTGACTTCTTTGATTGATCGGTTGGCCATCTGTTGTGCCTGCTTCAAAGGTCTCCTACACTGTTCTAATAAAGCTCAATGTAAAGTTGAGAAACAGCACCTCATCTTTCAATTAGGCATTTTACTGCCTTCCAGATTTAACATTCAACCACTGCATCCATTTTTTTCAGACAGCAGCTGTTGGTAATGATTCAGCAATTCCCATTCGCACATCCTCTAGGCATCTGTTATTTCTTGTCCCATTATCACCTCCTTTTGCCTTGCATCATCATCCATTTTGTCATTTATTTTTCCTGCCTTCCACCCGATCACAGACCTTCCCTTTTGTTCTTAGCCTGTCTATGGTACCTGCTTAAAACCTGTTCCATCTTTAATTTTTTTTCAGTTCAACACAGGTCATTGACCTGAAACATTGGGCTGGATGTTCATCTTGGAGGTAGGAATAAGAAGACAGAACTAATCCCACCTTCGTGATCCCACTTTTGTCTCAAGACTGCCAGCAGGTGGGATCTTCTGGGGGTCCAGGCCCTAAGTGGCCTGGAGGCAGGCCTTGCCCAAGGCAGGAGTGGAGGTGGGCAGAGTCCAGGGCAAACAGGTTAAAAGACCCACCTCCATTCCCAAAAATTCTTGGTTCGGTGCTCCCTGAATAAACAGACTCACAGGGCAGAATTTTCTGCCTACCGGGCAGGCGGGCCCGACCCAATCTCTGGCGGGCGGGGAGCCGATCCCCGCCAGAGAAGCGGACCCCGCTGCCATTTTAAGTGGCTATGCGCTTCCTGTGTGGGCGGCGGAGGGATTCCCAAATGCGAGAGTGTGCTCTTTCGCGCAAGAACGCATATCTCCCTGATGCTAAGTGCTACCTCAGGGAGATCACATGAGATGGGACATGTTAATAAATTTCACTAAAACTTTATCAAACTTTTTTAAACCCTATATGAAACCTCATCCCGCCAGTGGATGAGATTTTGTGTTTTTTCAGAAGCCCACCGGGGCTCCTCGCCTGCCCGCCAACCTTAAGGTTGGATGGGCAGGTCCTTTAATTGTTTTAATGATCCTGTCAATGGCCCCAATTGGCCCCCTGCTCACCGACAGCAAAATTCATCCCACAGACTCTTCAAAGCAGCTATATTAACACGATCAAGCACTTGTTAAACCATTAGGCAGTTGTATTGCAGAGAAAGAACCCATAAAACTCCCTAAGTAAACAAACAGTCTTCAGAATTGCTATCTCAACAGATGTCTAGATTGAATACTTAAAAGCAATGGGAAAAGATGAAGCATTTAAGCTTGGTTATCATACTAGGCTACCTTTTCAATAGTGTGACATGTACTTTACCTTTCCATCCATTAGATGAACTTTTTTAAAACACATCTGAAGACTTTTTCACATTTACAATGTTGATCTTTTACTTGACAGCTTGCCAGTTGGCAGAAATAACAAACTGGCAAATACATTGTTTAAAGGATAGCTACACAATCTAATCACAGCACTGTCATAACTCACTTTACTGAACATAGATACAACTCATACTATAGTATAGAATCTGACCGCCTCCATGAAAATTAAAAAAACTTACCTCAGGTTAGTTCTCAATGAACTCACAATGCTGTTATTTGTCTCTTCATACACCTGCGATTTGGACTCAATCCCGTTCCTAGGCCATTGTTCCATGCAAAGCTGGGGTGGGACGTGCATAGGACATAAATCTCCGAGTGAGTCTCAGCGGACAAGTTTAGGAATCTCTGCCACAGCTATGTTGTTCTGATCTTAGCTCTTGAAATGAAATTTCTCTAGTTGATCCTACTTCCCCCACATCATAGCACAAACTCATTAAATACACTTCAGGCAAAGAGTAATTCACCTTTTACAGTGAATATACTGTTCAGCAATTAACCAGAGAACTGATGAAATCTTCACATCAATATTCTTAATTTCAGCCAGCCTATCTCCCTCTGATGTCTCCTGAACAACCACAAACTTAACAATTTGTCCTTTGTTTTCCCTTTCAAAGATTATTATCTGAAGTATTTGTTGAATTCATTGCACTGCATTTGGTTGTTGAAAATAAACTCCTATTTATCATTTATTGTTTACCTCAAGATTTGTTCAGTTTTCATCATTATAAAACTTGGAGGTGACAGACACAGGGCACTAAATCTACAGCCCAGATTTTCGCTCCCAGGTTGAGTGTGCAGGGACAGAAGAATTATTGCCTCCGTGAACCTGACCTTTAAAAATGGCTGCCCAGTCATCCGACTGTTGGCCCGGGGAAGTGGGCTGGATTAGAAGTTGGGGCGGGCGACCTGGGGAAAGCTGAGCAAGATGCTGGGTGCTGAGGTGGGCTTGCTGGAAAGCCTGCTTCGGGGCTCCAGCACTGTGTCCAAAGTTTTAAAATAAAGATTAAAACATGAAACATCCCAACAACCCTCACCAGCCCCACACACTCCCAATGCCCCATCCATGCCAATCCATGCCACCTCATTCTCCACCCTCCCCCTTAACGCCTCATACCCTCCATGCCAACATATGCCCTTCCACCCATCCCCTTGGCCCTTTAAAGCCCATATGCTAACTAAGTGCCAGATCATGCCTCCTACCCACCACCCTTTGTCCTTACACCTACTGTGCCAACACACCTAGTATCCACTATGGACAGACCTCAGAATCCACGAATAGATGAGATGAAATAAAGCTCTATAAAATAAAGTTCTAAGTGTCAATTGCAGACTTCACTATATTAAAAGCACTCATCATGAAACAAATTTACTACATTTACATTTTTTCAACTAAATAATCCCTTATAACCACAAGCATTGGATTCATAGTCCCACGTCAAAGAATCTATAACCACTTGTAGCTGCCAAACAAACTGTGAAATGGTAGGTGCCCTACTGTGGATGGTTGTGAAATCAGTCATGCAGCACTAATGCAGTAATGGAAACCCTCAGGCTTATGTCAACCGACAGAGTGAAATAGCAAGCAATCATTTTTTTAACACTCCAGACATTTTTTTTTCAAAGATCTAAAGAACAGGACTTTAAAATGCCTTAATAACTTGACAGTTCCCTTTGACAGATCCCTTTGACAGGTGCTTCTGACAGTTTTAACAGGTTCTTTTGACAGCTTCCTTTGACAGTGCTTCTGTCAGTTTTGACAGGTCCCTTTGACAGCTCCCTTTGAAAGGTGCCTCTGACAATTTTGACAGTTGATTTTGACAGGTCTGTTGACAGTTTCAATGAACTTGTCAGTAACGAGTTCATGCACTTTTGACACACATTTATGCCTACTTTTAACAATTCCAAAGGGCACCTAACCTACCCCAAGTGGCACCTGGCCTCCAGCAAAGGGAAGCTTACCTCCCCCTTACCTCTCCAAAGGGGCACCCTGGGTATCTAAACAAACCCATGAAGTTCAGACTTGCTCTTAGCTTTTCTAATCTGCACACTTCAGGTTTCACATTCCTGGCCTACCAAAATCCCACTTCAGCGGAGGCAGCAGATGATTTAAATGTTCAGCTGCCTCCACAAACTGTGCATTCATGAAATGCGTGAAACATGCCCCATCCCCATTCCCGCCCTCACGAATATGGGAAGTGTTGTGTTCAGGGGCAGGACTTATGATTTTTGACTACCTCTGCCATTTTCAGCATGAAGAAAATCTGGGCCTATTGTCTCTCACCTTTTGTTAAAAAAAAAGGTAACAAACACTGGGCCCTTTTCACAGCATCACAAATGATAGGTCTTCATTTGTAAACAAGCATTTCCAATTTTTTCGTAAACTTTAGGACTTCAAAATAGGCACCACTTTTTGTAAGAATTCGTAAACCCCTCATATGTTAATAAATCAAATCTAAAGTTTTATAACAATGTCTTATACTCCCTTTGCTTAGCATCATTAGCATTTAATTTTTTTATATAGCTGATATTTAATCCACCTTGGAGACCTATTCGTCTGAAATGAATGGATGCAAATCATATTTCATTGTTTCTAACTACCACCCAGAGTTTCAGTTTAATTTCTGTGTTTTATTTTTCCCTCACCTTTGGGATTCATTTTGGATGTATTTGAGTTGCATATCATAATGTTCCCTTCAATTATTCCCAAAGGAATCTGATGGACCAGTGCTTGGAAGTAAAAGTGCTTCGCCAATAGATGGCCCACTGCATATGTGCCTCAGTCCTATTAAACAATTCTTTTCAGAAACCCTTCCCCCTCCCTTCCAATGCTTATCCCCCCCCCCCAATACACACATACACACACATACCCTCTGTCTCCGATTTAAACCCTTGCCAGTGTCTGTTACTGAATTATAAAAAAAAGTCCCAGGCTGTGACTGGTAGGATGGCAGAGACCTAGGTCTATGCTACGAGAACAGTCTTAAGGCTTCTCTGTGAAGAGGGTTCTGTATGCAGGGCTGACTGTTTGGTCTTTGTTCAGTGTCCTTGGCAGAATCTGAAAGGACCAGGCCTGCAATGAACAGGCCCAGAGTGTCACTCAGTGAAAATAATACACCATTGTCTTCATTAAACAACCCTTGTTTTAGCAAATAGATCCCTGAAATTGAAAAAGTGGTCAGGGACGACAGAGCGGGGGGGCGGGGGGCTTTAAAAAAATTACTGAGAGAGGAGTCTTTGTTTCACTCTATGGTTACTTACAGAGGAGATTCATATTCAAATAGACTAGGGTTGTGAATTGGTCGTTCACACATTCTCATGCACCCAGGATGGCAATGATTATAGCTAATTACAATGACGAATGAAATTTTAACAAGAGTACTCAATCACATTGTTGTTCATGCATGAAGCAAGTTGGACTAACCAATGGAGGTATGATTTCAGCAATTACAAACAATGCAAGTGTTTGGGGAAAGCTGGGTGAATCTGAAAGATAAAATAAGATGTAACTTATCAGTTCACATTGAATTTGTAGGCTTTACTGTTTTACCCTGATTTTCCAAAAGTGCTAGAATGTCAGGCATACGTCACCTGTATTTCTCCATACATTTATTTTGGTTTGACTGAAGTGCTACCTCGAATACAGCGCCTCACACCCCGCTTCCTGTAAGGACTCCATCCCATTCTCTCAGTTCCTTCGCCTCCGTCACATCAGTTCTGATGATGCTACCTTCAAAAACAGTTCCTCTGAAATGTCCTCCTTCTTCCTTAACCGAGGTTTTCCACCCACGGTCGTTGACAGGGCCCTCAACCGTGTCCGGCCCATCTCCCGCGCATCCGCCCTCACGCCTTCTCCTCCCTCCCAGAAACATGATAGGGTCTCCCTTGTCCTCACTTATCACCCCACCAGCCTCCGCATTCAAAGGATCATCCTCCGCCATTTCCGCCAACTCCAGCATGATGCCACCACCAAACACATCTTCCCTTCACCCCCCCTGGTGGCATTCCGAAGGGATCGTTCCCTCCGGGACACCCTGGTCCACTCCTCCATCACCCCCTACTCCTCAACCCCCACCTACGGCACCTCCCCATGCAAACGCAAAAGATGCAACACCTGCCTCTTCATTTCCTCTCTCTTCACCGTCCAAGGACCCAAACACTCCTTTCAAGTGAAGCAGCCTTTCACTTGCATTTCCCCCAACTTAGTCTACTGCATTCGTTGCTCCCAATGCGGTCTCCTCTACATTGGAGAGACCAAACGCAAACTGGGTGACCGCTTTGCAGAACACCTGCGGTCTGTCCGCAAGAAAGACCCAAACCTCCCTGTCGCTTGCCATTTTAACACTCCACCCTGCTCTCTTGCCCACATGTCTGTCCTTGGCTTGCTGCATTGTTCCAGTGAAGCCCAACACAAACTGGAGGAACAGCACCTCATCTTCCGACTAGGCACTTTACAGCCTTCCAGACTGAATATTGAATTCAACAACTTTAGATCTTGAACTCCCTCCTCCATCCCCACCCCCTTTCCGTTTCTTCCCCCTTCCTTTTGTTTTTTCCAATAATTTATATAGATTTTTCTTTTCCCACCTATTTCCATTATTTTTAAATCAATACCTTTTATGCCCTGTTAGTCTTTCCACCCCACCCCCACTAGAGCTGTACCTTGTGTGTCCTGCCATCCATTCTTAATTAGCACATTCGTTTAGATAATATCACCACCTTCAACACCTCATTGATCTTTTGTCTGTGACATCTTTTGATTATCTGCTCCTTTCACTGCTTGCTTGTCCCTACAACCACACTCCACCCCCCTAACTTCTCCCCCCCCACCCCCCAACCTTAAACCAGCTCATATTTCACCCCTCTCCTAATATTACTCAGTTCTGTTGAAGGGTCATGAAGACTCGAAACGTCAACATTTTTCTTCTCTGCCAATGCTGCCAGACCTGCTGAGTTTTTCCAGGTAATTCTGTTTTTGTTTTGCTACTGTCCCAGTTGGTTGATATCTCTTGTTAGCTGTAGTTTCAGTAGTACCGCTTTCATCTCTGGAATGGCTCGTCACCACCTTCTCAAGTGCAATTAGAGATGAGCAATAAATGCTGGCCTTACTATTGAAGGTCACATTCCAAGAATGAATAAAAAAAGAGTCAGAAAGTCTTCGGTCCCACTCCAGAGAATTGAGCATAAAAGTCAGGCTGATACTCTGGTGTTGTATTAAAAGAATGCTACACCAGCAGATGTGCTGTCTTTCAGATGAAGTTAAACCAAAGGCCTAGCTGCCCTTTCAGTTGGATGTAAAAGATGCTATGCCAATATTTTGAAGAAGAGCAGGGAGGGCTCCCAGGTGTCCTTGCTGATATTTATCCCTCAACTAACACCATTAATGGAGATTATCCAGTAATTATCTCATTATCTTCCTTATATCACTCTCCATCCATATCCCCCTTCCATGCCCGAATCCTACCTCCTTCTTTATCCCTCCCTGGAAAAAAATCATTTACAATTGCACTTTCAAAATCCCAGGTATCTAGCCTTTGGCTTTCTTATCACCACAGTAGTTTCTGCAGCTAATGTGTCTGATGTAGTCAACTGCATCCTCGCCTCCACCTTTGGCACCCTTAGTCACCAATAAAACCATTACGATCTCTCACAATGGCCCAGTATGGCCCTCAACTCTGCTCCCTTAAGTCCAAGGGATGCAGATTTGAAACGGTATGGCAGACAACTGGTTTAATCATCCAACATCAGATCTGGCAAAACCATTTAAAACACTGTTGGGTTAAATAAAAACAGAAAATGCTGGAAGAGCTCAGCAGGCCTGGCAGCATCTGTGGAGAGAGAAACAGAATTAACGTTTTGAGTCTGTATGACTCTTCCTCAGACCTAAAGTACTATTGTGTTCTGCTCTCATCTGCTACAACTGTTCACTATTCCAGGATCATACTGCAAACTATTTTCTTAAACCCCAGCCCCTCCACCCTCACCTCCAAGAACAAGTGCAAGTGACTCATGGACTTCTTTGTCACTAAGATTGAGACAATGCTATTTCTGCTGCATCTCTTCCTTCCAGCAGTCCATCTGGCCATACTTCCTTTCATGCTCCCCTCGGCCCTAGCTCTGAACTTGCATCTTTCTCTAGTTTGTCTCCTATCTCCCTTCATGCCCTCTCTGAGCTCACCTTGTCCATGAGACCCACCTCCTGTTCCCTCAATCCTACTCCCATTAAACCGCTGATCGCCCAACTTTCCCTCCTGGTCCCTACATTAGCCAATATTGCAAATGGATCTCTTTCTTCAGGTGTTGTCCCTCCCTTTTTTAAATCTACCATCATCACCCCTCTCCCCAGCGAAACAACCCTTGACCCCCACCATTCGTACAAACTACCATCCCATCTCCAACCTGTCTTTCCTCTTCAAAGTCCTTGACTGTGTTGTCACCTCACAAATCTGTTCACATCTTTCCTGGAACTCCAAGTTTCCATCTTTCCAATCAGGTCAGTCATCTCAGCTCCAGAACATCACTGCAGGAGTTCCTCAGGATAGTGTCCTTGGCCCAACCATCTTCAGCTGCTTCATCAATGACCTTCCTTCCATCATAAGGCCAGAAGTGGGGATGTTCGCTGATGATTGCACAATATTCAGCACCATTTATGACTCCTCAAATACTGAAGCAGTCCATGTCCAAATGCAACAAGACCTGGACAACATCCAGGCTTGGGCTGACAAGTGGCAAGTAACATTCATGCCACACAAGTGCCAGGCAATGACCATCTCCAACAAGAGAGAATCCAACCATCGCCCCTTGCTTTTCAATGGCAGTACCATCACTGAAACCCCCACTATCAACACCCTGGGCGATTACCATTGACCAGAAACTAAATTGGACTAGCCATATAAATACTGTGACTACAAGAGCAGGTCAGAGGCTAGGAATCGTGTGACAGGTAACTCACCTCCCGATTCCCCAAAGCCTGTCCGCCATCTACAAGGCACAAGTCAGGAGTGTGATGGAATACTCCCCACTTGCCTGGATGAGTGCAGCTCCCACAACACTCAAGAAGCTTGAGGCCATCCAGGACAAAGCAGCCCGCTTGATTGGCACCACATCCACAAACATTCATTCCCTCCACCACCGACATACAGTAGCAGCAGTGTGTACCTTCTACAAGATGCATTGCAGGAATTCACCAAGGCTTCTTTGACAGCATCTTCCATACCCACAACCACTACTATCTAGAAGGACAAGGGCAGCAGATAGATGGGAACACCACCACCTGGAAGTTCCCTTCCAAGTCACTTACCATCCTGACTTGGAAATATATTACCATTCCTTCACTGTCGCTGGGTCAAAATCCTGGAACTCCTTTCCTAACAGCACTATAGGTGTACCTACACCACATGGACTGCAGCAATTCAAGAAGGCAGCTCACCTCCACCTTCTCAAGGGCAACTAGGGATGAGCAATAAATGCTGGCCCAGTCAGCGAAGCCCACATCTAGTGGATGAATAAAAAACAATTTTAAAAAAGGTTTCTGTCCCTGTAATAGTGACAAAGGCTTACTTTCCCTCCTTCACCTTCTCGACCTGTCTGCAGCCTGTGACACAGTTGACCACACCATCTTGCTCCAAAGTCTCTCCACCGTCATCCAGCTGGGTGGGACTTCATTCACCTAGTTTCACTCTCATCTATCTAACTGCAGCCAGAGATCAATTGAAATTGCTTCTCTTCCTGCTCCTACATAGTTACCTGTTGTATCCCCCAAGGATCTAACCACCTCCTGTTTCTCATCTACATGCTTCCGCACAGTGACATCATCTGAGAGCGCAGTTAGTTTTCACATCTATGCTGACGACGTTGTTACAATCCTGTTAGGGACCATTAATGTTTAAAGAAGGAATCCAAACATCCAGCAATTAACTGACAGAACTATGCCATAAGATTTCATGTTTTTTTTACAAAAACAACCTTTATGGTATATATAAAGAGAAATTAAACAAAGCAAGCAACACTAACTTAGCACTATAATTGATAAAGAATTATGCTGTGAATTCAGTTCTACTTTTTACTCTCTCCAAGTTTTCCATTAACTTACAAAATCTTAAAGGTTCATTCACTTCTCCTGGAACCAACCCTAAAGGTATGCCACAGCCCCCTGGAACTTGCTTTAATTCATGAGGATCCTTCCATTAGCTTTTGGCAAAGTGATCCTCCAATTTTTTTTAAAAACCTCATGATTGTGGACTTTTCAGCTGCTTGTCCTGGCTTTGGACATACATAGACTGTTTTTCTCCCAGTCTGTTCCCACAGTTTCTGTACAACTCTTTCCAAGCTAACTATTAAAGTTGACTGCTTTCTGCTACAAGGCTCTGTGAGGACCACTGTTGATATCTTCCACTCACTACAAGCTAGAGCAAATCTTTCAGCTGCTTTTCCCTCACAAATCCAAACTGAGATAGAGCCCCATTCATATTCCACGCAGGGAATGATGAAATTAGCATTTTCTCTGCTTGAAGTGCAGACCTAACTGACTAACATCTCCTGGGGCTCTCTGAATCTGGTGAGATGCAGTCTACACTGCAGCAAAGGTACAACTACCTCTGTCTGTTCCCAAACTGAGCTTGCTGCTTCTGTCAGCAAACACACACAGAAAAATTAAACAAAAGAACCTTCTAATCAAGGCTCCACCATGAATCACTATCTCTATGGAAATGTGATACAAACGGCCTGTTCCCACATGGAATTTTTCTTTATTCTTTCACAGGATGTGGGCATCGCTGGATAGGTCAGCATTTGTTGCCCATACCTAATTGCCTTGATAAGGTGCTGGTGAGCCACTTTCTTGAACTGCTGCAGTCTATGTGGCTAAGGTACACCCACAGTACTGTTAGAAAGAGGATTGCAGCATTTTGACCCAGTGACAGTGAAGGAATGGCATTTTAGTTCCAAGTCAGGATGGCGTATGGCTTGGAAGGGATTGTGCAGATTGTGATATTCCCATGCATCTGCTGACCTTGTCCTTCTGCTGGCCTATCCAGTGGTACCCTAGGTGGTCATGGGTTTGGAAGATGTTATCGAAGGAGACTTGGTGAGTTGCTGCAGTGCATGTTGTAGACTTACATGCTGTTGCCAGTGTGCATCGGTGGCAGAGGGAGGGAATGTTGAAGATGGTGGATGAAATGCCAATCAAGAGGGCTGCTTTGTGCTGGATGGTGTTGAGCTTCTTGAGTGTTAGAGCTGCACTCATCCAGGCAAGTGGAGAGTATTCCATTGCACTTCTGAATTATGCCTTGTAGAGGGTGGACAGGCTTTGTGGAGTCAGGAGGTGAGTTAGCTACAGAGTTCCCAGCCTCTGAGCTGCTCTTGTAGCTGCAGTATTTATATGAATGCTCCAGTTCAGTTTCTGGTCAATGGTAACCCCAGGATGTTGATAGTGGAGGATTCATTGAAGTCAAGGCAAGACAATTAGATTCTCTCTTATTGGAGATGTCATTGTCTGCCACTTGTGTAGCATGAATGTTACTTGCCACTTATCAGCCCAAGCCTGAATGCTGTCCAGGTCTTGCTGCATATGTACGCAGACTGCTTCAGTATCTGAGAAGTCACAAATGGCACTGAACATTGTGCAATCATCAACAAGCATCCCCACTTCTGACCTTATGATGGAGGGAAGGTCATTGACGAAGTAGCTGAAGATAGTTGGGCCTAGGACACCACCCTGAGTAACTCTTGCAGTAATGTCCTGGGACTGGATGATTGGCCTCCACCAAGCGCAACAATCTCCCTTTGCATTAAGTATGATTCCAAACAGAGGACAGTTTTCCCCTGATTTCAGATAATGACAGCAGATTTTCCTTCCTTAAAGGACATTAGTGAACCAGATGGGTTTTTACGGCAGTCAAAGATGGTTTCATGGCCACCATTACTGAGAGGAGCTTTTAATTCCAGATTAATATAACTAAATTGAATTTCCACCAGCTGCCATGATGGGATTTTAAACCGTGTCCCTCGAGCATTAGCCTGGGCCTCTAGACTATCAGCCCAGTGGCTTTACCACTATACCACCACCTCTTACAGACATGCAAATTAACCACCTTGTGATTCCAAAGTTTTCCTTAATTTTGGGAAACCATATGAATAACTTCTAGCTCTAATGGAATTTCACGATCCTCTTTCCCAGAATTGCTAGTTTCGTGTATGGAGATAATGATGGACACCCTGGCTCTGCCAAGAGATCCAGAAATGGGTCATCTATTGTTCAGTGTTTAGACTTCTAACTCTGATCTTGAAGGTAAAAATAGCTTAGCTTTTATCAGTAATTAAGTCCAAGCTTGTTTGAATTGCATTTACTTCAGGATTGTTTATCAGTTTCTCAATTAGATGCCCCCATTTATCTTCAGTTAACACTTTAACCTTCAACTTAAACATTATATTCCTGAAACTAGAAGTTATATTTTAAAACATGAACTATGAACCAGAAATTTGCAACAACAGCCAGCTCTACCTCACCACCACCTCTCTCGACTCTTCCACTGTTACTAAATTATCAGACTGCTTGAGCTGGACTTTACACTTTCCAGAGGGGAATAGGAAGTATGCAATCCTCACATTGATTCAAGTGCCAGCTGGCCAATTAGTGGCTGACTGATGGGAATGCCAGCCAATTAGCATTGTGAAGAGGGACTCCACACCCAATTGGCCATCTAATGCAGGACATCCAGTGGGAGAGGGGTTAGGCTGTGAACCAAAAGTCGGTTCCACACAGCAATTCAAAGACTCTCTCCCTCTTATTCTCCCCTTAATTGTTATGCCAGACTATAAAAACTGAACAAATAAAATCTACTAACATCCATATGCTGCTATCTTCAGCAGCAGATTCTGCTGCTACATGCAGCCATGGTCCCATTTTCAGGCCTTATCACCCACTCTTGTGCCACCTCGTCAAACCTGGCTTAACTCACCCCCAATATTTTTCTGATGTGACTGGTAAAAAGTGGAGTGGACAAAAAAAAGCTCAATAGCTTGGTAATTCTTTTTTTTTTCCAAAGGGCATGCAGGGTTCAGATTTCAGCAACCGTTCGCTTTTAGTATTGTTGCTGAGAAAAGAGATGTGTCTAAGCTTTTTGTCTGGTACTTATCAGGAGACTTGCAAGAATACCAATATAAGGGGGAAAACAGCAATTTATACTGAATGTGAAGAGAGTGCTGATTGGTTGGCAAGTGGCGTTCCCATGGAGAATAGCCACTGATGGTAACTGACAGTTAACTGCCTAGCACTGTTTGAAATTTAAACCAGGTAGCTTGACATTATTGGTCAAGGCATTGCCCTGAGGAATGACTTATTTTGTTTAGCTGAAACAAGTGCAATGTATGTTCTTTCTGTCTGCAAACAGGGCCCTCGGTATTAATACGTGTAGCTTCCAGTACACGATAATGTGCCACATTGTGAGCCCAACTGACAATCTTAAATTGGTTGTCAGCGTAATTCTTAACACATCGAGGATTATTTAGCAAAATTGTCCAATTGTGGAATCAGATCTAATGTTGGATGCGGCATTTTGAGTTTTGCAAGCATGGGCTGGTTGGGTATGGTCTGTTCGCTGTCCACAGCTGGGACATGCTGTGTGATATGATTCGCCTGTCTTTGGGATATATGGCCTACATACCTAGCATCACACTGGCACTGAAATTCATACACCACATTATTCATTTGTGTGATAGGCAGAAGGTCTTTTTGGCTTGATGGCAGCATGCTGTTAGTGGTGACTACCACTTGTGTTGCTAATGCAAGGTAGCAGCGTGAAACAGCTAGCTTCACCTGTTGCTCAGATTTTTAATATACCTTGCCTTTCCAGGGTAATCTGATGTAGACTGGGCACTTCTCAGGGCCAAAGTGACAGCCTTAGGTCCGTTCATGAGCTTGCATGATATACAGCATGAAATGATCCGATCAGGGTAGCCATTATCCTGCAGGGTGTCCTTGATGTGCTCTATTTCAGCATCAAGTTTGCATGATGAACAAATGGCTCAGGCCCTATTTAGAAGTTGCTGATAAGGCCAACCTTATAGCGTGTGGAACTGTAAGAATCCCAACGTATATATTGACCAGTAAAGGTAAGCTTGCGATAGGCCGTGGTAGACAATCCCCTGGCAGATTCCTCAACTAGTGCGTCAAGGAAGGCCGAGTTCATTTGACTGCTCCATTTCATAGGTGAATTTGAGCGCAAGACGGACCCATTAAGACAATGGGGCAGTCAAATGAATTCCCTATCCTTGACGTACTAGTTGAGAAATCTGCCAGGGGATTCTCTACCACAGTCTACCGCAAGCTTACCTTCACTGGTCAATATACGTGTTGGGATTCTTACAGTTTCACGCATTATAGGATTGATCTTACCAGCAACCTTGTAAATAGGGCCTGAGCCATTTGCTCACCATACAAACTTAATGCTGAAATAGGGTGCATCAAAGGCATCCTGCAGGATAATGGCTACTCTGATCAGATCATTTCACGCTGCATACCACGCAAGCTCATGAGCAGGCCTAAGGCCATCGCTTTCAGCTCGAAAAGTGCCCAGTCTACCTCAGATTACCCTGGAAAGGCAAGGTATCTCAAAAATTTTAGCAACAGGTGAAGCTAGCTGTTTCACGCTGCTACTATGTAGTAGCAACACGAGTAGTATTCGCCACTAACAGGATGCTGCCGTCAAGCCAAAAATACCTTCTGCCTATCACACAAATGAGTAATGTGGTATATGAATTTCAGTGCCAGTATGATGCTAGGTATGCAGATTGTACATCCCAAAGACTGACGGATTGTCTCCAACAGCATGTCCCAGCCGCTGTCAGCAATGGGCAGGGTACAAACTGTACCCAGCCAGCCCATGCTTGCAAAACTCAAAACACAGTGTCCAACATTAGATCTGATTCTGCGATTGGACAACATTTGCTAAATAATCCTCGATGTGCTAAGAATTACATTGACAACCAATTTAAGATTGTCAGTGGGGCTCACAATGTGGCACATTTTTGTGTACTGGAAGCTACATGTATTAATACAGAGGGCCCTGTTGTTTGCAGACAGAAAGAACATGTGCATACATTGTGCATACAAAATAAGTGACAGCCATTTGCTGACTCATTCCTCAGGGCAATGCCTTGACCAATCAGGGTAAAGCTGCCTGGTTTCAATTTCAAACAATGCTTGATAGTTAACTGTCAATCACCATCAGTGGTGCATTCTCCATGGCAACATCACTTGCCAACCAATCAGCACTCTCTTCACATATAGTACAAGTTTTTTTCCCTCTTATTTTGGTATTCTTGCAAGTGTCCTGATGTGTGCATAACGAAAAGCTTAGATATGTCTCTTTTTTCAGCAATACGTAAGTTCTTTACTACCAAACAATTGTATGGTATTATTGGAGACTGGTGCGATGACGTCAGATTGCTCACCCAATGTCACCACACCACATTTTACGTAAGCATGGAGGGCAGCCCAACCAATTTGCAGCAGTAAAATTCTGTCCCTTATTTGACATCTAGTACTGGATGAGCAGGAATTTCCTCCAATTAAACATTGGGAAGACTGAAGCCAGTGTTTTCAGTCCTCGCACCAAACTCCATTCCCTAGCTACCGTCTCCATCCCTCTCCCTGGCAACAATGTGATCAAAGCAGTCTATTCACGACCTTGGTGTCACATTATATCCCGAGGTAAGATTCTGACCTCATATTCATGTCATCACTAAGATCGCCTAATTCCATCGTAACATCGCTCGACTTTTCCTCTGTCTCAACTCACCTACTGCTGAAAAACTTATTCCTGCCTTTGTTACCTCTAGATTTGACTATTCCAATGCATTCTTGGCTGGTCTCCCATATTTTACTATTTGTGTGAATGAAACGGTCATCCAGAATTCAGCTGCCAGTGTCTTAACTCGACACAAGTCCCATTCCTTATCACTCCTGTGCTTGCTAACCTACATTGGCTTCTGGTCAAGCAAATCTTGACTTTAAAATTCTCATCTATATTTTCAAACCCTTCCATGGGCTTTCGCCTCCCTACCCTACCTCTGTAATCTTTTCCAGCCCTGCCACTCTCCGAGATATCTGCATTCCTTTAATTCTGGCCTCTTCTGCATTCCCAATTATAATTTCTCCACCATTGCCGGCCACACCTTCCGTTACCCAGGCCCTAAGCTCTGAAATTCCCCCCCTACATCTCTCAGCCTCTCTACTATACTTTCCTTCTTCAAGACACAGCTTAAAACCTAGCCCATTGACTAAGATATCAGATCATGTGACCTAATATCACCTTTTGTGACTCGATGTCATACTTTGTTTTAGAATGCTCCTGTGAAGTTTGTTGGAATGTTTCATTATATTAAAGGAGCTATATAAATATATGTTGTTGTTGTATTGCTGCTTGTTACTGACGGAATTTATGGCTGGAATCTTCTATTCTGGAGTCTAAATTTGGTGGCAGGCGTGGAAGTGGGAGTGATTTCTGTTCGGAGCATGATCTTGAGCTGTTCAGCTCATGAAATATGCATCCACGTGGAGCTCGCCAATTCTCATGGTGGAGGTAGGCAGGAAGTCACCAACCCGCTGTTACCTCATGGGGATGAAGGTCCAGATGCCATATTTAAAGGGCACCTAGACAGTGTGCACTATCTCTTCCACCTTTGCATGGCAACTACTGCACCCTCCCTCGTTAGCCCTTCCTCCCTTCCTTGGTCATCCTCCATGCAACTTTCACTGCCAGCACCTGGATTCAAGCATAAGCTGGCATTTACAGATGCTCCCCAAAGAGGGAAATGCAGCAGCAACTCATAATTAATCATGGAAAAAGTCTACCTCACCAGGTTCATGCCATTTATGTACAGTCATAAAAGCGAACGTTCAAATTTCTCGTTGGCGGGGAACTTAATTGGAGGGGGAGCTTAATTCCATCAAGCTGGCCTTTTATTAAGCATGCATGACTTGCTAATGCATGCAAAAGGGCTTCCTGATATTGTTCATCAGGAAGCTTGACCCACCTATAACCTGCCTTTAAAGTCCTGAGAACTTAATGCCTTATGTTCATCCCACTTTCGGGAAACCGATTTTTGGCCTCATGACAAATTAAGTTCCCAACTACGAATCTTCTCACTGCTGACGGGACTGGAAGATTCCACCCTATGTGTTTGCATACTGCCCATGATCAGTGTGTTTTTTATGTGAGGGGTGCGTGCTTTCTTACCCTCAGAGTGATTGTCTCAATTTAAATAATTCCAGCAGCAAGCTTTTTTGTGAATTTAGAATTAAGGAAGGTTATTTATTATCACACACTTGCCTTAGAGGTTTAAAACGTGACATATCACTTACTCAACTCACCCTCACTATCACTCACACAAAGATTAGATACAGATGAGGGGCAAGAAACAATACAATACAACCTATGGTTGTCTCAGCCTCTTTCATAATAGGCCTGTAATTTCTTAGATGAGTTGATGCTTTTGTTGAAGTCAAGGCCTTGTAAAGCAGAGGATTTTTAGTAAGCTAGCAGTCAACTTTCCAGGAGGTTGGTTCTCAGGTGAACTTGAATTTGGAACAGGTTGGGGAGAATCCTTCTCCCACTTTCAAGGTATGGTTGTCTAGTAGCCTGGCTGCGTAGCTGATGTGCAGCTGGTTCAGTGGCTGTCTGATGGATTTCTCTGTCCGCAGAACAGCTGCTTGCTGCTTCAAAAGCAGGTGACAAACATGGCTGTCTCACTATGTGACTTGTTACAAGTCCAACTTCCTTTTCTAAATAAGGTGGGTGGCTAGGTTGAATATACATCCTGTATGATGACTTTCATGCCTTCAGAGTTTGAGACAGCTACTGTCTTTGTATCTGAATGACCCATTCAGTTTGAAACTACCCTTTTGAATTAGTTTCAGGAAAAGGCATTGAGTCAACATCAGTCTGGAAAGCACCTTTTGTTCCCTCTTGAGACAGAGGAGTATTTCAATCCACAAGAGAAGTCAGATGATTCTCGGGCTGCCATCTTTTTGTAGCCTTTTGTGTTCTTTAAAAATATAAAGGATTGACTGAAAGTTCATAATATACTGGAGCATGACACTGTTTGTGGGACCATGTTAAGTGCAAATTGGCTGCTGTGTTTCCTACAATACAACAGTGACTACACTTAAAAAGTATTTAATTGGCTGTAAAGTGCTTTGTGATGTCCTGAGGTGATGAAAGGTGCTATATTCATGCAAGTATTTATTTTTTTCTGTATGTCTATCAAAAATTATATGCTAACCTGTTCCTCTTGCAGTCAGCACAATGTTTTGGGAGTGGAAACATACATATTTTGTCCCCTTTATTGAATCCAGACTGTTACTAAAACAATACATCACAATAATGTAAAGTGTTTCAGGTGTAGTATTACCTCAAGTTCAGAGGTCACCAGGCTGGCTTCCCATTTTCTTCTTATTGATTCCTACAGAGCTGCATTATGCTGCCTTTATATTACAAGCGCTGTTACCTGACTCTGATGGCAGCATTGTAACATAAAGGAAGCAACACTACAACTTCCAGCAGCATGGGGTATTGCTTCATGTTATTTCAAGGTGACTGGAACATAAAAGCGTGGAAGTGATGTATCAGTTATACAGACCTTGATCAAACCGCATTTGGAAAACTGCATTGAGTTCTTGGCACTGCACCTCAGGAAGGAAGTATCGGCCTTCGAAAGAGCCGTGCGCAAATTCACCAGCATTATGCGACGGCTTAAAGGGTTAAGTTATGTGGACAGGTTGCATCAAGCTTGTTTGTATTCCTCTAAGTTTAGAAGATTGAGTGGTGATCCAATCAAGGTGTTTAACATAATTAAAGGGTTCAATAGGGTACAAATAAACTATTTTGATGGAATCCATGGTTTCAAAGCTTGTAATATTTGAAACAGACCGTAACTGAACTGAAACGGAAACTTCAGCAAACTGAAAGGGAAACTGAACTTTCAGGTTTCTAGGAAAACTAAAACTGAAATGGAAACGGAAACTTCAAGTTTCTGGGGATCCCAGTGGTGCAGTTTGGCTAGCTGAAGAAGATAGAGGTTGGATCTAGGAGCAGGGAATAAGCAAATACACAGGTTTTACAGATGTTTCTGCTTCTTGAAGATAACATTGGTGAATTCACATTATCAAGAGTATTCAGAATTATGGAGGTTCTGCAGCCATGTGCCATTTTGGTACTGATTGTGCCCGTGAAACTCAGGTTGGTTGGATGCTGCTGTTGGCTGGGGATCAGGCTGAATCCTTGAAGAAAAGGAGCTGGAATCCTATTGGAGAAAGTTCAGAGCTTTGAAGGACTTTGTGGCTGAAATTAGTGTCACATATGATGTGGGCTGCCAAGTAAATTTAAATCTATGAGATCTATCTTGTTGTATCTGCTATTTAATTTGTAATCTATATCTTATATTGACTCCGATTTGCCTGTTAATTCATGTTTAGTTTATGTTGATTTTCATTTGATTGTTAAGGCAAAGTTATAAAAAGTGAAATCGTGTCCATTGGTTTTCTCAGTGGGTTGTTCGGTAAATTTGATTGCTGTTGATTGCTTTTTGTACCTTTGCATGAGATTTTAATGATTTGTGTACCTGGACTCCCAAATCCCTTTGTTCCAATGCAATTTCTAATTTATCATTATTAAGAAATTTATGATTTGTCCTTCTCAGGTCTATTGTGGATGACGTCACATTTGTCTACAATGGCCTCCACCTGCTATAGTTCTGTCCTCTCACTAGATTGTAGTATATTATTGTGACACCTAGACAACTAACTCTGCCTTCTAACTTAGAGTCATCTGCAAAATACTAAAATATTAATATATATAAAATATTATCTAGTTTGATTGTTCTATTTATATGTATTCAGATATTATTAAAGTCTGGCATATAGTGCACACTTAATAACCACAAATCGTACTCTATGATTATTTTACAGAAATGATTCAAAACTGGGATTGTAAATTGGTCATCCACATATTTTCATGTACCCAGAAAAACTATGATTACAGCTAATTACAATGACGAATGAAATTTCAACAAAAGCAATCAATCACATTGTTCTTCATACAAAGCAAGTAGGCTAACTAATGGAGGTGTGATATCAGCAATCATAAACAATTTGGAGAAAGCTTAGTAAACCTTGATAAAATCAATTGCCCTGAATTTGTGAGCTGATCAGTTGGTTTTGTTTTCTTATCCTAATTTTCAACAAGTACAGAATGTCAGGAATGTGTCTCTGTTAGCTCCTCATTGTTTATTAACATTGTTATGCAAATATATAAAATGGAAATTCCTATGTAAACATTTGCCTGCTGGCTCCTGAGATGGTCACCAATTAGTAAACTTCAAGGAAGAACTGGGCCTGTTCCTGACTTGGGCAGAGATCAACTCTTACAAGAGGCATAGAATTATCAGGACCAGAATGATCCTGAACTAGTTTCAATTGTCAAGGGGTTTCGAAGAGGAATTTCCCATTTTTTTTTCTCCAAATTGACCCATGTCTTTATCTGCTTCACTGCTTTTTGCAGAGGTTGAGAGTGTGTATATTGTGATAAACAAAATATCACAATTGTATGGGATAGGCCAGAGGTTCTTTTCCCATCTATCATTGTTCGCATGTTTGTATCCTTAAGTTGCAGACCTCTCATCACCAGTGGCGCAGGTCACCCAGGTCTGTACATCATTTTCTTTTTCATACAAGTTACCTTCTCTCAGATAAGTATTATCTTTAACTTCATCTAGCCTTTGTACTTTATGCAGATTTAGTAGATTTCCTATTGCAAAAGTTAGGTTTCTTAACAATCAGTGGTGTTATGCCAGTTAGTGTTATTAGCCGGGGGATTGAACTGTGTTTATCGGATTACCATGAGTGAGCCTTGGAGTCTGACAGCACTTCTATCGGGTGCCAGAACGAGCAGTATTTTGAATGAATACTAAAAACTGAAAGGGGAACTTCAATAACGTTGGAATGGGAAGTTGTGAGCACACCAATACAGGTCGTGAATCTGCGATTACTGACAGCATAAAAACATCAGAAATAGAAACAGAAGTAGATCATTAAGGCACTTGAGCCCACTCCACCATTCAATATAATCATAGCTCATCTTCTAACTAAACTCCATTTTCCTGCCCACTCTGCATATCCATTGATTCCCTGGGAAATCAAAAACCTACCAATCACAAAGGTGGAGCATCCACAAGGTAGACAATTGTAATGATTCATAACCCTCTGATTCAAGAAATTTCTCCTCATTTTAGTCCTAAATAATTGACCTCTTAATCTGAGGCTGTGTTCTAGATTCCCCAGCCAGGAAAAATAACTTCTCAGTGTCTACCCTTTAAAACCTTGTATGTTTCAATGAGATCATCTCTCATTCTTCTAAGCTCTAGAACATAGGTCCAGTTTACTCAGCCTCTCATCATAGGACAACTGTCTCATCCCTGGAATCAATCCAGTGAATCTTTAAGAAAAGCAAATGCTGGAAATCTGAAATAAAAACAGAAAATGCTGGAAAAACTCAGCAGGTCTGACAGCATCTGTAGAAAGAGAAACAGAGTTAACATTTCGAGTCCGTATGACCCTTGAGTCATACGGACTCGAGACATTAACTCTGTTTCTCTCTCCAAGATACTGTCAGACCTGCTGAGTTTTTCCAGCATTTTCTGTTTTTATTTCAGTGAATCTTTAATGTACGGCTACTAAGCCAAATATATCCTTCGTTAGATATGAAAATCAAAACTGTGCACCTTATTCCAGGTGTGGTCAAACAAAAAATCCTTATACTAGTGTACAATTGTTATACAAACCCAATACAATTCCTTATAGTAGTATTCCAATCCACTTGCAATAAGGACCAACATCCTTCCTAATTGCTTCCTGAATGCTAATTTTCAGTTTTCCTTGTACAAGTACACCAAAGTCATTCTGAACATCAGCACTTAAAAGTTTGATACCTTTTCAAAAATATTCTGTTTTTCTATTCTTATCATCAAAGTGAATAACCATACACTTCCACATATTATACTCTATCTGCCACCTTATTGCCCACTCAATTAACCTGTCTCCATCTCTTTGTAGCTTCTTTGTGCCCTCCTCAAAGCTTACATTCCCACCTAGCTTTCTATTGTCAGCAAACTTAGATTGATGGCTCTTGGTTTCTTTGTCTAAGTTATTAACATAGGTTGTAAATAGCTGAGACCCCAGCACTGATCCTTGCTTCACTAGTTATAATCTGCCAGTTTGAAGATGCTCCGTTTATCCCAACTCTCAGCCTCTTGTCCATTAACCAATCCTCCATCCATGCTGATGTATTAACCCCAAATCCATGACTCCTTATCAAGAACGTTAATCTGTTGTGTGGCACATTATTGATTGTCTTTTAGAAATCTAAGTATATTACATCTACTCATTTCTCTTTATCCATCTGACTAGGTATATCCTCAAGAGACTACAATAAATTTGTCAAACACAATTTCCCTTTGGTAAAACCATGTTGACTTATTAAAACCATATTATACCATGTTAACCTTGTTAAACCATGCTCACTAGTACATCCACTATCTCTGCGGCTACCTTTTTTAGAACCCTTGTTATGATCCTTAACCAGGCCCCTAAGTTTTGGTAAGAAATGGCTGGGACCCAATACCATTTTGTTTAAAGTAAATCAAGACACTTGCTTAGTGAATAAAGCCACAAGATTCCATGAGTTTTGAACAAACAAAAACAAACTTTACTACACAAGGCCAGAAAGATAAAACAATTTATGATATCTATCTTATACTCTAATATTTAGGGTTAATATGAGGTACATGTGAATTAACAGACAAACTGTGGTCAAACACACCACTCTGCACAATAAATGCCAAATGCAACCAAAGCACATCCACAGATTTCTTAACAGCCCATCCAGACTTCAGTGACGGTGCAAGTCAACCAATTTCCCTGAAACTCTGTCTCACAAGGGATTCCAGTCTTCATCTAACCTTAGAATTCTGTCCAAAAGTCATTCCAACTCAGATGGCAACAACAGTGGCCCATCATGCAAGGTTTCAATCTTGTCTCTCGAAATTCCATTCCCCTGGATTCCTGAGTATGCACTCAAGCATCAACTCACAAGTACAACTTAACTTAAAGTCTTCCACCTGCAGCCTTTTTCCTGTTTGGAGCCTGTGTTCCTGCTCCTCTCCTTTTAACTAAATTGGGACCTTTATCTGTCCCTGTCCCCTCTCTGGAACTCTTCTTTTGGGACTTCTCCTTGTTGGGACCTCTCCTTGTCCCCTCTCCCTGTCGCCTGCCTGGGACTCTTCTTTCTGATGGCGCTCCACTCCAGTTACCTAACCTGGGTCTTTGCACCATTTTTCTTCTGGCACAGGTGCACTGGACCCAAAGAATGAAAAAACGCAGAAGGTAAGTTTGGTTTTCATAACACCATTCCCTTTGTAAGAAAGAAAGCTTCAATACAGTGATGCTTTCTTTACAATGGCTTTACAATTTCAGACAAGAAGTACTTAACATCATAAACTTCCAACAAATAGTTTATTATATACTATACAGATAAACTTTTCATTTTGTTGCACAATTACTCATCTCATATTATAAAGTTACAAATATTTAGCCAAAGCAAAAGCCAGTACATGTAACAAGTATGATTAGCAGGATTTAAACATCACAGAACAATCACAATTCAAAGCATGTGTATTTTTTCTTACAGCCGTTCTTTAACTCGGCAAAGAGTGTTTCATTTAAGTCCCCAGGCCAATTGTCATGACCAGTCAGCCTGACATTGGTAATGGGGAAAATTCTAGAGTCCATTATAAAACATTTAATAGTTGAGCACGTGGAAAACAGTGGCAGAATTGGACAGAGTCAGCATGGATTTATGAAAGGGAAATCATGCTTGACAAATCTACTGGAATTTTTCAATGATGTAACTAGTAGAGTTGATGAGGGTGAGCCAGTGGATGTGGTTTATTTGGACTTTCAGAAGGCTTTCGACAAAGTCCCACATAAGAGATTGACGTGTAAAATTAAAGCGCATGGGATTGGGGGTAGTGTATTGAGATGGATAGAAAACTGGTTGGCAGACAGGAAACAAAGAGTAGGAATAAACTGATCTTTTTCCAAATGGCAGGCAGTGATTAGTGGGGTACCCCAGGGAATGGTGCTGGGACCCCAGTTATTCACAATATATATTAATGATTTAGATGAGGGAATTAAATGTAATATCTCCAAATTTGCAGATGACACAAAGCTGGGTGGGAGGGTGAGCTGTGAGGATGATGCAGAGATGCTTCAGTGTGATTTGGACAAGCTGAGTGAGTGGGCAAATGCATGGCAGATGCTGTATAATGTGAATAAATGTGAGGTTATCCATTTTGGTAGCAAAAACAGGAAGGCAGATTATTTTCTGAATGGCTATAAATTGAGAGACAGGAATGTGCAACGAGACCTGGGTGTCCTCGTACACCAGTCGCTGAAGGTAAGCATGCAGGTGCAACAGGCGGTAAAGAAGGCAAATGGTATGTTGGCCTTCATAGCCAGAGGGTTTGAGTACAGGAACAGGGATGTCTTGCTGCAATTGTACAGGGCCTTGGTGAGACCACACCTGGAATATTGTGTGCAGCTTTGGTCTCCTTATCTGAGGAAGGATGTACTTGCTGTAGAGGGAGTACAGCGAAGGTTTACCCAACTGATTCCTGGGATGGTGGGATTGACATATGAGGAGAGATTGAATCGATTAGGATTATATTCGCTGGAGTTCAGAAGAATGAGGGGGGATCTCATAGGAACCTATAAAATTCTAACAGGACTAGACAGGGTAGATGCAGGAAGGATGTTCCCGATGGTGGGGGAGTCCAGAACCAGGGGTCACAGTATGAGGATATGGGGTAGACCATTTAGGACTGAGATGAGGAGAAATGTCTTCACCCCGAGAGTGGTGAGCCTGTGGAATTCGTTACCACAGAAAGTAGTTGAGACCAAAACATTGTATGTTTTCAAGAAGGAGTTAGATATAGCTTTGGGGCAAAAGGGATCAAAGGGTATGGGGAGAAAGCGGGAGCAGGCTATTGAGTTGGATGATCAGCCATGATCCTAATGAATGGCGGAGCAGGCTCGAAGGGCCAAATGGCCTACTTCTGCTCCTAGTTTCTATGTTTCTATGTCATCCTTTTCGTTAGCTGTAAGTGTAGTTCCACCTTTAAGCTCATTTTCCAAACTCAAAAGTTGTAAATTCGCATTTCTAGACAATAAGGTCAAAATGGCTTTTTGTGCACCTACAATTTTTTAAAATTCATTCACTGGATGTGGGCTTCGCTGGCTGGGCCAGCATTTATTGCCCATCGCTCGTTGACCTTGAGAAGCTGGTGATGAGCTGCCTTCTTGAATCACCGCAGTCCATGTGGTATAGGTTGACCCACAGTGCTTAGGAAGGGAGTTTCAGGATTTTGACCCAGCGACAGTGAAGGAACGGTGATATATTTCCAAGTCAGGATGGTGAATGACTTGGAGGGGAACTTCCAAGTGGGTGTGTTCCCATCTATCTGCTTCCCTTGTCCTTCTAGTTGGTAGTGGTCATGTGCTCGGAAGCTGCTGTCTAAGCGGCCTTGTTGAGTTCCTGCAGTGCATCTTGTAGATGGTACACAGTGCTGCTACTGTGCGTCGGTGGTGGAGGGAGTGAATGTTTGTGGATGTGGTGCTGCTTTGTCCTGGACAGTGTTGAGCTTCTTGAGTGTTGTGGGAGCTGCACTCATCCAGGCAAGTGGGGAATATTCCATCACACGCCTGACTTGTGCCTTGTAGATTGTGGACATGCTTTGGGGAATCAGGAAGCGAGTTACTCATTGCAGGATTACTAGCCTCTGACCTGCTCTTATAGCCATTTATATGACTAGTCCAGTTCAGTTTCTGGTCAATGGTAACCCCCAGGATATTGATAGTAAGGATTCAGTGATGGTAATGTCATTGAACATCAAGGGGTGGTGGTTAGATTCTCTCTTGTTGGAGATTCTGATTGCCTGGTACTTATGTGGCGTGAATGTTATTTGCCACTTGTCAGCCTGGATATTGTCCAGGTCTTTCTGTGTTTGGACATGGACTGCTTCAGCATCTGAGGAGTCACAAATGGTGCTGACCATTGTACAATTCATTTACCTTCTGATTGGAATCTCTTTTAGCCATTTCAAGGACGTTATTGAGAAGCTTTTTATGTTCGCACAAAGCGGTTTGGTATGCCTGCTTGGTTTGATCTTTGAACTTTTCTCCTGATCCCATTTAAAATGGGTCTTATTTAATTCTTTCTGAGCAACGTCCACCACATCCTCATTCTGGACTTTTATTTTTTCTTTCCAATACTTTAAGTCTTCCACACAATTCACAAACCATGTCAGTCCAATCCTCTCAGGGTTTTAAATGATAGTTTGTGAACTGTCCATTTGGCTGGATTCTGGTTGCTGTACTCTGTGTCTCAACACTGGCGAGCACTTGCAATTGGGTGTCTGCTGTCATTGATTCTTCTGAATCACTTTGTGGTCTTAGTCCTTTCTGTTGAAAATTTTTACTTTGGTACTTCTGTTGCTTCTGTAATGTCAATTACTGAGGTGGATACGTCTGTATTGTTACTTGGATCAGTTATTTGCTCAACGAGGCCACAATTGGGCAAGGAGTTTTTATTCACAGGCAAAACTTTGGAACTGTAATGGTCCATCTCTGATTGTGAAAAAACTGGACTGCCCACTATATCATTTTTTAAAATATTCGTTCATGGGACATGGGCGTCGCTGGGTAGGCCAACATTTATTGCCCATCCCTAATTGCCCTTGTTCAGAGGGCATTTTTTTAAGAATCAAGCACATTGCTGTGGATCTGGAGTCACATGTCGGTCAGACCAGGTAAGGACGGCAGATTCCGTTCCCTAAAGGACATCAGTGAACCAGATAGGTTTTTACGACAATCGACAATGGTTTCATGGTCATCGTTAGACTTTTAGGCCAGAATTTTTCCATCAGTGAGTTGGGGGCGGGGCCCGCTTGCCGACACGTAAATGACGCGGGATGACATCGGGAGGAACCCCCGACATCATCCCGCCCCATTTAAATATTCAGGAAGGCAGGCAGACAGCAAAATCAGCTGTCCGCCCACTGACCTGTTAATGGCCAATTGAGGCCATTGACAGGATAATTAAGACAATTAAAGGCCCTGCCCGTCCAACCTTAAGACTGATGGGCAGGCCAGGAGTCCCAGTGGGCTTCTGAAAAAACATGAAACCTCATTCACTAGCGGGATGAGGTTTCATGCCTGTTTTAAAAAACTTCAATAAAGTTTTAGTCATATTTATTAACATGTCTCACCTCGTATGACATTGTCACATGAGGGGGACATGTTAATAATTTTTTTATTTTTCTATTTTTTAAGTTTATCAAACTGTCAGTGCTCTCCCTGAGGCAACACTTAGTCTCAGGGAGCAGTGCGTTCTTTCGCGCCCATGCGTGAAAGAGCGCACTTTGACAGTTGGGGAATCCCTCCCCCCCGCACAGGAAGTGGATAGCACTTCCCGTCAGGTGGCCCGCTGTGCGGGCCTTAATTGGCCCGCCCACTCAAAATGGCGGCTGGGCCTGTTTCGGCAGCGGAGTTCGGCTGCCTGCCCGCCGCCGAGCCAGTGGGGCCCGCCCGCCCATCGAGGGCTAAATTCTGCCCTTAATTCAAGATATTTATTGAATTCAAATTCAAATTCCGACATCTGCCATAGTGGAATTCAAACTTGAGTCTCCAAAGCATTACCCTGGGTCTCTGGATTACTAGTCTAGTGACAATACCACTATGCCACCACCTCCCCCTAAATATCATTGCTCCATATCAAGTCTACAGGTGGAATTTTATGGCCCCGTCGCAGCAAGCCATTCAAAACTCCATTGACTTTGGCGGGACCATAAAATCACACAGGCCTAAAATTCCACCCTACATTTGTAATGGGGGCAGAATTTTCGGGTCAGCGAGCAGGGGCGGGGCCCGCTCGCCGATGTGTAAAATGACGCGCAGTGACGTCGGGCGTGCATACAGCTGAGTTGGCTGCGCCACCCCCCGAACTGTCAAAGGCCTTTTAAGGCCTGTTAAAAACTAATTAAAATAGTTAAGTGAGCTGCCCATCCAACCTTAAGGTGGCCCAATGAAGCTGAAAGACACCACTGCAGATTATTCAGTGAAAGTGAATATATTGTCAGCTTATAAAGTGACAAAATGTGTTCACCCATGCAACCACTTGTGATCAGAAATTCTTTACTTTTCTAGGCCTACCACTTCTTCTAGGTGGTGCCCTGACACCTGCAGGAGGGGTGGAGGCAGCCTGTGCAATGCTTGGCCCTGTTGCTTCTGATGACTTTGGCATGCGTCCTCTGGAGAGCCAAGGCCTTGAGGTTTGCTTTGGCGGTTCTCCTGTGGGCCAGTTGCTCTCTCTGTGGTGACAGAGGACGAGGTTGAGGAGGTCACTGGCAAAGGGGACTCGGAGGGACAGGACAGCCTCTGAGATTCCTGAGTGGATAACACGGGGTGTCCAGCTGCTGCTCTTCCTCCCTCAGGTGCCTGGGGGCCCGAGCGTGACTCCTTGAGGGGAAGTAGCACCTGGAGGGACGTCGATGTGCCACATTTCCCTCTCGCGTTGCCATTGCAGGAACTCACCCATGGCTCCCACAATGAAGTGCAGATCTGTGCGCAACTCCATGTTCTGCTGACCAGTGTTTGTCATCCTTCCCATGGAGAACTCCATACATGCAAATGTGGCCACCAGAAAATCAGAGAGCAGCCGGTATCACTCCTCTGACTCGCATGCCACTTTGTTGAGGGCTTCCAACAGCTCTGCCTGATATTCCCCCGCCTTCTGCTGAACCTCCAGGATGAGTTGGAAGACCAAATCCAGAGGTTCATCATCTGACTCGGACCTTTCAGATGCCTCTTCCCCAGCAGTCCTCCAAGTGCCAGGGAGCTCGGTTGAACTGCTGTTGACACGTGTCTGTGCGGTGACCGCCAGATTGTGAACCCAAGCCTGCTCTACATCTAAGTCCTAACGAGGTGTGTGCCTTTGCACTGGTGGAGGGTGTGGGTAGGCGCTGTGATGGGTCTTCCAGGTTGCTTATTTCCAGCTCTTCAATGGAGGAGGCGTCCTCTTGGTTGGAGGTGAGGACCTGGATGGAACTGAGGGACTAGCTGGCTGAGGGTGTCAATCGCTTGGCAAATCTCCCTGTGAACCAAAGTAGAGATTATTGGTGCATGGCAGCATAGTCAAAAGCAGGAGAGAGAGCACTCACAGTTGCATTGAGAGAGGGATGATGTGGTGCAGGATCCTTATGTGGTTGTTTGCCGCCGACTTCACCGTCACCGCAGGCATGATCCACGTCTTCACCAGTCAGCGCAATGGCACGCTCCTCAAAGTGAGTGAGGGGTCTAATGTGGGCTGCATGAAAACAGATGGAGAGAGTGTGAGCAGGATGCATGGCACTGCATGGAATGTTTGTGTGGTCAGCGGAGCCATGGACGGGATGAGGACGTGAGCTGCAGAGGATATGAGCCTGATGGAGACGTGAGGATGTGTGTGAGAGTTAGTGGTGTTGTCCCTTGAGGTGTGAGATCCTTGTGGATGTTGATAGGTTTGTGAGTGTGTGAGTTGAGAGTGATGAGGTGATTGACTTACCCTGGCCGAACAGATGAGAGCATTCATCCTCTTCCTGCACTGGATAGCTGATTTCCTCTATGCTGCAGTGGCACTGCTCACCACTGCCACTGCCTCCCAGGCTGGATTGGTAACTCTGGTGGACCTCCTGCGGCCAGAGCAGGGGTAGTGCACAAGTGCCCCAGAAAGATGTCTCTAAATATGGGGCTGCCACCTTCTTTGCTTTGCCATCTGTCGCCTGGTGCAGTCCTGGTCTGAAGATATGAAGTAGGCATGTGCTCTGGTCCACTTTAAATATGGCGCCCTCAGCGAGGAAGCACTGAGGTCATGGCGTGGCAGGAAAATCTGAACCCGCCCATCAGCAATCCGGCATGTTCCCTGTGAATGCATAATTAATGAGGCAGGACACACCTGGAATGGGACAATATGGCGCAAACAGCTGCCATTGCAGCCGACGGGTAAAACATCCTTTTTCCCGCCAGCTACCGCACTTTGTGCAAATCTGGGACAATTTCGCCCTTTGCAAAATGAGAGTCCATGTGTCCTATGGCTACTTCAGCTCTGTAGCCGCCTTTTCAAACAAGATAAAATAGCTTTCAACTCCATCTTCAGTGAATTTAGGCAATAGGTGAGGACTCTGTTATATCAAAGCTGGGAACTGGACTTGATTCATCACTGAACTATTAGACTCTCTTTCACACATAACCTGAGTTGTTCCCCAGCCAATCCATGATGTCTGGTTTCTTTCTTTCTTTGAAACTCGAGCTCAAGCTTTCACATCTCCATTTCTTTAGCTCTTTCTTTTTCTTTCTCCTCCCTTGCTAACTTCTCTCCCTGGAGTTAAAGTTCAAGCTTTTGCATTTCCATTTCTTTTTATTCTTTTTTCAATGCAAGCTTTTTCATTTCTTTTTCTATTTCAATTTTAAGTTTCTGCTTTTCTCTCTCTCTTTCTATCTCAAGCTGTTTCATGGGCAACTGAATTTTAGCTAATGCAACTGAATTGCTATCTGGATTAACTTTTTCATCTTCCAATCCCAGATGCAGTGCTACTACCTCAATTATTCCTTCTTTCTTAGCCCATGGGCAGAATTTTCCCATTGGCGAGTGGGGGTGGGCCCCGCACGTCCGCACGTAAAATGACGCATGGTGACGTTGGGCGAGCGTCTCGACATCACGACATGCCATTGCAATATTTCGTTGGGCGGGTGCGTGATGATATCTGCCGCGCGCCCGCCATTAATTAACAGGCCACTTAAGGCCCTTGACCCACCAATCGACGCTGATTTTTCAGCGCCCGTGCAATCTTCAGGTCAGCGCATGGGCGCAACAGGTAGGTGGGTGGGGCACATTTGTATAAACCTCATCCACAGGCGGGATAAGAGGGGTCACTGGGGTCGCGAGTGTGCTCTCTCAAGTAATGATTCTCCAAAGTTTTTGAAACTTGCCTGTGTGATCTGCAATGCTTCAAAACACATACCAGCTGCTTTGTGTGGACTCTTAACCCTCAGGTCAGCACTCTGCAGTGAGGAATCGTTTTTGGGCCTGCAGGTTTCTGGAAGCCTTCCCATAACCTGGGATTGGGAGCTGAACTCTCCACTGGAGGCACCTCCTCTGAGGAGGAAGGGAGGGCTAGAAGGGGGAGGAGGCCAGGAATGCACATTCAGCCTCCAAGGGAGCCACCTTTGGGAGGACAGGTGCAGGCACAAGGGGTGCAAGCCCAAGAGGTAGACCAAGGCAGAAGGGCTGCAGAAGACACCACTATCCTGTTGCCAGGGTATACAGGTGGCGAAGCAGCTCCTCAATATGTCTGGGAAGCAGTGCCGAAGGAGGCTCCGTCTCTCAAGGGAGACAGTCAATTATATCTGTCAGATGATTGGCCCTGAGAGCTCCGCTAACTGTGTGGGTGTACACCCCATGCCAGTGGCTCTAAAGGTCACAGCTGCCCTCAACTTCTATGCCTCTGGCTCCTTCCAGGGCTCGGTGGCTGATCTTTGCGGTGTCTCCCAGTCAGCTGTCCACACTTGTGTCAATCAGGTAACAGACGCTCTGTTCAGGCGTGCACTGACCTTCATTCACTTCCATTGGGACCAGGCAAGCCAGACACAGCAAGCCAGAGGCTTCGTGGCCATTGCTGGCTTCCCCCGCGTCCAGGGTGCTATAGACGGCACATGTGGCCATCAAGGCGCCAGCAGGTGAGCACGGTGCCTTCGTCAACAGGAAGGGCTTCCACTCCATGAACGTGCGGATAGTGTGTGATCAGAAGATGCTGATTTTACAAGTCTGTGCAAGGTACCCAGGCAGCTCCCACGACGCCTACATCCTCTGATACTCCCAGGTGTCAGGGCTCTTCAATGCTCCAGCCCGGCTGGATGGATGGCTACTGGGTGACAAGGACTATCCCCTCAGAAGATGGCTCGTGACACCTCTCCGCCATCCAAGAACAGAAGCTGAGCAGCAGCACAATAGGAGCCACGCCTCCGTAAGGGCTGTGGTGGAGAGAACCATCAGTCTTCTCAAGATGCACTTCCAATGCCTGGTCTGCTCAGGGGACACACTCCACTACCCCTCAAGATCGTGTGTCACTGATAGTGGTTGCATGCTGCACTCTCCACAATCTTGCGCTGGAAAGGGGGGATGCTGTGGACGATGAAGACATCGACGCAGTGGCTGCAGCTGCACACGATAAGTCCAGCAGTGAGTCCGAAGATGAGCATGCACAGGGACGTGCTGAGGGGGTAGACGCTGACCCGGGCAGACTGCAGGGAGGCAGGGACATCCGGGAGGCTTTATTCCAATGAACCTTCAGCTAGCACACCACAGATGGACCTCCAGGACAAGCCTCCATACTCGATACCTAAGTGCCAAATCTTCCAGGTTAGGATTAGTGGCTAAGGGCCTTGTTAATAAAGCTGAATATCCTACAAAGCACTTCTAACATTTTAGGAAACCATACACATGCAGAAGAAAAGAGGCACCCTCAGCCATGGTCACATGTCTGAATTTAATATCACAGGCGAAGAAACTTAATGAAACAAAATGACAAGGGTGTTCCAATTCAATTCAAATCATAAAGACCTCATCTCGAGCCAACACAAAAGCACCAGTGATAAACCCATGGTGTGCCTAAGGTGCCTTATGTTTACGTTTCCAAGTGCTATATCTTGGTGCTGTCCCATAACTGGGAGTGGCATCTGAGACAGCCAGCTGACTCTGCTATCCTGTTGGCCTCAATGACCTTGGTGGTCATCCTCTGGCCCGTGGAGCCTGTGCTGGCCCCGCCTGGGAGGGATCTGCCAGTTCCACAGCTGGCATCTCCCGAATCGGCACAGACTCACCGGATGCTACAGTCACTGGGAGAGGGGCAGAGGAGCTGCCACCCTCATCTGGAGCACCCTGAGAGGTGCCCGCAGAGACGACAGGCAGCTGCTGCGCCGTGAGGTCGCTTCAGAACTCCCTGCTCACCGTGGATGGATGGGCACTGAGCTGGGAAACTTGGTGCCACACCATCTCACACACTGTCACTGACCAGCTGAGGTCAATGCCGATGTGAGGGCTTGCTGGTCAGAGCGCATCCCAAGGAAGCCCTGAAGGGTCTCCTGGAGGACGTTCTCCACGAGAGATGCCACTTTCTCCATGGAGGACGCATGGCGCTCGGACATGTGGCCCATGCTTCAGCGATCTTCCGCGTAAAGTCCTCCACCACGGAGACCAAGCCAAGCATAGCCTCATGTATCTCCCCCAAATGCTGCCGTACACCTGGCCACATTTCCTGCCCCTTCTGCATTGCAGACGACTCCAGAGGCACATCATGAGGCACCGACTGAGCATGTGCCGGGTCCCCTGCAATCCTCCAACTGCTGGCACCATGGGCACTCTCTGTCTCTGCCAGCTCCTCCAGCAACAGTGAAGTGCCCTCATCACTGTGTCCTGGGATACTAGCCAATGTTCCAACTCTGACCGAGGTGCTAGTATCTGCGCTGGTGCCTGGCTGGCAGAGATGGTGTGACACTGGTGAGACTTCAGGGCCCTCAGGTATGAGAGGGGGCCTCTGCTGCTCTTCCTCACAGCCCTGCTCCTGAATGCTGAAAGGAAGAACAAGGACATTGGATCAGTTAACGTGGAGACAATGACAAAGTGCATCCCTGTCGCCCGGATCATTATGCGCTCATCCTTCCATAAACAATGGTCAAGCCATGTTGCAATGTTAAATCACTTAACATTCAACACTGCTATGGCTTTTGGGAGAACAATGCTGACCTCACTGCTGGGCATACATACCTGGCCATGGCACCCCAGCCTCACCAACACCAGTGGACCTGGGCACATGGCGCCTCTCCAAATCAAGGGCTTCCTGCTCAAACCGGCTGAGAATGGTGATCTGCGCCTGGCCGCCGCCAGTCCTCACACAGGGCATTATGAGCATTCTTCTCCAGAAAATGAGAGAAGACCATTGATTTGTGCAAATTGTACATGGACTCACTTCGCGCACGGCCCAACTCAACCAGAGTAGGACATATCAAGGCTTCGGTGCCTCCTCACCACGTTGCTGCCGAACACTCACACAAAGCTGCTAGGCCAGTTGCCCCCCCACCCCCTCCCACCCCGTCCTTGGCCACATGCTGCCTACATCACATTAGGTACCACACAGTATATCCTTCCATAGCAAGGAGGCGCAAGCACATGGAGCGCAGAGGGCAGCAGATGGTTTGTTGCCACACCACCTTGAAGCTCCCCTCCCAACATGTCATCACCCTAACTTGGACATGTCCTGCAGTTCAAGCACAGCACCTAGGTGCAGCTCCTCCAAGTTGTCCCCAAAACAGTCATGTGGGTCTCAGTATACCATATGCTGCGGGCACAGAACCCATCTCTTCACCACCCTCTCAGAGTGACCTAGGCATGGGCAATATCTGCTGGCCCACCCAGCAAAGGACACATGCTGTCAATGATTCAATGCAGTCACTACACTCAGACTTGGTGGGGGGGGTCGGCAGCAGAGGGAAAGCCGACCTACTGGGTTAAGTGACCAATGCCAACATTGTCCTCACCCTTCCAGAGTGCAACAAGTCATTGAAGCGCTTGTGACACTGGATCCAGGTGAGCCGCACCACGTCTTGGGAGCTCACCACCTCTGTCACCTCCTCACAGGTACATTTTGTCATGTCGGGGGGCCTCCTCCTCCCATCCTGGGAAACCAGCACCTCCCGCCGTGCTGCCACCTCCACGAGGAGGGCAGCAAGGCAGTCATCGGTAAAAAGGAGGGGCAGACTGGCCCCACACCCTACCCTGTGGCCTGGCCTGCCTCAATGGCCTTCCCTCCGGCCTGGCCTGCCCCGATGGCCTACCCTCCGGACCTGCATAACCTCCATTGCCCCTCTGCAGAGCCCTTCGCCCAGCCTTTGCGAGCAGTCAGTCCAAAGCTGCCAGGCCTTCCTTTGTACAGGCCACCGGGCTGCCATTGGACCTGGCGGGCTGAGCGCACCCACCACCACCAGCCCACTCCCGCTATGCACGGGAGTCGTGAATTACGCTGGGCAGGCCTTAATTGGCCCACCCGTGTAAAATGGCGGCGCAGACCCAATCACAAGCGGCGATTGGGTCCGCACCTGCCCGCGTCCGCTCCCGCTCCACCCCCCTGCCATCCAGAAAATTCTGCCCCGTGCTTTTAAAGCTAATGCAATTCACCTCGCCTTGGTTAAGTGTTGCAAATCACTCAGGGATAAATCTTCTCTTCCCAGAAAAGTCGTAGCAACTGAAAAAGCCATTTTGCTTTTCAATCAGTTTAGTAAAATTCACCATTTAAATCTTATCAACCTTGACCTCAGCAAGTACCAGCACTCATATTTGTCTGTGGATTCAAAATCCCATAAGAGCCCCCAACTTATCACAGAATCACAGAATCACACATTGCAGAAGAGGCCCTTCGGCCCATCGAGTCTGCATCGACACATGAGAAACACCTGACCTACCTACCTAATCCCATTTACCAGCACTTGGCCCATAGCCTTGAGTGTTATGACGTGCCAAGTGCTCATACAGGTACGTTTTAAAGGACGTGAGGCAACCCGCCTCCACCACCCTCCCAGGCAACACATTCCAGACCGTCACCCTCTGGGTAAAAAAGTTTTTCCTCACATCGCCCCTAAACCTCCTGCCCCTCACCTTGAACTTGTGTCCCCTCGTGACTGACCCTTCAACTAAGGGGAACAGCTGCTCCCTATCCACCCTGCCCATGCCCCTCATAATCTTCTGTACCTCGATCAGGTCACCCCTCAGTCTTCTCTGCTCCAATGAAAACAACCCAAGTCCATCCAACCTCCCTTCATAACTTAAATGTTTCATCCCAGGCAATATCCTGGTGAATCTCCCCTGCACCCCCTCCAGTGCAATCACATCCTTCCTATAATGTGGCGACCAGAACTGCACACAGTACTTCAGCTGTGGCCTCACCAAGGTTCTATACAACTCCAACATGACCTCCCTACTTTTGAAATCTATGCCTCGATTGATAAAGGCAAGTGTCCCATATGTCTTTTTCACCACCCCACAAACATGCCCCTCCGCCTTCAGAGATCTATGAACTCACACGCCAAGATCCCTGTGTTCCTCAGAACTTCCTAGTGTCATGCCATTCATTGAATATTTCCTTGTCAAATTACTCCTTCCAAAGTGTATCACCTCACTTTTCAGGGTTAAATTCCATCTGCCACTTATCTGCCCATTTGACCATCCCATCTATATCTTTGTGTAGCCCAAGACACAGCCTCACTGTTAACCACCCAGCCAATCTTTGTGTCATCTGCAAACTTACTAATCCTACCCCCCCCCATAGTTATCTATGTCGTTTATATAAATGACGAATAATAGGGGACCCAGCACAGACCCCTGTGGTACGCCACTGGACACTGACTTCCAGTCACTAAAGCATCCTTCTGTCATCATCTTCTGTCTCCTACAACTAAGCCAATTCTGAATCCACCTTATCAAATTACCCTGTATCCCATGTGCATTTGCCTTCTTTATAAGTCTCCCATGTGGGACCTTGTCAAAGGCTTTGCTGAAATCCATATAAACTACATCAACTGCACTACCTCATCTACACACCTGGTCACCTCCTCAAAAAATTCAACCAAATTTGTTAGGCATGACCTCCCTCTCACAAAGCCATGCTGACTATCCCTGATCAAACCTTGCCTCTCCAAGTGGAGATAGCTTCTCTCCTTCAGAATTTTCTCCAATAGTTTCCCTACCACTGATGTGAGACTCACTGGTCTGTAGTTCCCCGGCTTATCTCTACAACCCTTCTTAAATAACAGAACCACATTAGCTGTTCTCCAGTCCTCTGGCACCTCCCCCGTGGCCAGAGAGGAATTAAAAATTTGGGTCAGAGCCCCTGCAATCTCCTCCCTTGCCTCCCTCAGCAGTCTGGAACACAAATCATCCAGACCTGGAGATTTGTCCACTTTTAAGCCTGCCAGCACCTCCAATACCTTGTCAATCCCCATATCAATTTGCTCAAGAACCTCGCAGTCTCTCTCCCTGAGTTCCATACCTTCATCCTCATTCTCTTAGGTGAAGACGGATGTGAAGTATTTGTTCAACACTCCACCGATGTCCTCTGGCTCCACCCATAGATTGCCCCCTTGGTCCCTAATGGGCCCTACTCTTTCCCTGGTTACCCTCTTCCCATTGATATACTTATAGAATATCTTGGGATTTTCCCTACTTTTACTAGCCAGAGCTTTCTCATATCCCCTCTTTGCTCTCCGAATTGCTTTCTTATGTTATGGTCTTTGACCAGACCCCTAAGATTCGGTCGGGGGCCAATAATGTTTTGTTTAAAGTAGACAAAGGTTAAGAATCAAGATACTTGCTCAGTGAATAAAGCCACAGAATTCCACTAGTTTTGAACAAACAAAAATAAATTTTACTCCACAAGGTCAGAAAAATAATACAATTTATAATATCTACCTTATACTCTAACATTCTGGGTTAATATGAGGTAAATGTGAATTAACAGACAAACTGTTGTTGAACGCACCACTCTGCACAATAAATGCCAAATGCGACCAAAGCAGAGTCCACAGATTTCTCAACACCCCATCCAGACATCAATAACACTGTGAGTCAACAAATCTCCTTCAAACCCTGTCTCCCTTGTGAAGGATTCCAGTCTTCACCTTTGAACATCCAAGCTTGGAATTCTCTCCAAAAGTCACTCCAACTCAGATGGCATCAGCAACAGCCTACCTTGCAGGGTTGCAATCTTGTCTCCTGAAATTCCGTTCCCATGGATTCCTGAGTATTCACTCAAGCACCAACTCACAAGCACAACTTGATTTAAAGTTTGCTCCTCGCAGCCCTTTCCTTCCTGAAGCCTGTTTCTCTGCTCCTCTCCTTTTTACTAAACTGGGACCTTTTCCTGTCCCTGTCCCCTCTCAGGGCTCTTCTTTTGGGACCCCACCCTGTCCCCTCTCCCTTTGGGACCTCTCCTTGTCTTCTCTCCCTGTCCCCTGCCTGAGACTCTTCTCCTTGATGGTGCTCCGCTCCCAGTCACCTGATCAGGGTTTTTGTTCTGTTTTCCTTCTGGCACTGGTGTGCTGAGCCCAACGAATAAAAAAAAATGTTGATCTGCACATGTGCAGTCTGCTCCCAGTCTGCGCATACACAAAAGCTCTGAGGTCCATCAGGAGATAAACTTCCTGACCGCCACTCTCAACCACCAAGGTAGGTTTGGTTTTCATAACACCCTAGGATGTAACCATCAGGTCCTCGGAATTTGTCAGTTTGTCACCCCTTAAGTTTCTCCAATATTTTTCCTCTGCTCATATTAACTTTAAGTTCCTTACTCCTATTCTCCCCTTGCTTAAGCTCTATATCCAATAATTCCTGTCTTCTACTCTGAAGACAAACACAAAATATTTGTTCAACATCTCTGCCATTTCCTTATTCTCCAAGATAGTTTCTTCTGTCTCTGCCTCTGTTGGATGAACATTTACTTTTGCTACTCTCCTCCTTTTAAATACTTGTTAAAGCTCTGAAAATTTGCTTTTATCTTCCTGGCTTGTTTACACTCATATACTATTTTACATATGTAAATACAGATTAGGAGCAGAAGTAGACCATTTGGCCCCTCAAGCCTGCTCCGACATTCAATAAGATCATGGCTGATATGATTGTGACCTCAACTCCACATTCCCACCTACCCCCAATAGCCTTTCACCCTCCTGCTTATCAAGAATATATCTAGTTCTGCCTTAAAACTATTCAAAGACTCTGCTTCTACTACCTTTTGAGGAAGTGAGTTCCAAAGACTCACAACCCTCTGAGAGAAAAATTTCTCCTCATCTCTGCCTTAAATGAGTAACCCCTTATTTTTAAACAAGTGACTCATAGTTCTAGAGTCTCCCACAAGAGGAAACATCCTCTCCACATCCACCCTGTCAAGGCCATAAGACCATAAGATATAGGAGCAGAAGTAGGCCATTCGGCCCACCAAGTCTACTCTGCCATTCAATGAGATCATGGCTAATCTGATATTCCTCAATTCCACTTTCCTGTCTTTTCCCCATTACCCTTGATTCCCTTACTGATTAAAAATCTGTCTATCTCAGCCTTGAATATACTTAACGACCAAGCCTCTACAGCCCCCTGTGGTAAAGAATTGCACAGATTCACTACCATCTGAGAGAAAAAGTTCTTTCTCATCTCTGTTTCAAGTGGGCGCCCCCTTACTCTGAGACTATGCCTTCTGGTCCTAGGCTCTCCCACAAGGGGAAACAACCTCTCAGCATCTATCCTGTCAAGCCCCCTAAGAATCTAATATGTTTCAAAAAGGTCGCCTCTCATTCTTCTAAACTCCAATGAGTACAGGCCCAACCGACTCAACCTCTCCTCATAAGAAAATCCCTCTATCCCCAGGATCAACCTAGTGAACCTTCTCTGGACTGCCTCGAATGCCAGTATATCTTTTGTTGGATAAGGGGACCAAAACAGTTCACAGTATTCTAGGTGTGGTCTAACTAGTGCCTTGTATAGTTTTAGCAAGACTTCCCTATTTTTATATTCCATTCCCTTTGAAATAAAGGCCAACATTCCATTTGCCTCCCCTATTACCTGCTGAACTTGTATGCTAGCTTTTTGGGATTCATGCACATGGACCCTCAAATCCCTCTGTGCTGCAGCTTTCTTCAGTCTTTCTCCATTTAAATAATATTCCGCTCCTCTACTCTCTGCATAACCTCACACTTTCCCACATTACATTCCATCTGCCACGTTTTTGCCCACTCACTTAACCTGCCTGTATCCCTCTGTAGACTTTTTGTGTCATCCTCACTGCTTGCCTTCCCACCAATTTTTGTGGCATCCGCAAACTTGGTCATAGTACATTCATTTCCATCATCCAAGTCATTAATATATATTGTAAATAATTGTGGCCCCAGCACTGATCTCTGTGGCACTCCACTAGTTACAGGTTGCCATCTTGAAAATGCCCCCCCGCCATATCCCAACTCTCTGTCTTCCATTAGTTAGCCAGTCTTCTATCTAAGCTAATATACTACCCCCAACATCATGAGCTCTTATAATATAGAGCGGCCTCCTCTACATTGGAGAGACCAAACGCAGACTGGATGACCGCTTTGCGGAACACCTTCGGTCTGTCCGCAAGCATGACCCAGACCTTCCTGTCGCTTGCCATTTCAACACTCCACCCTGCTCTCATGCCCACATGTCCATCCTTGGCCTGCTGCATTGTTCCAGTGAAGCTCATCGCAAACCGGAGGAACAGCACCTCATCTTCCGATTAGGCACTTTACAGCCTTCCGGACTTAACATTGAGTTCAACAACTTCGGATCATGAACTCTCTCCTCCATCCCCGCCCCCTTTCCGACCCCCCTTTTTCTAATAATTTATAATTTTTTAATATATATTTTTTAAATATATTTTTCTTTTCCCACCTATTTCTATTATTTTAAAATTTATTTCCATCCATTGTTTTAACTCCACCTTTCAGCCTATTTCGATCCCGTCCCCCCACCCCACCCCCACTAGGGCCATCTGTCACTTGCTCGTCCTGCTTTCTACCCTTAATGTCACCATTAGCACATTCCTTAGATAATATCACCACCATCAACACCCTTTGTCCTTTTGTCTATGACATCTTTGGCAATCTCTTCTTTGCCTCCACCTGTCACTGGCCCTCTGTCCAGCTCGACCTGTCCCAACCCCCTCAAACAGCTTATATTTCACCTCATTTCTATTTTTCCTTAGTTCTGATGAAGAGTCATACTGACTCGAAACATTAACTGTATTCCTCTCCGCAGATACTGTCAGACCTGCTGAGTTTTTCCAGCTATTTTGTTTTTGTTTCAGATTTCCAGCATCCGCAGTATTTTGCTTTTACCATGAGCTCTTATCTTATTAAGTAGCCTTATGTGTGGTACCTTATCGAATGCCTTTTGGAAATCCAAATATATTACTTCTACTGGTTCCCCTTTATCTAACTTGCTTGTTACCTCCTCAAATAATTCTAATAAATTTGTCAGGCATGACTTCATGAAGCCTTCATGAAGCCATGCTGACTCTGCTTGATTATATTATGTATTTCTAAATGCTCTGCTATTACATCCTTTATAATAGACTCCAACATTTTCCCAATGACAGACGTTAAGTTAACTGGCCTATAGTTACCTGTTTTTTTGTCTCCCTCCCTTTTTGAATAAGTGTGTTACATTGGCAGTTTTCCAATCCTCTCAGACTTTTCCAGAATCTGAGGACTCTTGGAAGATTACTACCATTGCATCCACTGCCTCTGCAGCTATTTCCTTTAGTGTCCACGGATGCAACCTATCAGGTCCAGGTGACTTATCAGCCTTTAGCTCCATTAGTTTCCCTAGTACTTTTTCTCTGGTGATAGTTATTGTATTTATTTCCTCCCCCTCCCTCTTTTCCCCATGATCATTTAGTATTTTTGGTATGCTATTAGTGTCTTCTACCGTGAAGACTGATGCAAAGTATTTATTCAACTCCTTTGTCATTTCCTGATTCCCCGGTATTATTTCCCCAGCCTCATCCTTTAAGGGCTTTCATTGACTTTGGCCTCTCCCTTCCTTTTTATATATTTAAAGAAGCTCTTACTGTCCATTTTTATATTATTTGCTAGTTTACCCTCAAAGTTTATTTTCTCCCTTTTTATTTTTTTGGTCATCTTTTGTTGGTTTTCAAAACTTTCCCAATCTCTGGTTTACCACTGATCTTTGCCACATTGTATGTTTTTTCTTTAATTTGATACACTCCCTAACTTCCTTGGTTAACCATGATGGTTTATCCCCTGCCTAGAATCCTTCTTCCTCACTGGGATGTTTCTTTGTTGTGAGTCATGAACTATTTTCTTAAACGTCTGCCATTGTTCATTAACCGTCTTTTCTGCTAAACTCCTTTCCCAGCCTACTGCAGCCAGCTCTACCCTCATTCCTTTGTAATTATCCTTATTTAAGTTTAGCACAGATGTTTCCGAACTATGTTCCTCACTCTCGAACTGAGTGCTAAATTCCACCATGTTATGGTCACTGTTTCCTTGGGGCTCTTTTACTCGGAGATCATTTAATTAAACCTGCCCCATTACACATTACCAGATCCAAAATAGCCTGATCCCTGGTTGGATCCACAACATAGTGTTCTAGGAAACTGTCCAGTACCCACTCTATGAATTCTTGCTCGTGGCTACCTCTGCCAATTTGATTTTCCCAATCTACATGAAGATTGGTGTGGGAGGAATGGGTTTTAGTTCATGGGGCACTGGCATCAGTACTGGACTAGAAGGGAACTGTTCCGGTGGGATGGATAATATATTGCCTTTTTTACATGCCCTTATTATCTCCTGATTACTCTCTGTCCTGCAGCATAACTACTGTTAGGGGGCCTATATACTACTCCTGCCAGTGTCTTCTTCCACTTGTTATTTCTTACTCCACCCATATGAATTTCATATCTTCTGATCCAAGATCATTTCTTGCTATCGTACTTATTCCATCTTATACTAACAAAGCTACCTCACCACCCTTTCCTTCCTGCCTGTCCTTTCAAAAAGTCGCATACCCCTGAATATTTAGTTCCCAGCTTTGATCTCCTTGTAACCATGTCTCCATAATGACTATAAGATCATACCCATTAATCTCTATTTGTGCCACTAATTCATTTATCTTGTTCCAAATACTATGTGCATTTAAGTAAAGAGCCATTAATTGTGCCTTTTTACCATTTTCCCCCACTTTGGCCCTATTTGCTGCTTTTTTTTAATGTTTGTACACTCTGTCCCTCCCTGTCACACTCTGAGTATCATTACCTAAGTAGCTGCCCTGCAATGCCACCATCTCCTTTTGTTTTGTAGGCTTACCTATCCCTTCTCCACAACCCTCCCCTGCTTTATTTAGTTGAAAGCCCTCTCTGCAGCCCTAGTTATTCAATTCGCCAGGACACTGGTCCCAGCATGGTTCAAGTGAAGCCCATCCCACCGGAACAGTTCCCTTCTACCCCAGTACTGATGCCAGTGCCCCACGAACTGAAACCCATTCCTCCCACACCAATCTTTGAGCCATGCATTTAACTCTTTGACTTTATTTACCCTATGTAGTTTGCCCATGATTCAGGTAGTAATCCTGTGATTATTACCTTGGAGGTTCTGCTTTTTAATTTAGCTCCTAACTGTTTAAATTCTTTCAGCAGAACCTCCTTTCTCATCCTATCAATGTCATTGGTATCAACGTGGACGATGACAACTGGATCCTTCCCCTCCCACTCCAAGTTCCTCTCCAGCCCTGAGGAGATGTCCTTAACCCTGGCCCTTCAGGATCTTCAAGGTTTCAATCAAGTTGCCTCTTACTCTTTTAAATTCCAGTGGATTCAAGGTTAGCCTGTCCAATCTTTCCTCATAAAACAACCCACCCATTCCTGGTATTAGTCTAGTGAACCTTCTCTGAACTACTTCTAACGCATTTACATCCTTCCATAAATAAGTAGACCGATACTGCACACAGTACTCCAGATGTGGTCTCACCAGTACCCTGTACAACTGAAGCATAACATCCCTGCTTTTGTATTCAGTTCTCCTTGCAATAAACGATAACATTCTATTTCCTAATTACTTGCTGTATCTGCATACTAGCCTTTTGCGATTCATGCACTAGGACACCCAGATTCCTCTGAATCTCAAAGCTCTGCAATCTCTCACCATTTTGATAATATGCTTCTTTTTTATTCTTCCTGCCAAAATGGACAATTTCACATTTGCCCTCATTTGTCGGATCTTTGCCCTCTCACTTAACCTATCTATGTCCATTTGTAGCCTCCTTATGTCCTCTTCACAACTTACTTTCCTACCTATCTTTGTGTCATCAGCAAATTTAACAACCATACTTCGGTCCCTTCATCCAAGGCAGTTATATAAAATGTAAAATGTTGAGGTCCCAGCACTGATCCCTATGGCACACCACTCGTTAGATCCCGCCAACCAGAAAAAGACCTATTTTTGCGCACTATCTGTTTCCTCTTTGCTAGCCAATATTCTATGTTACCTCCTGCACCATGAGCTTTTATCGAATGATTTCTGGAAATCTGAGTACAATACATCCACTAGTTCCCCCTTATGCACAGCCCATGTGACTCCTTCAAAGAACTCCAATAAATTGGTTAAACATGATTTCCCTTTCACAAAACCACATTGACTCTGCCTGATTGCCTTGAATCTTTCTAAGTACTTTGCCATAACATCTTTATTAATAGCTTAAAAATATATTAATATTTTCACTGTGACAGATGTTAAGCTAACCAGCCTATAGTTTCCTACTTTCTGTCTTCCACCCTTTTCGAATAGAGGAGTTACATTCGCTATTTCCCAATCTAATGGAGCCTTCCCCGAATATAAGGAATTTTGGAAAATTAAAAGCAATGCATCAACTATCTCACAAGCCACTTCTTTTAAGACTCCAGAATGAAGTCCAAAAGGGCCTGGGGATTCGTCAGCCCACTGCTCCAACAATTTGCTCAATACAACTTCCCTGGTGATTGTAACTTTCCTCAGTTCCTCCCTTCCTTCCATTTCCTGATTTACAGGTATACCTGGGACATTACTTGTATCTTCTATAGTGAAGACCAATGCAAAATGCCCATTCAATTCATCTGCCATTTCCTTATTTTCCATTATTAATTCCCCAGGCTTACTTTCTATAGGACCAACACTCACTTTGTTAACTTGTTTTTTATTTAAATGTCTACAGAACTCTTACTATCCGTCTTTATGTTTCTAGCTAGCTAGCTTTCTCTTATACGCTAACTTTTCCCTCCTTATTAATCTTTTGTTACCCTTTGCTATTCTTTATATTTTGTCCAATCTTCTGACCTGCCACAAGTCTTAACGCAATTTTATGCTTTTTCTTAAGTTTGATGCTGTCTTTAGCTTTTTTAATTAACCACAGATAGTGGATCCTCCCCTTGGAATTTTTCTTTCTCATTGGAATATATCTATTCTAAGTGTTCTGAATTATCCCTTTAAATGTCTCCCACTGCATATCTATTGACCTATCCCTTAATCACATTTCCCAGTTCACTTTAGCTAGCTCTGTTTTCATGCCCTCATAATTGCCTTTATTTAAATGTATAATACTAATCTTGGACACACTCTTCTCTCCCTCAAACTGAATGTAAAATTCAACCATATTATGATCTCTGCTACCTAATGATGTCTTCACTATGAGGTTATCAATTAATTCTATGTCATTGCATAATACCAGGTCTAGCACAGCCTGCTCTCTGGTTGGCTCCAGAATGTGCTCTTCTAAGAAACTGTCCCGAAAACATTCTATGAACTCCTCAGCTATGCTACCTTTGCCCATCTGATTTTTCTAGTCTATATGCAGATTAAATTCCCCATGATTATCGCTGTATATTTCTGACAAGCTCTCATTATTTCTTCCTTTATGCTTTATCCTGCCATGTAGTTACAATTAGGGGGCCTGTACACCACGCCCACCTCATTATGGCATCAGTCCAGACATGGACAAAAGAGCTAAACTCAAGAGGCGAGAATGACTGCCCTTGAAATCAAGGTAGCATTTGAGGGAACATGGCATCAAGGAACCCTAGCAAAACTGGAGTCAGTGGGAATCAGGGGAAAGCTCTCCAATGGTTGGAGTCATACCTGGCACAAAGGAAGATGGGTTGTGGTTGTTGGAGGTCAATCATCCCAATCTCAGACATCACTGCAGGAGATACTCAGGGTAGTGTCCTAGGCCCAACCATCTTCAGCTGCTTCATTAATGACCTTCCCTCCATCATAACGTCAGAAGTGGAGATGTTCGCTGATGATTGCACAATTTTCAGCACCATTTGTGACTCCTCAGATACTGAAGCAGTCCATGCAAGACCTGGACAACAGTCAGGCTTGACCTGATAAGTGGCAAGTAACATTTGTAACAACCACACAAATGCCAGGCAATGACCATCTCTGACAAGAGAGAGTCCTACAATCTCCCCTTGCCATTCAATGGCATTATAATCACTGAATCCCCCACTATCAACATCTTGGAGGTTACCATTGACCAGAAACTGAACTGGACTAGCCATATAAATACAGTTGCTACAAGAGCAGGCCAGAGGTTGGGAGTTCTGCGGAGAGTAACTCACCTCCTGATTCCCCAAAGTCTGTCCACCATCTACAAGGCACAAGTCAAGAGTGTGATGGAATACGCTCCACTTGCCTGGATGAGTGCAGTTTCAACAACACTCAAGAAGCTTGACGCCATCCAGGACAAAGTAGCCTGCTTGATTGGCACCCCATCTACTCCCTTCAACATCGACTCCCTCCACCACCGATGGACAGTTGCAGTAGTGTATACCATCTACATGGTGCACTGCAGGAACTCACCAAGGCTCCTTAAACAGCACCCTCCAAACCTGCAACCTGTAACAGCTAGAAGGACAAGGGCAACAGATGCATGGGAACACCACCACCTGCAAGGTCCCCTCCAAGCCATACATCATCCTGACCTGGAACAATATCACTGGGTCAAAATTCTGGAACTCCCTTGCTAACAGCACTGTGGGTGTACCTACACCACATGGACTGCAGTGGTTCATGAAGGCAGCTCACCACCACCGTCTCAAGGGCAATTAGGGATGGGGAATAAAAATGCTGGCCTAGCCAGCAACACCCATGTCCCGAGAAAGAATAAAAATATGCTTGTTGTTACTATGAGCCTGTTAAGGCTGTTACTTCTTTCAGCAAGGTTACTTATTAAAACAGAATTTGTGGAGCACAAGTCCATTTTTTTCAGTCATAGAGTCATAAAGTCTTAGGCCCAAATTTTCACGCAGATGGTAGGACTCCGCGCCTTAGCCAGAATGGCATTGGAGCCCCAACCCTGAATCCAGAAGCCCCATCCTCCCGCCTGCCCCCTGTATCCGGCACCCATCATTTTCACCAGGGGTGGGGGGCGGAATGAGGGTGGGACGCATTTCACATTTCACAAAGAGGCGCACACAGCCAGAAGCAATTTTCATCATCAGGCTTCTGAAACGCAATTCGTGGGTTTTACAAATTTGACGAGAAAGGTCTAAAACTACCTGAGTTCTTTGGAGAGGTAAGGTACCCTTTTGAGGAGATCAGGTACCCCTTTGAAATTGTTAAGAATAGACATGAAAGTGCACAAATGGTGGATAAGACCTGTGAAACTGTCAAGCTGTCAAGTTATTTAAATGCCCTGCCTTTTAAATTTTGAAGAAAACAGCCTTGTGTGACTCTCAGTTGAAAAAAAGTCAATGTTTGCAATTTCAATATAAGTTTTTGACAAAAGACTGAGGGTTATCATTATGATATATAATTATAGAATTATATATACCTTTATTTAGTTCTGCTTGACTGCTTCCACAACCTACTACTATCAGAATTGCAGGGAGGGGGAAGGTGGGGCTATAAATTCACAGTTTGACAGCTCCAAGTACTTATAAAAGCTTAGCTGTCCTTGATGTGGGGCAGTGAATGCAAAAGTTTGCTTATATAAGGAATTAAGTAACTAAAGGAATTTAAATGCACTGAATGGGCTTTTATCAAGTGAGAGTATTTTTCTTAATACCCTGAAGTCTGTAATAGGTACTTAGAACTTTCTTTTATTTCATCTCAGCATGGCTCCTGAGGTCTGCCCATTATGAATACTGGGTCTAAGGGTAAAGGGTGGTGGGTGAGGGCATGGCTTGTCATAAATTGGCACTAACTTGGCACAGGGACTATAAAGGGCAATGGGGATGAGTGCAGGATCATGGATTGGCATGGGTTGACATGGAGTTGGCATGGAAACCATGAGGGGCCACGGAGAATGGGTAGAGAGGCATGAGGTGGCATAAAGGGTATCAAGGGCCATGGAGGTGGGTGGGGGGCATGAGTTAGCATAGATAAGGCGTAGGGAGTGTGTAGGAGGATGAGGAGTGAGGCCTAGAGGACCTTACTCTTTTTACTGTAACTGGGATGAAGTCCCAGCCAGCTGAGGCAAGCCTTTTAAACTCAGCAGCCCCTGTGTCCACCTCCACACTCTTTCCAGGGCAGCAGACCCAACTCCAGTTAGCACCTGACCCCCGGAATGAAAACCTAGCCGTTCAAGGAACTTTCTCCTGAGCTGGGTTCGTGAAGTCAGGAAATTTCCCAACTCTACGCACCCAGCTTAGGAGCGAAAATTGGGGCCTTAGAGTCATTTACAGCACTGAAGTAGGTTACTCAACCCATCAAGTCCAGGCTGGCTCTCCTTAGAGCAAACCAGTCAGTCCCATTCCTCCAGTCTACCTCATAGCCCTGCGAGTTTATTTCTTCTGACTATCCATCCGTTTTCCTTTTGAATCATTGATTGTCTCTGCTCAATCACCATCGTGGGCAGCAAGTTCCAGATCATTCCCACTCACAGCATAAAACATTCTTCCTCACATTCCTCCTGCATCTCTTGCCCAAAGCTTTAAACCTGTGTTCCCTAGTCCTTGTACCATCAGCTAACGCAAACAGTTTTTCCTCGTCTATCTTATCTAAACCTGCCACCTTCATCAAATATTCCCTCAATCTCCTTTGCCCCAAGACGAACAACCACACTTCTTCAACTTATCCTTGCAACTAAAACACCACCATCCCTGGAATCATTCTGGTAAACATCTTCTGCACCCTCTCAAGGTCCCTCACATCTTTCCTAAAGTATAGTGACCAGAACGGTGGTTAAGCAGAGCTTCATAAAGGTTCAGCATAACTTCCCTGTTTTTGCACTCAATACCTCTGTTTATGATGGTTAAAGATTCCATGTGCTTTGCTGACCACCTTCTCAATATGTCCTGCCACATTCAAAGATCTATGCACATGCGCTCCCAAGTCCCTCTATTCCTGTACATTTTTTAGAACTGTGCCATAATATCTATATTGCCTATCCCTATCCCTTCTGCCAAAATGCATCACCTCAGACATCTCTGTATTAAATTTGATCTTCCACTTGTCTGCGCATTCTGCTGGCCTACCTATGTCCTATGGCAGTTGATTTGTATCATCCTGGCAAAATTCAAAATTTTATTCTGTATTCCAATATCCAAGTTATTTGTATATATATATATCAAAAAAGCAGTAGTCCTAGCACTGACAATTAGGGAATACTACCGTCTACTGTCCTCTAGTCTGAAAAATAACCACTTACCACACCTTGCTATTTCCCATCCTTAAGCCAATTTTTTATCCAAGCTGACACAGCATGACCCTCCTATTCCATGAGCCACTATTTTATTAACAAGTACTTTGTCAAATGCTTTCTTAAAATCCATATAGACAACATCCATTGCATTCCCTCCATCAACCTTCTCTGTTACCTCATCAAAAATTTCAGTTAGATTAGTCAAGCACAGTCTGCATTATACAAATTATGCTGACTCTCCTCAATTAACTTAAACCTCTCCAAGTGCCTGTTGAATTGTTTCCTGATTATTGTTTCTAAAAGCTAACCCACCACGAACTGGCATGTAGTTATTAGGACTGTCCTTGCCCCCTTTCTTGAATAAGAGTGTCACATTTGGCACTCCACGGTTCTCTGGCATATCTAGGGAAGAGTGGAAGGAGTGCAAGCCTTTCTGCTATCTCCACCCCACTTCCTTTAGTAACAGGGATGCAAGCCATCCAGACCAAGCAACTTATACACACAACCTTTCTAGTACCTCCTGCCTCTCAATTTTCCCTTCATTATCTCTACCATCTCTGCTTCTGCCAATATTTTGCTAGCTTCCTCTTCCTTCGAAATGCCACTACAAGATACTCATTAACTATTCTAGCCTTGCCCTGCGCTCCTAATCATATATCACCCTCTTTGTTCCCTGTAGGATCCATTTCACCTTTTAGTATCTACTTACTATTACATACTGATCAAATATGTTTGGGTTTCCTTTTATGTTGACTACCATTTTATTCTCACATTTTATTTTTTGCTAGTCCTATTTTCCTCTTCACTTCCCCTCTCAACCTATTGCATTTGAACTGGTCCTCACTTGAAGAATTCACCTGACATGCATCATATTTTGTTTCATCATGTTCTCTATCGCCCCTCATCATCCAAGGAGCCCTGGTTTTTGCCCCCTTACCTTTTACCATTGTTGGAACGTTCTAGATTGTGCCGGTAGCATCTCCTCCTTAAAGATCACCCTTTGTTCTGTCCCAGTTTTTCCTGTCACTCGTTGGTTCCATTGTGCAGTACTTCACATTTCTGCATTAAACTCATTGTCTATTTTTCTGCTTACCAACAAAAAGAAGATTTGCATCAATACAGTATCTTTCACAATCACAGGACATGAACAGGGCTTCACCAATGAGGTATTTGTGAAGTGTAGTCACTGCTCTAAGAAATGCAACAGCCAATTTGCAAACAGCAAGCTCCCACAATCAGCAATGTGGCAATGACAATTTAATCTGTTTTTGTGATGATGGTTGACAGAGGGCGGAATTTTCCGTGCTCGCTAGCGTTAGACGTGTTCGGTGGCATGAGCAGACAACATGGCGAGAAGGCCAGAAATTGGTTTCACAATGTCATGAAACCAGCTTGCGATCGTCCATTCAGTCCATCGATGGCAGGCCGCGTTTCCTGCCATCAGGGTCAGGAACCTCATTGTAACATATCTGCATGTCACTATAAGACCAGCCCGCCAGAATCACCCCAACGCTGGATCGTCCACACACGTCAGCAGGAAAGCATGCCGATGCAGAACATGTCTTGACAAGGATGACATGCAGAGGTCAGGACTTACTGCCAGGGCCTTGGTAACATCGCGGGCATCCGAGAAGCAGAAGATGCTGGAGACCGACAACAACGGCACACTGGAGGAACATGCTGGGTGGATTCTCATGGACATGGCTCTACTGCGAAACAGCTCACAGATGTTGGAAAGTCACCGTTGAGGCCCTGCTCACAATGGATGATGGTCGAGGGGGTGGAGAGGAAGGTGTATCAGGGGGTGGGAGAGGAAGGTCCAGGATCAACTGGGAGAGGGAGATGTGTCGGGAGGGATGAGGTTGGGAGGCGGGGAATGAAGGTGTAGGGGGGTGAGGTTGGGAGAGAGGGACAAAGGTGTTAGTGGGGGTGAGTTTGGGGGGGCGGGAGGGAGTACGGGGGGAGGAGGAGGTAACCGAGGAGAAGACAGCAACTGGGGAGGTAGGTTTAAGGAGGGTGGAAAAGTATAAGCGAAGGAGTTCGGATGGGGAAGGAGTGCGGAGAAGGGACATAGTTCCAGGGGAGGAAGGAGTGCGGAGAGGAGAGGGAGTCTAGGGGAAGGGGGGAGTGCAGAGAGGGGACGGAGTCTGGGGAGGGGAAGGGCTAAAGCGGGTGGGTGTGGAGAGTCCGGAGGTGGGAACGAGTTCCAGGATGGAATTGGTTCCAAGAGGGGGAAGAGGTCCTGAGGGGAGCATGTCCAGGTGAATGTGCAAGGGAGAGATCTGATGAGTCCATGACTTCCTCTTGGGGAGTGAACAGAAGGTGAGAATGACCAAGGGCAAAGTGAGGCGTTACAGTGAGTGAGTGTTCAATGATATCGGTAGAAGGGATGGTAAGGGTGGCTGGTGGGGACCCGGAGGCAGACACAGATCCTGGGGATGGAAAGGAGGAGGTCAGGAAGGTTAATTGGGGGGTGGGATTTTCTGGAAGGAAGGGAACATGGACATTCACCTGGACATCCCTGAAAGAAAAGGGTTTTGGCTGGTAGGTCACGGAGGTGAAGTGGAAGGTGATGCTGAGTGGGTCAACAGTGATGTGAGAAAGGAAATGGGTGACTGGGGGAGGGGAAAGGATAGGGGAGCGAATGAAATACTGTATCACCACTATGCTGTCTAAATCGAAAGTGAAATGAGAGTCTTAGTGGGCGAGATCAGGTGCTGCATGGGAATGTGATCAGTGGGTGGAGATGGAGGTCAGCTCAGATGGACAATTAAAAGCAAACCCCACCAGGCAGCACTGAAAATGCTCAGGACATTGAGATGAGTGTAATATGGGAAGGACCCGCGAATGTGTCAGAGTGCTTGCACGAGGCTCCGAAAGACCCTGCCACACATATACACTTCACCCTCTAGAATTACTTCTTGGCCGGATGTTCCCTCTGCGATGACAGAGAATGAGGTTGAGGGGCTCACAGGCAAAGGAGACTCAGAGGGAGAGGACAGACTTTGCGATTCATGAGTGGATGACTCAGGGGTGTCCAGCTGCTGCCCCGCCTCCCTTTGGGTGCCCAAGGGCCCCAGCCTGACCCCTTGAGAGGAAGGAGCACCTGGGGGGATGTCAAGGTGCCCCATTTACGTCTCACATTGCCACTGCAGGAACTCACCCATGGCTCCCATGATGGAGTGCGGGTCTGCACACATCACTGTGTTCTGCTAGACCAGGGTCTCCATGGCATCCGCCATCCTTCCCATGGAGACCTCCATATGCGCACATGTGGGCACCACTTCATCAGAGAACAGGAAGGCACAGTCCTCCGACTCATGAGCCACTCTGTTGAGGACATCCAACAGCTCTGCATGATGTTCTCCCGCCTTCTGCTAACTCTCCAGGATGAGTTGGAAGACCAAATCCAGAGGTTTGTCATCTGACTTGGAGCTCACAGGTGCCTTTTACCCAGCAGTCCTCCGAGTGCCGGGGAGCTCGGCCCCACCTGCCTCCTTCTGCTGCAGGCACGTGTCCATGCGGTGACCACCAGATTGTGAATTCGAGCCTACTCTAGATCTAGGACCCACCGAGGTGTGCATCTCTGTGCTGGTGGAGGGTGTGGGTAAGTGCTGTGACGGGTTTTCCAGGTTATTTATTTCCAGCTCTTCAATGAAGGAGGTGTCCTCTTGGCTGGAGGTGCTGATCTGGATGGAGCTGAGGGACTGGCTGGCTAAGGGTGTCAGTCGCTTGGCAGAGCTCCCTGAGAACCAAAGTAGAGATAATTAGTGCATGGCAGCAGAGTCAAAAGCAGAAGAGAGAGCACTCTCATTTGCATTGAGAGAGGGATGATGTGGTGCAGAATCCTCACAAGGATGTTTACCACCAACCTCACCCTCACAGCAGGCACGGTCCATGTCCTCACCAGTCAGCGCGATGGCACACTCCTCAAAGTGAGTGAAGGGCCTAATGTGGGCCACTCCACCCCCGGTCTGGGACCTCTCCCTGCTGATGTGAGCAGGCTTCTCCTGTATGTAAACAGATAGAGAGAGTATGAGCAGGATGCATGGCACTGCATGGAATGTTTGTGTGCTGAGCAGAGCCATGGACAGGATGAGGATGCGAGCTCGAGACGATATGCGCCTGATGGAGCTGAGATGGCATGTGTGAGAGTTAGTGGTGTTGCTCCTTGAGGTGTGAGATCCCTGTGGATGTTTGATGGGTTTGTGAGTGTGTGAGTTGAGAGTGCTGAGAAGAGTGACTTACCCTGGCTGCACAGAGGAGACCATTCATCCTCTTGTGGCACTTGGTGGCTGTCCTCTTTTCAAGGGCATTGGCACCGACCACCGCTGCACTGCCTCCCATGCTGGATGGGTGATGCTGCTCCCATCCTGCGGCCAGAGCGAGGGTCATCACGGCAGGCCTCCACTGCGTCCAAAAGTCACTCGAGTGATGAGTAACTAAACCCAGAGGGCTGCAGTCTTTTTGCCTTTCTGGGCCATCCTGTCTTCTGCGCAGCAGTCCGGGGCTCAAAGCACTGAGAGCTGTGCGCATGACTGCACTTTAAATGTGGCGCCCAGCTACGTGATGGCGTGGTGGGCGAATGAGAGCACACCTGCTATCGAAACGGCATGTTTCCCGTGAATGCATAATTAATGCGGTGAGTTTGGGACAATACGGCGTGAGAAGCCACCATTGCAGCCAGTGCGGAAAACATTGTTTTTCCCACCCGCTGCCGCATTTAGTGCAAATCTGGGATGACTCCACCCAGAATCTCCAAACGTGGAGCACTCCCTAAAAATCACACTGGAATGTCAGCAAAGATCTTTGTGCTGAAGTCCCGGAATGGGTTTTGAACCCATGACCTTGTAATTCTAACGTAAGCTTTCTGCCAACTGAGCCACGGATGACAGCCATATCACTAAGACAGAGGTTCTTTTCAAAATCACATTGCTGTTTGTGGAAGCTTGCTGTGTGGAAATTGGCTGCCATATTTCCTCAATGCAACAGTGACTGCACTTGAAAAGCACTTCATTGGTTATACAGCATTTTAGGACTCTACAGGTCACAAAAGATGCTATTTAAATGCAAGGCTTTCTTTCTTTCCTCAACTGAAAATGACTGTTTGTGCCATTTCTTTGGCATTCCACCAACTCACTGAAACTAGGGCAGGAAATTGGAAGAGCCCCTGTGGAAATCCAGAGCCATTTTGTCCTGCTCGTTCTTCAATTTTTGAGTTATCTTCTACTGATTCCATGACCCTCCTGCCTTTCCATCATCAGTGAATCTTTTTATCTTTCTTCAGATAATATGTCTCTCTTAATATAAACTAATATTGAATGAACCATTAAAGTTGGCAAGAGACACTTTAGAATTAAAGGATTTTTCAAGTCGAATTGCGAAGGTTATGGGCCATGAAGTTTTATGATAAAGTGAGTAGTGATGGAATTATTTCAAAAAAGATGATAATGAGAAGGCACAGAAATAAATAATCACAAAAATTATTGTTGGAATATTACACAGAAAGTCATTAGAATGTGGAATTCTCTGCAACAATTTGTTATTTAAACACGGCCCATACTAAGTTATTTTAATAGGGAATTAGATAGTTGCTTGAAAGATAGAGGAATATTAAAGAGTGATAGGGAGCGAACCAAAGAGTAGGATTAGACTTGGTGGTTTGTGGGGAAAAGCACTAGTGCAGACAGGGTGGGCCACATGGTCTGTTTGATGCATTGTGCACAAGAATGGGCCACAGATCAGCAGTCAATGGAGAAATAAAAAGACCTGGCAAAGGACAATCCAGTGTGATCCAGTGAGAGTCAGTGGTTGTTTTCTAATTACAAATGCTGACACATTTTCATCATTGCCTAGATTTTGCCTTATTGCACAATTTTATCCATTGAAAATTTGTCTTTTTCACATTTGCAGTCTTCTTTCTTAGAGAACCGAACTCTTTTACTTCTAATGAATTTGTCAGCTCTATTCATATTGAAAACTTAACAGAATGATTCCTTTTGGATTTTGTTACGATTTACATTATTTTGTATTTTACAAGAGACTTCAACCTTTTGTTCAAAAATTATTATCAAAATATGGGTGGAATTTTCCATCCCTATTGGCGTGTGGCGTCATGGCGGGTGTGAGCAGACAATATGGTGGGAAGGCCAAAAATCGGTTTCACAGCATTGTGAAAGCAGTTTGCGATCATCTGCTCTGTCTGTCAATGGTGGGCCACGTTTCCCACCACCGAACGTTGGGGACACCATTTAAATACATCTGCATATCATTATAAGCCCTGCTCGCCGGAATCATCCCCCCACGCTGGATCATCCAGGCATGTCAGTGTTCACAACTGTAAATAAGTGATGTGCATCTGGCGATCTGCACTACGCTTGGGACTTCAAGGTTTGTTTGCCTACCTTTCTTTGGGCAGCACTCGCGGTCATTAGGACCAGGCTTCGCCGGCAGCACCACATCACTTTTAAGGGGCTCATGGGAAGGTCTCTACCTACCAGACCAGCCGTAGGGCGGGGATGGCTTTTCAGTGACTGCAAGGCTAGGGCTTGCTTGGGGGAGGAGGAGAAGTGACCTCAAGCAAGGGAAGAGGCTGCAGGGCGAGGGCTTTACTGGGGAAGGGGGGAACCCCAGGATGTGTGTGGGGGCACATGTTAATCTATGCAAGTGGCCTTAAGATGGTGAGGGCTGAAGAGGCAGTCTGCAGAGGAGTTGAGGCCGCTGAGGGTTTGTGTGAGAGAGTGAGTGGTGGTGTCCCTTAAGCTGGCAGTGAGTAAGATGCCAGTGAATGTGTGATAGCCCTGACTGTGCGAGTTTAGAGTAATGAGATGGTTGCCATACCCTGGCGGCACGGATGAGATCATTCAACCGTTTTCTGTACTGAGTGGCCAACCTCTTGTTGTAGCATTGGCACTGACCACCTCTGTCACCACCTCCCAAGCTAGAGTGGTGAGGCTGATGGGCCTCCTGTGGCCAGACCGGGTGTAGAGGACATCGCAGCGGGCCTCCGTGGTATCCAGGAGGCGTCCCAGGGATGCGTTACTGAATCAGGGTCTGCAGTCTTCTTGGCTTTTGGGGCCATATCTTCACCAGTGCCCTCCTGGGCTGTAAGCATTGAGAAGTTTGCATGCAGCTGCAGTTTAAATACGGCACCCTGCGTGAAGAAGCAGCGAGGTAACAGCGTAGTGGGCAGATCAGAGGCCACCCGCCAGTAAAGTGACGTGTTTCCTGTAGCTGCATAACTAATGAGGCGGGAATGGGGTGATGCGTTGCAAAAAGCCGCCATTGCGACCAGCGGGTAAAATGTCCTTTTTCCCGCCTGCTACCGCACAGTGCAAATCTGGGACGATTTTGTCCTATATGTCTGCTTTACCAATAATTGCATGCAGATGGAAAGTTTCCCTGCATGTTCCTCACTGTCACATCAGTGAAATTTGAAGTTTAATATATTCATTCTGGAACTACATCTTGACTGACAATTTTATGTACTCTGGATACTATTGAAATAAAACCTACAGACTCAATCCAATCAAAGAGTTAAATAAAGGGATTCTAGACCTTCCAGCTATTGAAACTACCTTGCTAATGTGACTACTTTGAGTTAAATTTGAATCACAAAAAATTGTCCAAGCAACAGTCTGTGGGTGCAGCAAGCGCAAGAGGTTAGATGAAAAATATTTTCAGGCAATGAATTGTCAATGTCTTAATTTTCACAAATATCAGATCCATAAGAAAAGCTCATTCAACTCAGTGCCTGCAGATAGCTTTGTTTTGCGCACTGATTTTCTTTTATTTTGGAAAAATATACTTTATTCATAAAATATCTGAAAGAACATTACAAAACATTTCTAAATGGCCATTGATACTTTGGCAACTATAGCTGTTGCAGAAAGAAATGGTTAACTCTTCGCATAAGCAAAACTCTTTAAGGATCAAAGTTGTTTGGTAATCTACCTTTCAGGGTGCAATAGTGGAGCTTCTTTGTATCATCAACAACAGCTCACACCCTTGTCACGCTCAGAATACAATAGACATAAAAGTTGACAATGATGGGATTTTGTTACACTTCAGTGTCTCCTTACAAAGCTGGGTGCATATTTAAGTCAGATGTGTCAGATGTGACTAGCTTATATTTCACCTTTCTCCTAACTATACTCAGTTCTGCCGAAGGGTCATGAAGACTCGAAACGTTAACTGATTTCTTCTCCACCGATGCTGCCAGACCTGCTGAGTTTTTCCAGTTAATTCTGTTTTTGTTTTGGATTTCCAGCATCCGCAGTAGCTTTTAGCTTTTTGTTTTTATCTCTGTGTCTCTATTTTCTGTCTGCCTTTTGTAATCTAACACAAGGGTTACAAATAGTAAAGAATCGGATTCAGTACACCTATCGCAGTACTAGCTGATGCATGTTGAGTTGTAAATCCAAAACCGCAGGTAGTGGGGCATTTCAGGTTCACAGCACAGACTTCCAACTGAACAAATAGTTGAAGTCAAGCTGCTTCATTAATGTCAATTATATTGCATTTATATAGTGCCTAGAAGACGCTTCATGAGAACGGCCGTGTGAATAAAGTGAGTCAGTGAAAGATATCGGGGGCCAATCTTCAACCAGGGGCTGCATTTTATGTGGGTGCGGATGGCTCACCCCCTGTAAGGAAAGTCAGTTGGAAGCTGACTCGCTCCACGCCAACCCTCCCCGCAGCCATAACACACTGCAGGCGGGCTAAATTGGTGGAAAGTGAGACAATAGGATTGGCTGGCAGCTCCAATAGTCCCAACAGTGCTAAGAGCTTATTAGTGGGCGCTGCCGGTACTATAACCAAGACCCAAGAAGAAGGCCCAATGGATCCCAGAGGAGGCAAGTCCAGGGTATTGGGTGGGGAGGGTTTGGCCAGCTGAGGGAGCGGGGCTGGGGGTGGGGTTGGTGGGCTTTGGAGTGCAGGCAGGTAGGAAGAAAGGGAGGGGACTATCTTAGGCTGCTGCTCCCCAATGCACAAAGGTCACCCCCCAACCCAAAGATAGTACTCCCTTTCCTTCCAGCCCTTTTAAAAACCTTTTTACAAAATCAGCCTGCCCATTCCCACCTGACTGCCCACACCAACCATATTATGGCATGGACCGTGTAATATCGAGGTCAAGCTCAGTTGACCCTTGATTATTTATTTACATATGGAGTGTGGGCTGATAGTTCTGGCTTGCACCCACCTACCATGTTAAGGGGGTGAGTTGGGAGATGGGTGGGAAGGTGGTCGGCTGGGCACTCGCCCTAGTTTATGTGCCCAGCCGCCAAATTTTACATGCCTTCCCCCCCGCCAAAAACACACCTGGCAGGGGCACATAAAATCCAGCACCAGGTTTTGGCATTTAGTGTCAATTCATCGAATTTTGTTGCAGCAAAATATACAGGTGGAAAATTTATTCACATAAAGCTACGCTACGCAGATTATATTGATTCTCCAGTGGGCAGACAGTGCTCACTGACCACTACCTGGGTGGCCCATGCCTCATCCCTCAATAATAATGCCATGCAGGCCACCCAGTTAACAGGCCAGGAAATCAACGTAAGTCTGCATAACATTGTTTGAAGCAGCACTACATGAACAAATTTCCCCCCACAGGGTTTTAAGATTGATTTAAAGCTACACAAGAATAACATTTTAATACAAATTATTCTCTGCACCAACCAGTTTTTTCTATCTTGTAGCGACACTGGTATATGGGCTGGATTTCCTACTATTCATGGTCATTAGACAAAAAATCAACTACATAGGTATGTGTATTTATATTCACAACAGTTTATGTACACCAGCAATCTCTCGAGGCCTAACTGGCTGTGTTAGCTGACTGCTGTGGGCCACCACCATAAGAGTGTTAGCATTCTGTCATGGACAGAATGTATTTTCTCTCTTACTGCCCATAATCAATATGTTTTGTATGGAAAGAGGCATGTCTTGTCTCACCATTGGAGTGCGTATTCCAATTAAATATTTTAGCAGCAAGCTTTTGTGAGTTGAAAATGTAGAAGGTTGTTTATTCTCATACACTTACCCTAATTAACACAACATCACACACTCGTTCTCTTGCACACACACACACACACACACACAAAGATTGGATACAAATAAAAATAGTGCACTTTTACAGATTACAGTTAATTCCATCTCTGATTTATGATTTCCGGTCTCCCACCTGGCAGGCCAATGGTTTCTTGGATGGATTTAATGATCTAAAGTTGAAGTGACAGTCTTGTAAAGTGAAGCATTCACAGCTGCTGCGATGTTTCTTGCAGTCAAATATCTAGGAGGTTGGTTCTCAGGTGAACTTTGAAACTGGAACAGTTTAAGTACTTTGGCTGCTTGATAACTTGCAGCTAATTTCAGAGTCTAGTTCTCAATCTGGCTGACAATTGATGGTTCATATGGATCTGTTGGGTCCTGGGATAATAAGGATGCAGTCCTTGAAATCAGCTCCAATCACATGACCACTGTGTTAACACTTCTGAGGTCCCCCTGTCTTGTTTGAATGGGGAAGGCTATTGTTATACAATGGGAAGTTGATAGTGGCCATTCAGTTTTGATCTTCCCTTTGACCAGTCTGAAACATGGAGACATGCAGTCTGGAAACTCCATAGCCTTTAAGTATTGGCCCATTCTTAAATAATGAGATGTGTGAATTTCACGAAAGGTTCTGAGGTACCCTCACCTATTCTATATTTTATAAGGTATTCGCCAGAGATCTTGATACTGTCTGTAGTCCAAATGCCAAAAGTCACATGATTTGCAACAGACATCTTAACAGCTTATTTGTGTCCAATTTTAAAAGGTATTGGCTGAAAGTTTACAATATGACATGTCTGTACTGGGTATGACATTTAAGTAATACTTACCTTAATGTGGAACTAATGCTCCTCCCCTTTCCACATTAATTCTAAGGGTCACTGTTGGCCCCTGCTCTCCCCCCACTTTTGAGTGTCCCCTTCGGTTTCGCATACACGTTAATTAACCGGAGTGGAGCGTTCTTGTACATTACGTCTGCTACGAGGAGGCGCCCGCCCACCACCTCCTTAACCTCGGAGATGGTGAAGTTGCCTCCCTGCAGCAGAATACCCAGGCCGGAGGAACGAGAGTCGTTTCCGCCCAACCAGGTCGATGGCCCGTGGGACCACCATCGTGACCATTGCCTGTAGGAGCTGAGGTGCGGTATCGCACACTCCTGCAGAAACAACAGGTCAGCTTTGACCTTGGCAAGGTAGTCCAAGGTCGCAACACATCGCATAGTAGATTTAATGCTACGCACATTTATGGATACAATCTTTAAACCCATTTTAAAGCATTTATTCTCTTACCAAACCTGTTGTCTCTGAGAGTCCCAGACCTTTAGTCTGCTCCTTCATACCCGCAGTGTGCTCAAATTGCCTCACTTTGGATGGGCTGAGGAAACTGTCCTGAAACTCCCCATTGGCAGTGTTCTGCTCGGGTGGCATCTGGGGGTCCGTGCAGAGAGCGGGGTTTGAAATGACCTTTGTTGGAGAAGCTTCTCCAATCCTCTCCTCCTCTGGGGCGTTGCTGCTCCCGGCTTCCCGGAGCTGGGGTGCGCTGAGAGCTTCACTGCTACCAGATTCCTGGGGCTGTGGTGCACTGGCCTCTTTGGGTTGTAGGCAAAGCTGGGTTGCGCTGGTCTCCTCATTGTCTCCAATGTTCTGGAGCTCGGGTGTCTCATCCTCCAACTCCCTAGAGCTTTGCCGCTTCTTCTGTCGGTGCCGCCCTGGCACTTCTTCGTCTGAAGAGCTGCTGCCCTTGTCATCCGTGTCGGATGGGAGACGCCTCTTGCCACTTGTCTGGGAAATGGCTTGGTTCCTTCTTAGCCCCTTCTTCCTTTTGGCTCTCTTCACCGTCTGCCACTCCCCCTGCTGTTTTTCCACTGCTGCCTCCTCCTCCTCCATTGATTCGCTCTCCTGAGGAGTGGGAGGTTCAGGGGGCAGTGCTGTTGATTGGCTATCTGTTGCCTCAATCTTTTTCTCCACTTTGTCTCTCTCTGTGTCCTCCTTTGTCTCGTTGTTCTCCCTGGGGGCCTTGGTGGTTGGAGAGCCACGAAGCATTTCTTCTGCTTCCCCCTCGTTGGCTTTGGCTGCCTCTGCATAAGTACGGCAGCGTTTGGGGCAGGTCCTGTAGAGGTGACCTGCCTTGCCACACAGGTTGCAGCACTTAGCCTGTTTGCAGTCTTTTGTCAGGTGCCCATTCCACACTCCTGCGTGGTGGCGATCACCCGAGCCATCTTCCGCTTTATCTGGAGGTCGAAAATGGATCGTGTCCGCAGGGACGCGATGTACAAGCCTCTAGATACAGGGGGAAAAAACGTGCCCAACATCGCCTTCATACTGATGGCCACTTTTGTGTGCGGCTGCATCAAGCGGTGCGTAGACCCTCAGTACGCAAACACCAAGTGTCACTACGTGCTGAGGTTCTACCTGTCCCCGGTGTTGCGAAGGATGGGTCTCGCCACGCTGCCGTGGAATGCTCCAAGTAGTTGGACCGTGCCGTACCACCTATCCCTCGTGGAAAAATTTATGCAGAGAAACACCTTTGACCACAAGTCCATCAGGCAGTGGTTGGCACGTAACGTCTTAGATGCTCTGAGGGAAAAGGAGAGGGTGGATCCTGTGGGATGGTTCCCCGAGCAGACTGTCAAAGTCATTTGGCAGAATGCCTCATCGCCAGAACTTTCCAACAAGCACCAAGACGTAGCTTGGCTGGTGGTGAAAAAGGCCCTCCCCGTCAGATCCTTCCTACATGCCAGGAGTCTCACCCCCTCAGCACGTTGCCCTTGAGGTGGCTGTGGTGGGGAAGAGACCGTTGTTCACCTCCTTGTAGATTGTGCCTTTGCAAAGAAGGTCTGGAAAGAGATGCAGTGGTTTCTGTCGAGGTTCATCCCGAGCAGTTCTGTGACAGAGGACTCTGTGCTCTATGGGCTGTTCCCAGGGACACACACCGAGACAAACATCAACTGCAGCTGGAGGATCATCAACTCGGTGAAAGACGCTCTTTGGTCTGCCCGAAACTTGTTGGTCTTCCAGCGCAAAGAGTTATCCCCGACCGAGTGTTGCAGACTGGCACATTCCAAAGTCCAGGACTACGTGCTGAGGGACGCACTAAAGCTTGGGGCAGCTGCCGCAAAGGCGCAATGGGGAAGGGTCACTACCTAAGACCTTTCTTCCACAGTGCACCAAGGGACTGGGAACTGTGTAGAGCCCCTCGGGCTGTACAGCCCAAAATGAATGTCTGCAAATGATTGTAATATTCATTGTTTGTACTGATGCACCTTGTGATACATGTTGTAAAAGTTGAACCTGATTGTACCTTTGTAATGGTGATTTTGAAATGGTTTGGAATGTGGTTGAAGATATTTTATGAATAAAGTATATTTTTGCAAAAAAAAAGTCCCCTTCTCATTCTCCCAATTGCCCGCCTCCTGATTGTCCCTATCCCAATTGCCCTCCTTCCAATAGCACACCCTATCATCCTAGTGTCCCAATTGCTCCCTCCTGATTTCCCCCATCACAATGTCCCAATTGATCCTCCATCATGTTGTCCCAATCATGCACCCATTGGTCACATAATGACTATCTTTTCCACCTACTTGGACAGTTGTACTACATTAAAGGTCCTATATAAATTCAAATTGTTGTTATGCCCCCTGCTCCCCCTTCCAACCTGCCCCCTGTGATCATCAATACCCTTGATTTCTCACCATGCTCTCAGCTCCCACCCCCACCCCCAACAATCTCTCTGCTCCCTGCATGATGTCTCTGCTCTCGACCTGCTAGCCTAACATCTATCAGAGGGAGAATGCTAGAATCCATTATTAAGGAGGTAATAGTAGGACATTTAGAAAATCATAATACAATCAGCCAGAGTCAACATGGTTTTGTGAAAGGGAAATCGTGTTTGACTAATTTATTAGAGTTCTTTGAGGAAGTAACAAGTGAGGTGGATAAAGGGGAACCTGTAGATGTGCTGTACATTGGATTTCCAACAGGCATTTGATAATGTGCCACATCAAAGGTTATTACCCAAAATAAGAGCTCATGGAATAGGGAGTAACATGTTAGCACGGATATAGGATTGGTTAGCTAACAGGAAGCAGAGAGTAGGGATAAATGGGTCATCTTCAGGCTAGCAAGCTGTAACTAATGGAATGCCACAGGGATCAGTTCTTGGGTGTCAACTATTTACAATCTATATTAATGACTTGGATGAATGGACCAAATGTATGGTAACTAAATTTGCTGATGATACAAAGATAGGTAGGAAAGTAAGCTCTCAAGAGCACTAACGAGTCTACAAATGGATAGATAGTTTGAGTGGGCAAAAATTTGGCAGATGGAGTATAATGTGGGAAAATGTGAACTTGTCCACTTTGGCAGGAAGAATAAAAAAGCAGTATAGTATTTAATTGGAGAGCGACTGCAGAACTCTGCAGTACAGAGGGATCTGGGTGTCCTGGTACATGAATCACAAAAAGTTGGTATGCAGGTAAAGCAAGTGATCAGGAAGGCAAGTGGAATGTTGGCATAAATTGCAAGGAGAATCAGATATAAAAATAGGGAAGTGTTGCTACAGCTGTACAGGGCACTAGTGAGACTTCATCTGGAGTACTGTGTACAGTTTGGTCTCTTAAGAAAGGATTATTATTGCATTAGCATAGTTCAGGAAGGTTCACTCAACTGATTCCTTGGATAAAGGTTTATTTTATGAGGAAAGGTTGAGCAGGTTGGGCCTATACACATTGGAGCTTAGGAGAATGAGAGGTGATCTTATTGAAATATTCTTCCCAAAATGGTGTAAAGATAAGCCCTGCAACTACAGGCTAGTCAGTTTAATTTCGATGGTAGGAAAGCATCTAGAAACAATAATTTGGGACAAAATTAATAGTTACATGAACAAATGCAGGCTAATTAAGGAAAGCCAGCATGGATTTGTTAAGGGAAAATCATGTTTAACTAACTTGCTGGAGATTTTTGAAGAGGTAACATGATGGCAGCAATGCTGTTCATGTGCTGTACATGGACTTCCAGAATGCACTTGATAACAATTAATATGCCACATAACAGACTTGTGAGCAAAATTATAGCTCATGGAATAAAAGGGACAGTAGCAACATGGGTTTGAAATTGGCTGAGTGACAGGAAACAGAGAGTAGTGGTTAATGGATGTTTTTCAGGCTGGAGGGAGGTTTGTAGTGGAGTTCCGCAGGGGTCAGTCTCAGGACCCTTGCTGTTCCTGATATATATCAATGATTCAGACCTTTGTATACAGGGCACAATTTCAAAGTTTGCAGATGATACAAGACTTGGAAGCATTGTGAACTGTGAGGAGGATAGTGTAGAACTTTCAAAAGGACATAAACAAGTTGGTGGAATGGGAAAAAGATCCCAATGAAGTTCAATGCGGAGGACTGTGAAGTGTTTAATTTTGGTAGGAAGAACATGAAGAGATAATAAAAAATAAAGTGTACATCCCTAAAGGGATGCAGGAGCACAGAGGCCTGGGTGTATATATGCATAAGTTGTTGAAGGTGGCAGAACAGGTTGAGAGTGCAGATGAAAAAGGATATAATATCCTAGGCCTTATCAAAAGAGGCATAGAGCACAGGAGCAAGTGTTGAACTTTTATAAGATACTAGTTCGGTCTCAGCAGGAGTATTGCGGCCAGTTCTGGGCACTGCACTTTACGAAGGATGTGAAGGCATTGGACAGAGTACAGAAAAAATTCACAAGAATGGTTCCAGAGATGAGGCGCTTCAGTTATTAAGATAGATTGGAGAAGTGGGGACTGTTTTCCTTGGGGAAGAGAAGGCTATGAGGAGATATCATAGAGGTATTCAAAATCATGAGGGATCTGAACCAAGTAGATAGGGAGAAACTGTTCCCACTCATGAAAAGATTGAGAACAAGCGGGCACACATTTAAAGTAATTGGCAAAAGAAGCAAAAGTGACATGAGGAAAATTTTCATGCAGCAAGTAGTTAAGGTCTAGAATGCACTGCCTGAGTAGAGTTTGCAACCCTCCAGGATTGGCCTGGAGTTACCAGGAATTGAAGATCAAACTTGAGGACACAGCTCTGTGCAACCCCAGAAAAAATCATCATAACATTAGAAAAGATTGTTTTTCTTTCATTTTCTTTGAACATTTCTCTTTACCAGGTATAAAAATATTGAAAATAGGGTAAAAGATGGCTGTTTGACTGACAGTCAAGCATCATCCAATTGGGTAATGAGTCTTTTTGCTTTCCAATTGGCAAAGGAAGGCAGAGCATCACAAGGATTGATGTGTTGGCTGTCTAGTGGCAAGTGGATGGAGGCAAGCCTTGCGATCAAACCCCCAGGAATACATTTAATCACAGTTTGCAACACTATGCCTGAAAGTATGGTGAAGGCATATTCAATCAAGGCATTTAAACAGGATATAGACTGTTATCTGAAAAGGAAGAATGTACAGAGTTATAGGGAGAAGGCGAGGAGTGGCACTAGGTGAATTGCTCATTTGGAGAGCCAGTGTAGACATAATGGGCTGAATGGCCTCCTTCTGTGCTGTTACAATTCTGTGATATAAAATCCTATGAGAACTTGACAGGGTGGATACTTACAGCATGTTTTCCCTTTTGGGGGAATCCAGAACTAGGGGACACATTTTATAATTTCAGGGTGTCCCATTTAAGATGGAGCTTTTTCTTTAGAGGGCCGTTAACCTGTGGAATTCTCTTCCCCAGAGAGCAGTGGAGGCTGGCCCATTGAATATATTCAAGTCTAAGTCAGATAGATTTTTGTTCAACAAGGGAGTCAAGGGTTATAGAGACCATACAGGAAAATGGAGTTGAGGCCCCAATCAGATCAGCCATAATCGTATCAATGGTGAACCAAATAGCTTACTCCTGCTCCTAATTCTTGAGTTCTCTCCCCACGCTCTTTTAGTCCCTTCCATGACTGTTCACTCCCCCAACAATCTCTCTGTTCCTACCCACAATCTCTTTGTACCACCCCATTATCTGTCATACCGCACCCCGCAACCCCCCACCACCCCCTGCAATTTCTGCCCTCACCAGCACTTGATCTATCTGTTCTGCAGTTGCAGCCTTGTGCTGCAACTGTTCCCATTTGATGGGCAGCCAGCTTGCCATTCGGGCTGGCTCCAGGGCAAGAAACCTGAAGCAACAAATTAAAATATGCTTTGGAATTAAAATGCAATGCCATTCAAGAACACCAAACTTCTGGGCTCCCGACCATAAATCCTCCCTCCCATTTCAAACTCGTGCATTGGTAAATGTCAAATGTGCCAAGGATGAGAAATTTGAATCTATTTTTATCAGTTTGCAATATAATATGACTAGTGACATTCCAGAAACTGACTCATCTCGCTCTAATATACATACATTTTCAATTTCCGTGAAATTTACTTTATTTTAAACCACACACTTAAATGTATGTATAATTCAAATGTAAGTACAGAATTGCATTGGACTGGACTGCTTAATATTCCTTTCTCTGGTCTGAAATTTCTGATCCTAGCACTACACTGATCATAGGAACATAAGAACTTAGGACTTAGAAGCAACAGTAGGTCATTTGATCCTTCCAGTCTGCTCTGCCATTCAATAAGACCCTGGCTGATCTGGTTGGGGTCTCAATTTCACTTTCCTGTCTGCACCGCACCCCCAAAACTCTTGATTCCCTTATCTATCAAAAATCTGTCTAAATCTGCCTTGAATACAATCACTGACCTAGCCTCCACTGCTCGTTGAAGAGAATTCCACATACTAAAGACACTTTGAGAGAAAAAAAATTCTCATTATCTCAGTCTCAAAAGGGAAACCGCTTATTCTTAAACCGTGCCCCTAGTTCTGGTCCCCCGCCACAAGTAGAAACATCCTCCTAGTATCTAGCCTATCAAGTCCCCTCAGGATCTTATACATTTCTTCTAAACTCCAATGGATTGGTCCAACCTGTTTAACCTTTCTTCATCGGATATGCCCCTCAACCCAGGAATGAGTCAAGTAGACTAATAGGCTCATAGATGTTTACAGCACAGAAGGAGGCCATTCAGCCCACCGTGTCCGTGCTGGCCGACAAATATCTGACTACACTAATCCCATTTTCCAGCGCTTGGCACATAGTCATGGAGGCTATGGCAACGCAAGTGAATATCTAAATACTTCCTAAGTGTTACGAGAGCTTCTGACTCAACCACCCTTTCAGGCAGTGAGTTCCAGACTCCCATCACTCTCTGGGTGAAAAAATTTCTCCTCAACTCCCCTCTTAGCCTTCTACCTCTTACCTTAAATCTATGCCTCCTGGTTATTGACCCCTCTACTAATGGAAAAAGTGCCTTCCTATCCACCCTATCTATGCCCGTCATAATCCTATATACCTCTATCAGGTCCCCTTTTAACCTTAGCTGCTCCAAGGAAAATAACCCCAGCCTATCCAATCTTTCCTCATAGCTCAGACCCTCCAGCCCAGGCAGCATCCTAGTAAATCTCCTTTACACCCTCTCCAGTGCAATCACACACTTCCTATAATGTGGTGACCAGAACTGCACACAGTACTCCAGTTGTGGCCAAATCAGCATTTTATACAGTTTCAGCATAACCTCCCTGCTCTTGTATTCTACACTTCAGCTAATAAAGGCAAGTTTCCCATATGCCTTCTTAGCCACCTTATCTACCTGCCCTGCTACCTTCAGGGATCTGCGGATATGCACATCGAGGTCCTTCTGATCTTCAGCACTTTCCAGGGTCCTACCATTCATAGTGTAATCCCTTGCCTTGTTAGTCCTCCCCAAGTGCATTACCTCATACTTTTCCGGGTTGAATTCCATTTGCTACTTCTCTGCCCACCTGACCAGTCCATTGACATCCTCCTGCAGTTTACGGCTGTCCTCCCCACTACTTACCATCCTACCAATTTTCATGTCATCCGCAAACTCCTTGATCATACCCCCTACATTCAAGTCCAAATCATTTATGTACACTGCAAACAGCAAGGGCCCCAGCACCAAGCCCTGCAGAACCCCACTGGAAACAGACTTCCAGTCACAGAAACATCCCTCTACCTTCACCCTCTGCTTCCTGCCTCTCAGCCAATTTTGGATCCAACATGCCACTTTGCCTTGGATCCCATGGGCTCTTACTTTCTTGACCAATCTGCCATGAGGGACCTTATCAAAAACCTTGCTAAAGTCCATGTAGACCACATCAAATGCATTACCCTCATCAACGCTCCTGGTTACCTCCTGAAAAAATTCGATCAAATTTGTCAAACACGACCCCCCCCTCAACAAATCCATGCTGACTATCCCTGATTAATCTATATCTCTCCAAGTGCAGATATATTCTGTCCCTCAGAATTCTTTCTAGTAGTTTCCCCACCACCGAGGTTAGACTGACTGGCCTGTAATTCCCTGTTCTATCGCTCCCTCCCTTTTTTAATAATGGGACAACGTTAGCAGTCCTCTGTCACCTTACCTGTAGCCAGAGAGGATTTGAAAATGACTGCCAGGGCCCCTTATATCTCTTCCCTTGCCCCCCTCAACAGCTTGGGATACATCTCATCCGGGCCTGCTAAACCCACTAGTACCTCCTCTGTTTCTATGTTAATTTCCTCTATTATTTCACAGGGCTCCACCCTGATGTCTATACCTGTGTCATCCTTTTCCATTGTGAAGACTGACGCAAAGTATTCATTGAGGACTTTACCCACATCTTCCAGTTCCACTCATAGATTACCTCTATGGTCCCTAATTGGCCCTACTCTTTCCCTAGTTATTCTCTGTACTGCTTCTAATGCAATTATATCTTTTTTCAAATATGAAGACCAAAACTATACACAGGATTCCAGATATAGTCTCACCAATGCCCTGTGCAGCTGCAGCAAAACTTCCCTATTTTTATAGTCCATTCTCCTTGCAATAAATGCCAACTTTCCATTTGCATTCCTAGTCACTTGCTGTACCTACATACTAATTTTTTGTGATTCATGTACCAGGACACCCAGATCCTTTTGTACCATTGAGTTCTGCAATCTCTCTCCATTTAAATAGTATACTGCATTTCTATTCTTCCTGCCAAAGTGGGCAAGTTCACATTTCCCTACATTATACTCCACCTACCAGATTGTTGCCCACTCATGTAACCTGTCTCTATACCTTTGCAGACTACCTACTTTCTCTTGACAACTTACTTTCCCACCCACCTTGGTGCCATCAGTTAATTTAGCTACCATACATTTGGTCCCTTCATCCAAATCATTAATGTAGATTGTAAATAGTTGGCCCAGCTCCGCTCCCTGTGGCATTCCACTAGTTACAGCTTGCCAACCCAAAAAAGACTCATTTATCCCTATTCTCTGCTTCCTGTCAGCTAACCAATCCTTTATCTATACCAATATATTATCCCTACGCCATGTTCTCTTATCTTGTTTAGGAACATAGGAGCAGGAGTAGGCCATTCAGCCCATCGATTCTGCTCCGCCATTCAATACAATCATGGCTAATCATCCACTTCATGCTTTTTGCTCACACTATCCCCATATTCCTTTTCTTTGGTATTTACAAATCTGTCAACCTCTGCTTTCAATATACTCAATGACTGAGCTTCCACAGCCCTCTGGGGTAGAGAATTCCAAAGATTCACAACCCTCTGAGTGAAAAAAATTTCTCCTCATCTCAGTCCTAAGTGGCTCCCCCATTATTTTGAAGTTGTATCCCTCTGGTTCTAGACACCGCAACCAGGGAAACATCTTACCTGCATCTACACTGTTTATCCCCTTTAGTATTTTGTAAGTTTCAACTAGATCACCTCTCATTCTTTGAAACTGGAGAATACAGGCACAATTTCGCCAATCTCTCTTCATAGGACAGTCCCGCCGTCCCGGGACCAAGTCTGGTGAACCTTCATTGCACTCCCTCTATGGCAATAATATCCTCCCTAAGGTAAGGGGACCAAAACTGCTCACAGTACTCCAGGTACAGTCTAACCAAGGTTCTATACAGTTGAAGCAAGACTTTGCCACGCCTGTATTCAAATCCTCTTGCGATCAAGGCTAACATACCACAAGCCTTCCGAATTGTTGGCTGCACCTGCATGTTAGCTTTCAGTGGCTTAGTGACAAGGACACCCGGGTTCCTTTGCACATCAACACTTTTTCATCTCTTGCCATTCAAGAAATACTCTGCACAACTGTTCTTCCTACCAAAGTGGATAACCTACATTTATCCACGTTATATTCCATCTGCCACATTCTTGCCCACTCAATGGACAGAATTTTACGTGCCCGTTGGTGTTGGGCATCACGGCAGGCATGAGCGGACAATATGGCTGGAAGGCCAAAAATTGGTTTCATGCTCTCGTGAAACCAGTTTGCAATTGTCCACTCCACTTGGCAATGGCAGTCCATGTTTCCAACCGTCGCATATCAGGAACTTCGTTTTAATACATGTGCATATCATTATAAGCCCTGTTCGCCAGAATCATCCTCCAATGCTGGATCATCCAGGCACGCCAATGTGTTTCACAAGGGCTGCATTGCGGTTGGGCCAGTTGAGGAAGGGGGCAAGGGCTGCACTGAGGTTGGGGTGAGTTGATGGAAGGACAAGGGCTGCACTGTAGTTGATGGTAGTGCATAATCACGTGCGAGGGCTTGGGGGGGAGGGAAGGGGTCACGCATTAGGGAAACCTTGTTTTAAGTGACCATTCCTCTGCAGCTGAGACAGTTCAGATGCAGTCACATTGATATGCTTGGTGTCGGGCCTCTAGCTTATCTGCCCACCCAAGCAACGCAGAGGCCTGAAAGTGCCACAAATGCTCCAGGGCTTTTCACCCCCTCAGGCACAGACTGCAAACTAATGAGCTTTTTAGTGGACAGCAGTACAATTGGATGACTGGGCACATTGTACAATCTCCTTGTAAAAGCTGGCCATGGAACAGTCACTGGTGGAGGTACTCACAGCCCTTGCAATGTCATTATTCAGGTTTGAACCAGTCTCCTCCATGGTGTGGGCTAATGGTGCAGCCTTGCAGTGTGGATTAGAGGAATGCCTGCGCCTGAACTGAGAACCCAGCATGCAGTCTAGTGGGTGAAGCTGCCACCAATCAGTCAGGTGGAGTGGGGCGGAGGTGGATGGGATTTTGGGCAGCCATGCAGCACGCTAAATTCTGGCCATCCAAGTGGGATGCGTTAAGGGGTCCTCAGACTTAACCAAGAGAGATTACTAGTACACCCATGCTAAACCATGAGTCTCTGTCTTTCATCCTGCAGGAGGAGTACACCAGGAACATAAAGCCTGGTGGCTTCGCTGTATGCCTCATGGTTACAGAGAGCGGAGACGAAGGAAAAGAGAGTGATGGAGGCTCCTGGCTGGGCAAAGGGAGCAGCAGCACCATCAGAAAGAAGGGACAGCTGGGGCATCTGCGCATGTCGTTGAAGAGTCACAATGAGCCATCGCTGGTCGACACCTAGCTAGACCAAGGGTCTATAGACGGCGCTTCTCATCTGCAGATGACCAAGAAACAGTGTCGCCAAAGTCTGTGCATGTCCAGGGAACTGGTCAGTCACATCTGCCAGCTACTAAGGATTTGGCGCCACAGGGACATGGAGGGGATCCACTGCCAATGGCCATTAAAGTGACTGCAGCGCTCAATTTTTACACCAGTGGCTCCTTTCACAGCCACAGGTGATCTCTGTGGGATATTACAAGCCTCCACCCACAAATGCACCCATGTGCTCACGAATGCCATCTTCACGAAGACACAGAACTTTGTGCATTTTGCCCGGGATCAGGAAAGCCAGGAAGTAAGAGCGCTGGGATTTGCCCAGATCCCAGGTTTCCCACAGGTGCAGGGTGCCATCGACTGCACTTACGTAGTCATTGCAACAAGCAGTCAACTATATCAACCCACCAGGGCTTCCACTAGCTGAATATGCAGCTGGTGTGCAACCACCACAAATGCATCCTGCAGGCCTGCACACGGTTCCCAGGGAATGTCCACAGCTCCTACACTCTTAGTATGTCTCAGGTCCCTGATGTCTTCCAGAGTCCGCAGAGGTTGTGGGGATGGCTCCTCGGGCACAAGGGCTAGCCACAGAGGATGTGGCTGATGACACCCGTGCAGCAGCCTCAGACTGCAGCAGAGCGAGGGTACATCGAGGCTCATGCTGCAACTCGCACCTGGGTGGAACAAACCTTCGGAATATTGAAAATGAGGTCCCAGTGCCTGGACCAGTCTGCTGAAGCCCTGTAATACAGTCCACAGAGGGTGTCATGCATCATCATTGCCTGCTGCACTCTTCACGACCTGCCGCTGCAACGGGGAGACAAGCTGACTGAGGTGGAGGAGCTGCATGTTTCCTCCGATGAGGAGGATGCGACAGGGATAAGCGTGAGGAGGTGTTCGAAGGCGAGGATGACAGCAATGAGGCCATCGCACTGGCTAGACAAGGCAGGTATGCTTGGGAGGAACTCATAGGTGCTACATTCATGGAGGATGATGACAACATGCAGTGCAGAGACATCATAGATCCTCACATTGCATCTGTGAATGCTTGACTCCTGTCTGGCTGATCGCAGTGCACATACCCTCTGTGATAAGGCTCCTGTCATGGAAATGCAGCAGATGCCCAAAGTCTCCACATTCCAGGAGGATGATGATGACATGCAGTGGGGACACTCCATAGATCCTCACATAGCTTATGTGAATGTCTGACTCCTGTCTGGCTGATGGCACTTTGCTTGCGCTCTGTGAACCTGGTTATACCGTGGAGATGCAGCAGGGAAACTTTCAGTACTCCTGATCCTATAATATCCTTCGTGAGCTGAACTCTTCAGGACCACTCTGTCACCAGACACAGGTGCTTATGAGATGGAGGGCCAGCCGCACTTCAGAAGTGCTGGGAGCACACAGAGAGAATGACAGAACTCTGTGCCGCCAGCCCAGGACAAGATAAGCGCCATTGAAGTGCAGGCATGACTGATGTGACCAGTGACAGTGAAGGCACACCATCAGTGTGCTGGGAAGGTTGCACAAAGCACAGGGATGAGGCCCTGGACGGAAACACCTGCCTTTATGATAAAATAAAAGCAAAATACTATGGATGCTGGAAATCTGAAATAAAAATAGAAAATGCTGGAAAAACTCGGCAGGTCTGACAGCATCTGTGGAGAGAGAAACAGAGTTAACTTTTCAAGTCTATATGACCCTTCAGAGCTTAAGAGAAGTAGAAATGTGATGAAATTTGTACTGTTTAAGGGGAGGTGGAGCAGATGAAGCTGGATAGAAGTACAGCAATAGGAGAGACTGACAAAGATGTCATGGACAAAAAGTCAAAGGGAGTGTTAATGGTAGTGGTAAGGGCTAAAGAAAGTGCTGATAGTGGCATCCATTTCTGTCCATTCTGTTTCCATTTCTGGTGATAGACTGTCCACCAATATTCATTACAAGCCCACCGATTCCCACAGCTACCTTGACTACAGCTCCTCACAGCCTGCTTCCTGTAAGGAGTCCATCCCATTCTCTCAGTTCCTTCGCCTCCATCACATCTGTTCCAATGATGCCAATTTCCAAAATGGTGCTTCTGACATGTCCTCCTTCTTCCTTAACCGAGGTTTCCCACCCACGGTGGTTAACAGGACCTCAGCCATGTCCAACCCATCTCCTGTGCCTCTGCCCTCACACCTTCCCTTCCTTCCCAGAACCATGATAGGGTCGCCCTTGTCCTCACTTTTCACCTCACCAGCCTCCGCATTCAAAGGATCATCCTCCGCCATTTCCGCCAACTCCAGCATGAGCCACCACCAAACACATCTTCTCCTCACCACCCCGCCCCATCAGAATTCCATAGGGTCTATTCCCTCCAGGACACCCTGGTTTATTCCTCCATCACTCCCAACACCTCATCCCCTTCCCAGTGCACCTTACCATGCAATCGCAGAAGATGCAACACCTGCCCCTTTACCTCCTCCCTCCTCACCGTCCAAGAGCCCAAACACTCCTTTCAGGTGAAGCAGCGCTTCACTTGCACTTCCTTTAATTTGGTCTGCTGCATTCGCTGCTCCCAACGCATACATTGGGCAGACCAAACGCAGACTGGGTGACCACTTTGCGGATCATCTTCAGTCTGTCCGCAAGCATGACCCAGACCTTCCTGTTACTTACCATTTCAACACACCATCCTGCTCTCATGCCCACATGTCCATCCTTGGCCTGCTGCAATGTTCCAGTGAATGCAAACTGAAAAAACAGCACCTCATCTTCCAGTTAGGTACTTTACAGCCTTCTGGACTTAATATTGAGTTTAACAACTTCAGACCAAGAACTCTCTCCTCTATCTTCACCCCTTTTTAATCCCCTTTTTTAACATTTATTTTTATTTTTTAACCGCTTATTTTCATTTTCATTTTTATTCATTGTTTTATCCCCTTTTTTATCCCTTTTTTTATCCTTTTTCCCCAACCACCACCACCCCCCCAACCCCACCCCCAAAAGGAGTATCTGTTACTTGTTCCATGTTCTTCTTTCACAGAGTGTTTACCCTTGTTCTGCTATTAAGATGTTCTACTTTCTTGCCTTTATGCCACTATCAGCACTTTCTTTCGCCCTTACCACTAACATTAACCTCTTTTTGTCCATGACATCTTTGTCAATCTCTCCTCAGTCCCCACCTATCACTGGACTTCTATCCAGCTTCGCCTGCTCCACCCTCCACGAACAATATAAATTTCATCACATTTCTACTTCTCTTAAGCTCTGAAGTAGGGTCATATAGACTTGAAAAGTTAATTCTGTTTCTCTCTCCACAGATGCTGTCGGGCCTGCTGAGTTTTTCCAGCATTTTCTATTTTTTATTTCAGATTTCCATAGTATTTTGCTTTTATTTTATCATAAAGGCAGATGTTTCTGTTAAGGGCCTCATCCCTGTGCTTAGTGCAACCTTCCCAGCACACTGATGGTGTGCCTTCACTGTCACTGGTCACATCAGTCATGCCTGCACCTCAATGGCGCATATCATTGCTGCCAGAATGTCCTGGGCTGGCGGCACAGAGTTCTGTCATTCTCTCTGTGTGCTCCCAGCACTTCTGAAGTGCGGCTGGCCCCCCATCTCATAAGCACCTGTGTCCGGTGACAGAGTGGTCCTGAAGAGTTCAGCTCACGAAGGATATTATAGGATCAGGAGAACTGAAAGTTTCCCTGCTGCATCTCCACGGTATAACCATGTTCACAGAGCACAAGCGAGGTGCCATCAGCCAGACAGGAGTCAGACATTCACATAAGCTATGTGAGGATCTATGGAGTGTCCCCACTGCATGTCATCATCATCCTCCTGGAATGTGGGGACTTTGGGCATCTGCTGCATTTCCATGACAGGAGCCTTATCACAGAGGGTATGTGCACTGCGATCAGCCAGACAGGAGTCAAGCATTCACAGATGCAACGTGAGGAACTGTGATGTCTCCACACTGCATTTTCTCATCATCCTTCATGCACCTATGTGCTCAACCAAGCATACATGCCTTGTCTAGCCAGTGCGATGGCCTCATTGCTGTCATCCTCGCCTTCGAGCACCTCCTCACGCTTAATCCTGTCGCATCCTCTTCATCGGAGGAGACATGCAGCTCCTCCACCTCAGTCAGCTTGTCTCCTCGTTGCAGCAGCAGGTTGTGAAGGGTGCAGCAGGCAATGATGCATGACACCCTCTGTGGACTGTATTACAGGGCTTCAGCAGACTGGTCCAGGCACAGGGACCTCATTTTCAACATTCCGAAGGTTTGTTCCACCCAGATGCGAGTTGCAGCATGAGCCTCGATGTACCCTCGCTCTGCTGCAGTCTGAGGCTGCTGCACGGGTGTCATCAGCCACATCCTCTGTGGCTAGCCCTTGTCCCCGAGGAGCCAACCCTGTAGCCTCTGTGGGTTCTGGAAGACATCAGGGACCCGAGATATACTGAGCATGTAGGGGCTGTGGACATTCCCTGGGAACCGTGTGCAGGCCTGCAGGATGCATTTGTGGTGGTTGCACACCAGCTGCATATTTAGCAGGTGGAAGCCCTTGCGGGTTGATATAGTTGACTGCTTGTTGCAACGAAGATCTGAGAGCTACGTAAGTGCAGTCGATGGCACCCTGCACCTGTGGGAAACCTGGGATCTGGACAAATTCCAGCACTCTTGTTTTCTGCCTTTCCTGATCCTGGGCAAAATGCACAAAGTTCTCTGCCTTCGCGAAGATGGCATCCATGAGCACATGGGTGCATTTGTGGGTGGAGGCTTGTAAAATCCCACAGAGATCACCTGTGGCTGTGAAAGGAGCCACTGGTGTAAAAATTAAGCGCTGCAGTCACTTTAATGGCCATTGGCAGTGGATCCCCTTCATGTCCCTGTGGCGCCAAATCCTTAGTAGCTGGCAGATGTGACCGACCAGTTCCTTGGACATGTGCAGACTTCAGAGACACTGGTTCTTGGTCATCTACAGATAGAAGCACCGTCTATAGACCCTTAGTCTAGCTAGGTGTCGACCAGCGATGGCTCATTGTGACTCTTCAACGACATGCACAGATGCCCCAGCTGTCTCTTCTTTCTGATGGTGCTGCTCCTCCCTCTTCCCAGCCAGGCGCCTCCATCACTCTCTTTTCCTTCGTCTCCGCTCTCTGTAACCATGAGGCACACAGCGAAGCCACCAGGCTTCATGATCCTGATGTACTCCTCCTGCAGGATGAAGGAGAGAGACTCATGGTTTAGCATGGGTGTACTAATAATCTCTCTTGGTTAAGTCTGAGGACCCCTTAACGCATCCCACTTGGATGGCCAGAGTTTAGCGTGCTGCATGGCTGCCCAAAATCCCATCCACCTCCACCCCACTCCACCTGACTGATTGGTGGCAGCTTCACCCACTAGACTACATGGTGTGTTCTCAGTTCAGGCGCAGGCATTCCTCTATTCCACACTGCAAGGCTGCACTTGAACCATGGGGGAGACTGGTCCAAACCTGAATAATGAAATTGCAAGGGCTGTGAGTACCTCCACCAGTGACTGTTCCATGGCCAGCTTTTACAAGGAGATTGTACATCATATCCATTCATCCAATTATTCTGCTGTCCACTAAAACACTCATTAGTTTGCAGTCTGTGCCTGAGGGGGTGAAAAGCCCTGGAGCATTTGTGGCACTTTCAGGCCTCTGCGTTGCTTGGGTGGGCAGATAAGCTAGAGGCCCGACACCAAGCATATCAATGTGACTGCATCTGAACTGTCTCAGCTGTGGAGGAATGGTCACTTAAAACAAGGTTTCCCTAATGCGTGACCGCTTCCCTCCCGCCCAACATGATTGTGCACTACCATCAACCGCGGTGCAGCCCTTGCCCCCCATCAACTCACCCCAACCTCAGTGCAGCCCTTGCCTCCCCCTCCTCAACTTGCCCCAACCACAATGCAGCCCCTGTGAAACACGTTGGTGTGCCTGGATGATCCAGCGTTGGGTAATGATTCCGGAGAGCAGGGCTTATAATGATATGCACATATATTCAAATGAAGTTCCTGATATGCGGCGGTGGGAAAAATGGCTCGCCATTGCCGAGTGGAGTGGACAATTGCAAATTGGTTTCATGAATGCATGAAACCAATTTTTGGCCTTTATCTTCCGCAGAGACTAAGGTTTCACATCTGAGAGACACGAACACTGCTCATTAGAACAAGGAACCATAAGCAAGGAGACGCTCTTCAGAGTTTAATAATAAGGTGAACATTATGTAAAGTTATTAACACCCATGCCCAGGCTGTGCACTTACACCTTCTTAACCTTCCTAACCCTGCCGCTAGGTCTTGGTGCTCCCCCAACAGCCACAGCGGAGGCGGAGGCAGCCTGCTAACTGGTATGCCCTGTCTTTGATGACCTTGATGGGTGTCTTCAGGAGGGCCGAGGGCCCTGGCCTGCTTTCAGGCTCCTGCTGTGTGGCAGTGGCACCCTCATCGGCTTGTGGAGCTTGTTTTGCTGGGCACTGCAGGAAGAGGGGATTTGGATGGGCCGGATGCTCCCAGAATCTCCTGAGTGGATGACCCCGGGGTGTTGAACTGCTGGTTCTCCTCCCTATGGGTGCCCAAGGGCCCACGGCTGATTCCTTGAGGAGTAGGGGAAGCTGGAGTGAGATCAAGCTGCCCCGCACCCTTCTCACATTGAGAGTGTTGGAAGCCAACTATGGTGTCATTTGATGGAGTTAAGCTCGTGCAGAAGTGCGGGACCAATGTCCTGGACCAAGGTCTTTATGGCGGCCATCATCCTACCAATGTTGATCTCGGTGCATAGGCACACCAACGCTATCACCTCAGACTGAAGGCATACAGACTCCTCCATCATGCTTTGGTAATCTGATGAGTGCAGCGGACATCCCTTCCTTATGTCCCCGAGCTTGCCTTTGCAGCTCCAGCAACTGTGGTATGACCTAGTCCGGGTAGCCCTTGTCCAGGAGGAGCCACCCCTGCAGCTCTGTGGACCCTGGAATACGTCAGGGATCTGTGACTAACTGAGAATGTAGGAGTCGTACACACTCCCTGGAAGCCATACGCAGACCTGCAGGATGCACTTCTGGTGGTCGCACACCAGCTGCACATTCAACGAATGAAATCCCTTGCAGTTGACATAGTTGACCGCGTGTTGCAACGGATTCCTGAGTACCACATGAGTGCAGTCGATGGCACCCTGCACCTGTGGGAAACCCAAGATCTGGGCAAATCCAAATGGTCTTGTATCCTGGCTGTCCTGGCCCCGGGTGAAATGCACAAAGTTGTGTGCCCTCACAAAGATGGCATCCCCAACCTCATGGATGCATTTGTGAGTGGAGGCTTGTGATATCCCACAGAGGATATCACAGCCCTGAAAGGAGCCACTGGCATAGAAATTGAGTGCCACGGTCACTTTCATGGCCACTAGTTCCCTAGACGTGCGTAGTCTTCGGCGACACTGGTTCTCATGCATCTGCAGGAATGAAAGGCGTTAGCTATAGATCCTGGATCTAGCTAGGTGCCGACCAGTGAAGGCTCACTGTGCCTCTTCAACAGTGTGTGCGGGAGCCCCAGCCACCCCTTCTTCCAGAGGGTGCTGCTCCCCCCTCTGCGCAGCCAGGCGCCTCAGTCGGTCTCTTTTCTGTCGTCTTCACTCTCTGTACGCCATGAGGCATACAGCTAGTTCACCAGGCTCCATGCTCCTGATGCGCTCCTCCTACAGGATGAAAGAGAGAGATGTGTGGGTTAGCATGGGTGTGCTAAAAACCTGTCTTGGTTAAGTCTGAAGGCCCCTTAACACATCCCGGAGAGTGTTGGCCACCACTTGGATGGCCAGAGATTAGTGCGCTGCATGGCTGCCCGAAACCCTACCTACCTCCGCCCCACTCCACCTGATCGATTGGTGGCAGCTTTGCCCATTGGACTGCATGCTGTGCTCTCAGCTCAGGCGCAGACATTCTCCTAAACCGAACTGCAAGGCTGCACTGTTAGCTTGAACCATGGTGGAGACTAGTCCAAAACAGGATGACATTGCAAGGGGCTGTGAGCGACTCCATCAGTGATTGCTCTACGGCCAGCTTTAGCAAGGAGGTTGTACAACCAGTCATCTAATTGTTCTGCAGTCCGCTAAAACGCTCGTTACTTTGCAGTCTGTACCGAGGGGTGAAAATCTTGGAGCACTTGGCGGTGCTTTGATGCCTCTGCATTGCTTGAGTGGGCAGAGAAGCTAGAGGCCCAACCCCAATCATATTAATATGGCTGCACCTGAACTGTCTTCGCTGCAGAGGAATGGTCACTTTATACAAGGTTTCCCTGATGTGTGGCTGCTTCCTTCACCCACGCACGCCCCCCTCAGCCCGCATGTGCTTGTGCATTACCTTCAACCACAGGGCAGCCCTTCCCCCCCGCCCCACCAAGTCCCCTCAACCACAGGGCAGCCCTTACCCCCACCCCCCACCAAGCTGCCTCAACTGCAAGGCAGCCCTTTCCCCCCTCCCCAAGTCAATTCAACCACAGGGCAGCCCTTGCTCCCCCGCCCCCCACACACACACACACACCCGCCATTGTGTCTCAACCTTGAAGGCCAACAGGCGGTCTGGGCAAGCACTCTGCAACGCTACTGTGTACTCACCTCCGACTTCCCCTCAAAGTGCAGCCCGCCAAGTGCATGCCTTTTATATGCTATTGTGAAACACATCAGCGTGATTGCATGCAGACATGAGTGGATGATCCAGCGGTGGTTGTGGGGAATGATTCCAGCGGGCTGACCTTATAATGATATGCTGTTGTATTACAATGAGGTTCCCGACATCCGATGGCGAGAACCACGGCCCACCATTGGTGGGCGGTGTAGACAATCGTAAACTGGTTTCACGATGGCGTAAACCCGATTTTTGGCCCTCTTGCCATACTGTCCACTCACGCACCGAACACACCCGACGCCAACGAGCACAGAAAATCCTAGCTCATCTCTCAGTACTGTCCTAATGATGTTCTTAATTAAAGAGCTATCCCACTACCTTTTCCTTTCTTCCTATTTTTTCAAAATATCAAATTCCGGTCCCAGATTTGGTCACCCTCCAACAGTAGCCGGGATTTTATGTGCCCACCAGTGTCGGGCATGTTCAGTGGCTTGAGCGGATGATATGGCGAGAAGGCCAAAACCGGTTTCACGCCACCATGAAACCAGTTTGCAATCGTCCGCTCCATCCAATGATGGCAGGCCATATTTTCCCACAGTTGGACATCGGGAACCTCATTATAATATGTCAGCATATCATTATAAGGCCAGCCCACTGGACTCGTCCCACCACCCCCACCCCCCAACTGGATTATCTGCCCACGTCGGCGGGAAAACACACCAATGTGTTTCACAACAGCACATAAGCGATGTGCACCTGGCAGGCTGCACTTCACTCGGGACTTCAAGGTTTGTTTGCCAACCTTGCTTCAGTCAGCTCTCACAGTCATCAGCGCCAGGCTTCACAGACAGTGCCACTTTCAGGGGGGCTCACAGGTAGGTCTCTACCTATCAGATCAGCTTTTCAACGGCTGCAGGGCAAGTTCTTGCTTGGAGAAAGGGGAAAAGTGGCCTCAGGCAAGGGAAGAGGCTGCACGAAGAGAGCTGTACTGGGGAAAGAGGGTATCCCAGGGTGTGTGGGGGGGCACATGTTGATCTGTGCAAGTAGATTCAAAGTGATAAGGGCTGAGGAGGGAGGGTATGTGTGTGAAAATGGGTGGTGATGTCCCTTGAGCTGGCAATGAGTGAGATGCCAGTGAATCTGTGATGGCCCTGTGTCTGTGAGTTTAGAGTGATGAGATAGTTGCCATACCCTGACTGCATGGATGAGATCATTCATCCTCTATATGCATTGGATGGCCAAGCTCTTCTGTGCAGCTTTGGCACTGACCACCGCCGTCACCGCCTGCCATGCTGGATTGGTGATGCTGCTGCCTATGCTGCAGCCGGAGCAGGGGTAGAGGACATCATGGTGAGCCTCCATGGCATCCAAATGGCATTCTAGTGATGTACCATTAAACCTGGGGGCTGCAGTCTTTTTGCCTTTCGTGGACATCTTTCCTGCAGTAGTCGTGGGCTGGAAGCACTGAGATGTGTGCGTGCAGCTGGATTTATAAATATGGCACCTGGCGTGATGAAGCAGTGAGGTGATGGAAATGGCGTGTTTCCTGGGAATGCAGAAATAATGTGGTAGGTTTGGGACGATATGGCTTGAAAACCCGCCATTGCGGCCAGTGGGTAAAACATCATTTTACCCGCCTGCTACCACACTTAGAGCAAATCTGGGACGATTCTGCCCAGTGTCTTCATGATAGCTATCAGGTCATTCATATTTATTTCTATCTGTGCTAACAATTCATCCATTTTGTTACAGTTTCTACACACATTGAGATACAGAACCTTTAATCCTACCTTTTTAACATTTTTGCAATCTCTAATCTTACCTGCTGGTGCACTACACTCTTAGGTTTGTGATCTTTATCCCTTCCTGCCACACTCTGGTTATCTTTACCCAAATCGCTACCCTGCTCCATCACCAAACCTTTGATTTATTACATCTCTTCTCACATGATCCCTTACCTCCTCCCCACCCCCCCACCAACTATTTAGTTTAAAGTTCTCTCTACCATCCTAGTTATATGATTCACCAGAACACTGGTCCCAGCGTCGTTCAGGTGAATCATCCCAATGGTGGAGCTTTCGCTTTCCCCATGAATCAAAACCCATTTCTCCCACAGCAATATTTGAACAAGCCATTCGTCTCTCTAATTTTATTTACCCTATGCCAATTTACTTGTGGCTCAGGTGATAATCCAGAGATTATTATCTTTGAGATTCTGCTTTTTAATTTAGCCCTGAGCTGCTCATAATCCCTAAACTGAACCTTTTTCCTAGTCCCATCAATGTTGTTGGCACCAAAGTGGACCACGACAATTGGATCCTCCCCACTCAGGCTACAAATTCCTCCTGAACCCTGGCACCGGGCAGGCAGCACAGCCATCTGGACTCATGCTCTTAGTTGCAGGCAACTGTGTCAATGCCCCTGACTATGCTCTCCCCTATAACCACTACATTCTTATTAACTCTCCCCACTTGAATGGCTTCCTATACCACATTGCCATAGTCAGTTCGCTCATCTACCCAGCAGCCCCCACTTTTGACCCCACAAGCTGCATGAACCTCAAATCTATTGGACAATGGCAAGGACTGAGGCTCCTCCATTACTACCTTCTCGATCCCCTTACCTCCCTCACTTGCAGTCCTTCCCTGACCACTGACCAAATCAGAAGACCCTAACACAAGAGTTGTGGCCACCTCCTGGAATAAAGTGCCCAGTTAACTTCCCCACCCCCACCCCGCTCCCCGATACATTGCAGTATCTGCAGCTTAGCCTCCAGCTCAATCACGCTGAGCCAAAGCTCCTCAAGCTGCTGATAGACGTATTTGCCTTGGATCACACTGGTGTCAAGAAACACCCACATTCTGCAGTTGCAACACATCATCTCCCCTACCATCTTTATTATGTGTTAATTAATTAACTATTATTTTCTTAATTAATTTATAATTAACAAATCCTACTACTCCCAATGAGCTTTACAACTGCTTGTAAATCTTAGTACTACTCATGAAACATAACAATTCCAAATAAACTACCCATGTCTTGAAAGATAAATGAGCAAAATATTCATCAACCAATTGCTTACCTACTCTCCTCCTCCCTCACTGTACCAAATCTCCTCACTCACCACATTCCCAGTTTCACACTCTGTGACTAATTGCATTCAGTGATGAGCTGCTGTCTTTATGCTTGCTCACTTGATCCTGAACATACCTAGGTCAGAATTTTCACTTCAGTGGGCAGGCGCGCGCCGACCCACTCAAGCATGAAGTGACGCCCAATGACATTGAGTGAGGTTCCCGACGTCAACACGCAGTCGAGCAATAGTTTGGTTGGCAGGCGGGTGCAGGAATCGGCAGCGCACCAGCTGACAATTATAAGGCTTATTAAGGCCATTAAAGTATTAATTAACTTAAATTTTTCATTGCCCATCCAACCTTACAGTTGGCGTGCAGGCAAAAAGACCAAGCGGCCTTTGCATTTTTTTGGAAACTTCATCCATGGGCGGGATGAGGTTTCCAGCATCAAATAAAAATAAAACAAAATGTTTTAAATTCCATTTATAACATTTTTAAAATTTTTATTTCTAATTTTTAAAACTCTTCATCTTCCTAAGGCGGCCCTGTGCCTCGGGGAGAATTTCAAGCGCTCACTCGTGCGCATGCGTGAAATGCCCCGCTTACCCTCCTCCCCCAACCGCACAGGCAGTGCTGAGTGCTGCCGCTCGCATTTCATGCTGGGTGGGCCTTAATTGGCCGGCCAGCATGAAACTGCAGTCCGGCCCCAATTGTGGGCTTCCCGACCGCCCCCGCCGAGCCTGCCCGACAGGGGCAAAATTCTGCCCCTAGTGTCTTTCCATAATTTATTTGCACTTGAAGGATTAAATGGTCCTGAAATTCCCTGGGGTTCTCCTGATGTACTGTTCTAATTTAGGCAGAACATTGGCAGAACTCCTGGAGCATTTTTAGCTATTTTCATTGTTTCTTTGAGGGTTTTACAGATTTTCCACTGAAGCTACAGCAATAGATCATGTGAACACCTGCAGAAATTCAATGCAAGTTCTCTATACACATAGTCTAGCACCTGTGGTACACCTTAGAATTCACATTTCTGAATGCAAAATATGCTTTGGTCAGTATCTAGCTATATTTATTTAGAATAATCACTGAAGAAATAATTAAATATATGATGGCACTGAGTTGTTCATTTTAATTTTGCAGTTTCCAGAAATCATAGTTCAGCAATGCAGTTTCTTAGAAATCTAACAGATTCAACTGTGAAAAAATATATTTGACCTATTGACATTGTGATAAGCTTTATGACAACTAAGGAAAATAATAACCATTACAATAGGAGTCTTGCTGACCCAAGCCAATACTTGGAGGTGTTTTTGCGCTATAAATCGACAATGCCTCACAAGTGTAAGCATGCTATGGAACTTACAGCTCTCTTTTGAATGGTTCATTAGAACCATTACCCTTGGTAGAACCTAATATAGGATTAATTTAAATTGTTTGATATTGCAACCTATCAGGTATGATAATAGTAGTATTTCAAATGTTACGTTTACTATCCATCCATGCATGCCAACCTGCTTTATATGGACAGGAAGCTTTTCAGAATTTGTGAGGTAGATTTTCAACTTGCTACCTAGGCTGTGAAACTGATGTCAATGGAAATAAAAATCAAGCAGTTTATGTAACAGGTGAATGGCATTGCAAATCTACCCCCTTTTTATTTTCTTTATTCTTTCATGAGATGTTGGCAAGGCCATTGAAGAGGGCAGTTAAGACATCTGAAGTCACATGTAGGCCAGACATAGCAGATTTCCTTCCCTAAAGGGATTAGTGAGCTAGATGGGCTTTTACAACAATAGGTGATAGTTACTTAGTCACTAGTTTTATATTCCAGGTTTATTAATTGAATTTAAATTCCACCAGCTGCCATAGTGGGATTTGAACCCATGTCCCCAGGGCATTAGCCTGGATCTCTGGATTACCAGTTTAGTGACACCACCATTTCCCCTTGACCATTGTCCACATTTATGGTGTAAAATCATTAATATTCCCCAAATCACACCTTCCTCTATCCGAAGATGCTGTGCAAGGGGATTGAAACTCTGCTATGTACGTGAGCAAGAATTCCTCATTTCATGGAAGTAAGAATATTGCAAACTTGGAGGGGAGAAAGGGAGAGCAACAGTGAATAATTGTGTCAGTATGAACTGACCATGCTGTAAGAAAATAATTTGCATTTATACAGTGCTTTTCACTACCTCGGAACATCTGAAAGTACTTTACAACCAATGAAGCATCTTTAAAGTGTAGTCACTGTTGTAATGTAACATGACAGCCAATTTGCACACAGCAAACTCCCATAAACAGCAATATGATAACGACTGAATAATCTGCTTTAATAATATTGGTTGAAGGATAAATAGTGGTCACAGCGCTGGGGAAACTTCCCTGCTTTTATTTGATTGGTGTCACAGGTTCTCTTATATCCAACTACGAAGGCAGAAGATGGCTTTGTTTTGGTTTAATGCATTCTCCAAAAGACAGCACCTCCAAAAATGTAACACATTTTCTGTACTTCATTGGAGTTCCAGCTTCAGATCTTGAAATAGTTAAAAATGAAACTGAAAAAGACTAAAAGCCTTCGTAAACTCAATGCTCAACATCTCCAGCCAATGCAGTACAGGAGATGACTAGTTGACTAAATCAATAGGACGTTGAACTACAAAGCCAAAACAGTCAGAAGAAGTCATCCCGGAAAACAAGTCCAAGCAAAAACATGATCCATAGAGTTAGAAATTCAGTAAGACCTAGGAAAAGAAATAGGCTGAAGTATAGAAAATAATAAATTCTCATTAGAGGAGTTTTGTCAGGGTCGGGGGAAGTGCTGAACAATGTGCCCCTGTGCTCGCCCAATTTTTCTAATTTACATAAATTATTTGGATTTTGAAAGTCAATGTAACACACTCAAATTTGGAGATGTATCAAGCTATGAGGAGTGTTGGAAATGCAGGAGGCAGTTCAGAAATTGCAGAATGAGTTAGACAAAGTATGTAACTGTCTAAAGTAAAAGGAGATTAAATTGAATTCAGGCAAATGCAAATCAGTGTACTTGGGAAGAAAAATAAGTGAAAACGTAAGTGAAACCAACAGAGATCTAGGAATCTTTGATGTTCAACATCTCCAAACAGTACAGAATAGCATTGACTGAGCCAATAGGACATTGAAATGCAGAGCCAAAACAATAAAATGCAAGTCAGAAGAAATTACTACGATCAAGCCGTACAGTGCTTTGCTGACCACATCTTGATTACTGTGTCCGGTTGTGGTTGCCAAGACACGAGGGGAGATAGTCAAATATTAGAGGCAGTACAAAAAGATCCACAAGGTTGATCTATTGGGTTTGATTCTTCTCTGAATTACCACACATTTTGTGGGAGATTTGGAGTATGGGGTGATGATAACATAGCACTATCCTACTTTTAAGCCCTGCCAAGCTTCATTTAAGTTGTCTTAAATGGCTGTGGCTAGCCTGTCTGACCCATTTTCCAAAAGTCTGCTCCAAATTATTCCAAACACTATATGAGTAGCAGTTTGGGCATAACTAAGGTATTCTTGAGATGGATGCTTCTTGGAGGAGGCCATTTATGTGATGTTGCTGAAAGTCAGTGTTACTTTGCCTGCATGTCTATTCATTTTTAGTCAGCTCTGTGTAAAGCATACTTTGGACTCAGGATATAAATTTCCAGTGAGAATTCTTCTATTCCTTTCTTATTAAGAGGGGAAGGATGAGAAAATGGAAGCTAAAATGGAAATTAATGAGCCATCACATACCTTTCAAACAGATATCACTCACAAGAATTTACAGAAAAAGAAGGTTTTAGAATTTCTGAACATCAATGCTTTAGATGGCTGCGCTTCCCCTTGGAGGCTTGTAGAGAAATATGTCAACTGCTGACTGAAGATCTGCAACACATTTCTATCAGGAGAACAATCCAAGTCCATACCAGTCGAAGTCTCCAATACCTTGAATTTATTTGCAACTGACTCTTTCCGGGCAGCATCAGTTGATCATTACCACATTAGCCAGGCATCTGTTCATCACTGCATCAAGATCATAGATACTCTGTTCATTGGGGCTGTACTATTTATATCCACTTTAACAGAACCAGAGTAACAGAAAATGATAGCTGATTGAGCAGACTGGCAGGATTCCCACAAGTGCAAACAATTAATGAAATGCATGGGGCATTGAGAGTTCCACATGACAACCACTTGAAGTTTATGAACAGAACATGTTTTTATTCTGTTATATCCAATGTCAATTACCTTATCTTGTACTTGAATATATGGCATCCAGGAAGTTGTGCTGATGCTTTCATTCGACAGGAAACTATACCAGCTCTCTTGAGCCAGAGTCTTGTTTCAAGATGGTTACTTAGTAATCAGTGTCCTCTCTCTCTTACATTCTCAGGCTTCATATCCAGTTGTACTCAGTGTTTCATCCTTCTGACCGTCTAACTACTTCCCTCCAAGTAGGTGCCTCCGAGCTGATTATGGAATAAGTGAGATGCCATATCAAGGTTGGGAATGAAGTAGCATCAGTTCAGCATCTGAATATGCTAGAAGATTTAACTCTCAAAGTGGTGGGGTGATTATCTGAGTGGCTGGCCTCTTCTTGCAATGAATGATTGTTGGCATTTCACATAACATTGCTAACACCTATGATGAGTATTTCCCAGCTTTTACCAACATTTTGTTGCTATCTTGCCTCCAGCTTTGCCATTTCCCACATCTCTAGTCTGCCTACATATGATTTACATGGCCTCCGCCTGTGTGAACACTGTTTTTAGTTATGGTGCTACTCCCCCAGCTGCATTTCTCTGGTGTTGGTTATGGGCCAAAATTTTCTTTGGAGGGAGAAGACATAACTTTAGAAGCATGTGTGTAGTATGGGCACTTATCCTCATATTAGCAGATGAATCCCATGATTTTGAGAAATAGAGGTGAATATTCCCTTTAAGTGTCCTTGAAGACAAGTAGAAACCCTTGTGGCAAACTATATGTAAATTGTTAAGAGTTGTTAAAAGATGGTGCTTGACTATTTACATCTGGAAATCTGGGAGCCCTTCTTTCTGACTAGCCCCCCCACCCTCCAGCACCCCTCTGCCCTCCCAACAGGCCGCTACTGCTTGAGACAGCTGAACCGCCCTACCGTTGAAGAATGGATGTCTGCCACTTACTAGCTGCTGCCTTTTAAAAGCTGCACCAGTAACAAATATTCCTCACTCCCACCACCGGCAACATAATGAAGTGTGTTATTGCTCCAAATGCACAGCAATTGAAGGTGCTTGGAAGTAAGGATAAACAGGTTAGTGACGGATTGTTATGCGCTGGAGTTAGACTCATTCTCTCCCTAATCTGCCAACAGAAAGAGAATCTAGCCACTAGTAACAGATTCTGAGCTATGAAAATAGCCTGGAGAAATGTACCTTTTCAGGCTGGAAAGGAGAAATATCAGCCTTATATAAAATAGTAAAGGGAATGGAAAATGTAAACTTGGAACATCACTGTAAGTGAAATAATGAGAGCAGGGCAAGGAAACATTGACCAGAATTTTAAGTCCCATGGGCGGGTGTGTGCCTGATCCGACTGGCCATGAAATAGAGCGAGCTGGCATCAGGCGAGCATCCCGACATCATCACGCACTCACGTGATATCTCGCTCAGCAGGCATGCGCGGCAATCAGAAGCCTGTCCGCCAACAATAAAGCGGGCAATTAAGCCCATTTAGGAGGCAATTGAAAGAGATTTTTCATGGCCCGTCCACTTTTACTTTTGGCGGACGGGCTAATCAGCCAGGTGGCCTTTACATTTTTTGCACAAACCTCAATCTAGAACAGATTGAAATCTCCGTGAGGAAATAAAATAAAAAAAGATATCTGGGAACTGTTTTTATATGAGGAATGCTTTCAGGTGCTTGATTCTGCTGCATGGACATATTTTGCAGCATTTTTGTTGTTATGCTTATTCTGTGGAGGTCTGCAGCTCCCTGAGGCTGCTGTCTGCCTTTAGGGAGCTCACTGGAAGTGCTCACCAGCACCCGCACCATTAATTGGCCAGCCAGCGTGAAATCGCGGTCACGGGCCGATCGCGGTCAGGGGCACATTTCCCCTCCAGTCCCCGGCCCGCTGATCGCGCACGCCCAACAAGTGAAAAATCCAGGCCATAGATTCAAACTGATAAAAGAATATCAGGAAATTCTTTACACAAAGAGTAATCAATGGATAAAATAGATTTCCAGGAAGAGCAGTGAAGAGGAAAACTCTGAAATCTAATGATCTCTGAGGGATATTCATCTTCTTCTGCCCATCAAAAGGCAAAGCCACAGAATTTCCTCCAATTTTCACCATAAACATAAATGCTCTACATTACCATTATTTATAATTTTGTTTATTTATTGACAGTTAAAAACCCAAAGTCTGGTGTTGTGATGTTCTACAATTTTTCGAATACCAGAGAGGAATCTTCTGATGGCATGGCATATGTAACTCAATGAGTTACAATAATGAATGGAAAAGTTGCTCTGTTCACTATTCTGCATACACTACTGAAAGTACACTTATATACTAAAGCTTGTGAAGGCATAGTGAGTGGGAAGTGATTTAAGAGACTGAAGCTAAAAAATCCAGAATAAGATTAGAAAATACTCAAAAATGTATGTTAGCTCTCTCTAGAATGTATGATCATGTATAATGCGTATTTTGCTGAACAGAAAATTAATATGGTATAGTGTGAAAACTGCATGTTATGGTATGAATTTCTTTGCATGGTTTGTATTCTCCCCTCTTAATAGAAAACGTTTGATTATCTCATAATTATTATTTTTAAAAAAACATTCATGTGAGCTTTTTGAAGTCGGGGTATAAAGGAGCTAGTTGTGGCATTTGCAAAACTCCATTTGAAGTGGAGGAAGAAAAACCTGCATTTTTAGCCTTTTTCATTTATTGTATGAAAAAACAGCAGTACTCTGATTCTATTTTATATTGCGGAGTACAGAGGTGAGGGTATCAGTCTATTTTATCAGTTTTAAAGAAGTTTAGTCAGAATGCACTCTCTCTGCTCATATCTAAATTGAACCAAACAAATCATTTGAGTTCGTTACTTGTGCAGATTCAGTGGATCAGCAAAAAGAGATGCACTAGGAAATAAGGGCTTATCAGGAAGCTTTATATGCTCCAATGTAGAACCAAGTTTCACTCAAGTCAAAAAAAAGACAGCTTCCTATCCAAGTACCAAAGAAGTGCCACAAGCGAGCTGCTTTCTTCTGTACCTACAAGCTGTAAAAATATACCATACCTGTAAGCAGTCATAATCAATGGAATGTTCACATTCCGGAGATTTTTTTAATTCATTCATGGGATGTGGGCATCGTTGGCTAGACCAGCATTTATTGCCCATCCCTAATTGCCTGTGAGAAGGTGGTGGTGAGCTGCCTTCTTGAACCGCTGCAGTCCATGTGGTGTAGATACACCCACAGTGCTGTTACAGAGGGAGTTCCAGAATTTTGACTCAGCGACAGCGAAGGAACGGCAATATATTTCCAAGTCAGGATAGTGAGTGGCTTGGAAGGGAACTTCCAGGTGGGTGTGTTCTCATGTGTCTGCTGCCCTTGTCCTTCTTGATGGTAGTGGTTGTGGGTTTAGAAGGTACAGTCGAAGGAGCCTTGGTGAGCTTCTGCAATGCATCTTTGTAGCTGGTACACACTGCTGCCATTGATCGTCGGTGGTGGAGGGAGTGAATGTTTGTGGAAGGGGAGCCAATCAAGCGGGTTGCTTTGTCTTTGATGGTGTCAAGCTTCCTGAGTGTTGTAGAAGCTGCACTCATCCAGGCGTGAAGAATATTCCATCACACTACTGACTTGTGCCCTGTAGATGATGGACAGGCTTTGGGGAGATCATAAGACCATAAGACGTAGGAGGAGAAGTAGGCCATTCAGCCCATTGAGTCTGCTCTGCCATTCAATGAGATCATGGCTGATGTGATAATCCTCAACTCCACTTTCCTGCCTTTTCCCCATAAGCCTTGATTCCCTTACTCATTAAAAATCTGTCAATCTCAACCTTGAATATAATTAATGATCCAGCCTCTACAGCCCTCTGTGGTAAAGAATTCCACAGATTCACTACCCTCTGAGAGAAGAACTTCCTCCTCATCTCTATTTTAAATAGGCGCCACCTTACTCTGAGATTAACTGTCTGATCCTGGACTCTACCACAAGGGGAAACAACTTCTCAGCATCTATCCTGTCAAGCCCCCTAAGAATCTTATACGTTTCAATAAGGTTGCCTCTCATTCTTCTAAACTCCAATGAGCACAGGCCCAACCGACTCAACCTCTCCTCATAAGAAAATCTCCCCATCCCCAGGATCAACCTAGTGAACCTTCCCTGGACTGCCTCGAATGCCAGTATATCTTTTCTTAGATAAGGGGACCAAAACTGTTCACAGTATTCTAGGTGTGGTCTAACTAGTGCCTTGTATAGTTTTAGCAAGACTTCCCTATTTTTATACTCCATTCCCTTTGACATAAAGGCCAACATTCCATTTGCCTTACCTGTTACCTGCTGAACTTGTATGCTAGCTTCTTGGGATTCATGCACGAGAACCCCCAATTCCCTCTGTGCTGCAGCTTTCTTCAGTCTTTCTCCATTTAAATGATATTCAGCTCCTCTATTAGGTGAGTTACTCACCGCAGGATTCCTAGAGCGGAATTTTCCTAGATTTGCACTAAGTGCAGTAGCAGGCGTGAAAAAAATCTTTTTACCCGCCAGCCACATTGGCAGGTTTTTACACTGCATTCACAGTGCATCTCATCTCATTAATAATGTATTCACAGGAAACGCTCTGGATCGCTGGCAGGTGGGCTTGGATTTGCCCACCACACCATGATCTCAATGTTTCCTCGCTCCAGGCGCCTGATTAAAAGCGCACCAGAGTGCAGCCTACTTTATCTCTACAGACCAGGACTGCTCCAGGTGACAGATGACCCCAAAAGCAAAGAAGGTAGCAGCCCCCAAATTTAGTCACGCCTCTCTGGGGCACCCACTGGATGCAGTGGAAGACCTCCGCTATGTCCTCTACCCCAGCTCTGCCACAGGAGGTCCACCAGAATCACTAACCCAACCTGGGAGGCAGTGGCAGTGATGGTCAGTGCCACCAGAGCACAGAGGAGGTCAGCCATTGTGTGCAGGAAGAGGGTGAATGCTCTCATCCATTCCACCAGGGTAAATCAACCACCTCATCGCTGTCAACTCGCACACTCCCAAACCCATCACACATCCCAGGAATCTCACACCTCAGGAAACAACACCACTAACTCTCACACACACCCTCACAATTCCATCAGGCTCATATCCGCTGGAGCTCACTTCCTCATTCCATCCATGGCTCCGCTGACCACACCAACCTTCCATGCAGTGCCATGCATCCTGCTCACACTATCTTCATCAGTTTTCATGCAGGAGAAGCTGGCTTACAACAGCAGGAAGAGGTCCCAGACCAGGGGTGGAGTGGCTCACATTAGGCCCCTCACTCACTTTCAGGAGCATGCCATCATGCTGACTGGTGAGAACATGGACCATGCCTGTGATGACGGTGAGGTCTGCGGCAAATACCCACTGAAGGATCCTGCACCACCTTATCCCGCTCTCAATGCAACTGTGAGTGCTCTCTCTCCTGCTTTTGACTCTGCTGCCATGCACTAGTTATCTCTCATTTGGTTCACGGGGGCTCTGCCAATCGACCAATGGCCTCAGATAGCCAATCCCTCATTTCTGTTGTGGTACCTTCTAAGAGTTGACCACAAGAGACTCAGATACAGGTTAACGAGTGTTTTATTCAAACAAACACAGGGAGAGTCTGCCTTAGACTAGCTAAAACAGAACTTTACCAATTACAGGAAAACCATCTTTTTTATATAGTCACGTACACATTGCTTTATTCAAATTCCAATCTTGTCAGTACATGGTCACATGATAAGCAGATGCCTCCAGTCCCTGGCACTGTTTGTCTTTACCCTTAGCTGTTTATCCTCATCTCCCCTTCTGTCTCCTATCCAGTCAATTCCTTATGATCCTCAAGGTCTTTTTGGAGAGTTCTGCTAATATCAGCCCTATGGTGTACAAGGTTCACCTGGAGAATTCCACCAACCTTTGTACTAATAGAAGTCCAAGTTTAACTCTTATAAGCTCCACCAAGGTCCTCACCTCCAGCCAAGAGGACACCTCCTCCACTGAAGAGATGGAAATAAGCAGCCTGGAAGACCCTTCACAGCGCTTACCCACACCCTCCACCAGTGCAGAGACAGACAGCTCGGTGTGACCTAGATCTAGGCTTGCATTCACAATCTAGTGGTCACTGCATGGACACATGTCTGCAGCAAGAGGAGGCAGGTTCAGCCGAGCTCCTCAGCACTCGGTGGACTGCTGGGGAAGAGGTTTCTGTGAGGTCCGAAGCAGATGACAAACCTCTGGATTCAGCCTTCTGACTCATCATGGAGAGTCAACAGAAGCCAGGGGAACATCATGCAGAGCTGTTGGAAGCCCCTAACAGAGTGGTACGTGAGACAGAGGAGTGTGTCTGCCTGCTCTCTGATGATTTGGTGCCCACATGTGCGCATATGGAGGTCGCCATGGGAAGGATGGCAGATGCCATGGAGACCCTGGTCCGGCAGAACGTGGAGATGCGCACAGACATGCACTCCATTGCAGTACCCATGGGTGACCTCCTGCAGTGGCAACACAAGAGGGAAATGGGGCACCTCGAGATCCCTCCAGGTGCTCCTTCCCCTCAAGGAGTCAGGCTGGGGCCCTTGGGCACCCAAAGGGAGGAGGAGCAGCAGCTGGACACCCCTGGGTCATCTACTCAGGAATCTCAGAGGTTGTCCACTCCATCTGAGTCCCCTTTGCCTGTGACCCCCTCAACTTCATTCTCTGTCACTGCAGAGGGAGCAACTGGCCCACTGAAGAACAGCTAAAGCAAGCTGGGATCCTCAAGGCCTCAGCTCTCCAGAGGATGCACGCCGAAGTGATCAGAGGCAACAGAGCTAACCATTGCACAGGCTATCTTCACCCCTGCTGCGGATGTCAGGGCAGTGCCTAGAATAGGACTAGAAAAGTTCAGAAATTCTGATCACAAGTGGTTGCATGGGTGAACACATTTTGTCACTTTATAAACCGAAAATATATTCACTTTCATTGAATAACGTGTAATGTTTTCTTTCAGCTTCATTGGCAGGCTTTGCGAGTCCTCCCACTGCATCCCCCCTCCCCCATTAGCAGTACAGCTGCATGCAGCTGGATGAGTGATTCTGGAGGAAGAAGTGTGTGTGGCAGGAGCCTCGTGCATACTCTCTCCCATGTACGTGAAGCTTTTATCCATCAGACTCATCTCACTGCCCAGAGCATATTCAATGCTGCCTGCTGGGGTTCTCTTTCAGTTGTCCATCTGAGCTGAGCTGCATCTCTACCCACCCACTGATAGCACTCCCAAGCAGCACCTGTGCTTGATCAACACGAGGCTCCGCTCACTTTCAACTTCGACAACAATGGTACTCATTAAGTTTCTGATCAGCTCCCCCATCCTTTCCCCTCCCCCAGTCCTTTTCCCATCACAGTTGACCTCCCTGGCATCACCTTCCACCTCCCCACCATCACCTACTAACCCGAACCCTTGTCTTTCCAGGATGCCCAGGTTAATGTGTACCTTCCCTACCTTCCTCTTCTACTGCTGCTGTCGCACCCTCACCTTCTCACCTTCCAGCTCCTTCTGCTCCCTCTCACGCTCACCATCCCCTCCTACCACACCCACTCTCAGTTCACTCCCGAGGAGGCAGTCACAGACCCCTCCCTTGCACGTTCAACTGGACAGCCCCCCCCTTACTCCTTCCTCCACCCTTACTCCCTACTCCACCTGGATACTTCCCCCCTCCAAACTTCCTCCTTCTCCCTGCCCACCCAGACACCTTCCCCCAGCACAAACTCCCCCCCACCCCACCCCGACACCATCCTCCCCCCAGAACACCATCCCCCTCTGAACTCCTTCCCTACTCTGAACTCCTTCCTTTGTACCTTCCTCCCCCCTTACACCTACCTCCCCACTTGCTGCATTCTCCCCCGTTACACCCTCCTCCCCATATTCCATCCTCCCCACTCCCAACCTCAGCCCCCCAACACCTTTGTTCCCCCCTCCCAATCTCACCGCCCCAGTACACCTTCCTCTCCCAGTAAAACCTAGACCTTCCTCTCCCGCTCACAGCTACATCTTCTCTCCCCCCCCACCCCCTCGCCGATCATCCATAGCAACCCATAGCCAAGACTGTGATGTTTCGAAGCAGACCCAAGACATCAACAGAGACCTCCCACCTTCCATGAGCTGCGTCATGGCAGAGCCATGTCCGCAAGAATCCACACAGCATGTGATGCATGTGTTCCTCCAGGGTCCGGTAACTGTAGGGCTCCATCTTCTTCTTGGATGTCCGCCATTTGAGCAAGGCCCTAATGGTAAGTCCCGATTTCTGCAAGCCGCACTTGTCCAGACATGTTCTGGGCCAGCGTGTTTTCCCGTCAGCATATCGGTAAATCTGGTGCCGGGAGGACAATTCTGGTCAGGCCTTACTTTGCACCTCATTACCAGGATGCAAATTGGGTTCATGCTGGCCTCCAGCAGGATTCGCGTTCTTCCATGGCAGACACCATTGGATGATCCCACTGTGCTTTCACGCCAGCGTGAAACCAATTTCTGTCCCTCACGCCGAATCATCCCCCTGCTCACCATGATGCCTGACTCCAACAGAACCGGACAATTCCGCCTCTAGCATCTGACCTGCTCTAGTAGCCACATTATTTATATGGCTAGTCCAGTTCAGTTTCTGATCAATGGTAACCCCCAGGATGTTAATGGTGGCGGATTCAGCAGTGGTAATACCATTGAATGTCAAGGGGCAATGATTAGATTCTCTCTTGTTGGAGATGGTCATTGCCTGACACTTGTGTGGCACGAATGTTACTTGCCACTTGTCAGCCCAAGCCTGGATATTACCCAGGTCTTGCTGGATTTCCACACATGGACTACTTCAGTAATTGAGGAGTTGTAAATGGTGCTGAACATAGTGCAGTCATCAGCGAACATCCTTAAATAAGTTACCTGAGCTCAATAAAGATTGCAACAGATCTCTGCTGCACCATTCTCTCTGTGGCTACTACCTGACTCACTGAGCATTTCCAGTGCTTTTGTTTCTGTTTCAGATTTTTAGCATCTGATTTTTTTATTTGTTTTTCCTCACCAATTTGGACAGCAGTGTGTATCTGAATGCTCCTCTACTGCCCCAACAGAGCTTTTGATTGTGTGATATTTTGAAATGGGTTTTCCTTTCTTCAATCACACACCACTTCTGATATATTTAAAAAGATATGTGTAGAAATTTGTTTTTCCTTCAGACATGATTTTTAGTTAATACTACAAGGAAGCTGCAGGAAACAGTCAGTACAGGATGTTCACATGATAGGTTCGAATAGATTCCTATTCTTTAATTCTGAAAACTCCCATTCAAACAAACACACACTATTATGTCACTTTGGAGTATGTACTTTATTCTTTATTCTTCCATGATGTAACATGATGTTCCATGATATGAGAAATTTATTGAACTCATTCCTAAAAAAGTAATAAGAAAAATGACAATATAATGATGAAATGCTTCATATATTAAAATGCACTTACAGATTCCCCGAAACACTTAAAGAGAGCAGCATGTGAACTAATATTTTCCTGTTATAACTTTAGGTTAATTGGTACAATGCAACATAGACAATGCGAAATATTTAAACTCATTTATCATTGTTTTTGCTGTTGTGCTTCACAAAACCTCTCAACACACAAGATAACAGTTACATTCTGACCTATGGGAGAAGAAAGTGAGACAACAGATTGCCCATTGACTTCTGAGACCTACATTTGAATCCAGCTCAGATTAATGGAATCAACATTTCCTCTATCTGCTGGCTGTAAAGCTCCTTCCTGACCCAGGATTACTAAAGCCAATTATAGTGCCCCATCGCTGTCACAGCTGAGACCAGCTAACTCAGCACAGAAACAGGAATTGAACCTGGGTCCTCCCTAATCAGCATACCTCAAGTACTCATCTTCCATATGAGATTTTAGTGGGAAGGACTGAGTCGTACAAAATAAAATTAAAGCTTTTTGATTAGAAAATTGCTGTACAATATTCTGAAATATGTAGCTTGTATTCTGAAAGATAAATCAAATAAAAAAGACAAATAAGGACAATGATCTCATGTAATCTAATCTGTGTTTGATGTAGTGTATATATTATACATGTATCTAGCGATGTAATTGTTAAGGTTTCCAAATTGTGGGTTTCATTATCCACCACACAGATTTACTTTAAACCCAGAAAGACCTATTTGATTTATTTTATAATTTTGTGACCAGTGTTTTGATCTTTTCACAGAACCTGGTTCATGTCCACTTACTTTGCCAATTTCTATAGGGACATTATTGGCCGATGTTTTTTGGTGAAGACCTACACCAGTTGGTACTGCTGTGCCGGGTGATGCACAAGATGTCAAAGTTAGCAAGGCAAACTCAAATCCAGCATTGGAAGGAAAAGCTGTCGAGATGTTCACTGCTATCAGTAATTCCAATAGCAAGTTGTTTTCTGTTGGGTTTTTTTAAGTGCATTTAAAGAACATCAAGGTCAAAAATGTATTACACTATTCTATGGTAGCGCAAGGTTGCTTGGCTTTTGTGAAGTTACAGCCACACATGAATTTAATTTGTAGCATGACTTTCTAGATCATTTAGAATTTAGAAAACCAGGGCTTTATACTTAGGGGAATCTGCTTCCATTTACATTCAAAACCCTGACTTTAAATCTTCAAAATGAGATTATGAGTTGTGTCAAAGGTTATTATTTTTCAATATTTTGTAGCTTAGTAAATACATTTGATCAATCATTTCTTAGGTGCTAATGGACTTTGCTTAATTGGAAGTTTATGTTGTAAAGTCATAAATGAAGGGACCATTTCAAAGGCAGACTCCAGGGAATTGCATCCATAATTAAATAGATACTAGTCTGACTGAGCCATGTTGAGGTTTGCAACAAATAGGAATTAAAATGTTCGATTAGAATTGATCATCTTGTTGGTTGGCAATCTTAAAATCTACATGTTCACCTAAGTTACTATGCTTGTTGTAGGGAGGAATCGTCCCAGATTTGCACTAAGTGCTGTAGCAGGTAGATAAAATGACGTTTACCCGCTGGCCGCGATGGTAGGTTTTCACGCCATATCGTCCCAAACCCATCGCATTCCTTATGCATTCCTGGGAAACATGCTATTTCCATGGCGGGCGGGCTCTCATTTACCCACCGCGCCATCACCTCACAGCTTCATCATGTCAGGCACCATATTTAAATTACAGACGCTCTCAACGCTTCCAGCCCAGGACTGCAGCAAAGAAGACATGGTGCCGAAAGGGAAGAAGACTGCAGCCCTCGTGCACCTTTTGGATGCCGTGGAGGCCACTGTGATGTCCTCTACCCCTGCTCTGGCTGCAGTAGGGGCAGCTACATTACCATTCTGACTTGGTAGGTAATGGCAGTGGTGGTCAGTGCCAATTTTGCACAGAAGAGATTGGCCGTCCAATGCAGACAGAGGATGAATGATCTCATCCGTGCAGCCAGGATAATCATCTCATCACTCCAAACTCACACACTCAAACCTATCACATATTCACTGGCATCTCACTCACTGCCAGCTCAAGGGACATCACCACCCATTCTCACACACGTACCCTCACATGTCCATCTGGCCTCATTTCCTCTGGAGACTGCCTTCACAGCCCTCACCATTTTAAGGCCACTTGCACAGATTAACATGTGACCCCACATACCCTGGGATACACTCCTTCCCCTGTACAGCTCTCGTCTTGCAGCCTCTTCTCTTGCCTGAGGCCACTTTTCCCTCTTCCCCAAACAAGAGCTTGCCCTGCAGCCGTTGAAAAGGCACCCACATATCTGGTGCTGTGTGTGAAAAAGTGATGTGCTGTCTGTGAAGCCTGGAGCTGATGACTGCGAATGCTGACTGAAGCAAGGTAGACAAACAAACCTTGAAGATCCGAGTGAAGTGCAGCCCGCCAAGTGCATGTTGCTTATGTGCCCTTGTGAAACATGTCGGTGTGTTTTCCCGCCGACGTGGGCAGATGATCCAGCAGGGGGGCGGGGGATGAGTCCGGCAGGCTGGTCTCATAATGATATGCTGATGTATTACAATAAGGTTCCCAACGTCCGATGGCGGGAAACACAACTCATTGAGCAGACGGCCGCAAACTGGTTTCATGCTGTCATGGAACCAATCACGCCATATTGTCCGTTCCCACCACCAAACAGATGCAACAGTCAAGATGCCTTCAGGTCATCCTTGACCAGTTATCAATCAGAAGGGATTTTTCAAGTATGTTTCTGCATGACAACCAGGAAGCTACCAGTTTGTTCTGCACTCAAACTGGGAGGTATGAGAAGCCTGGGATTTCAGGTCTCAGGCTTCATTATCATGTAGATGGTGCAACAGTCAGAGCTGGCATAGGTTTATGCTCCAGCATACAGGTAAGTGATTAGGTAAGATCGCAGGGGTCGGGATGAGGAAAGGCTAGACCTCAAAGTGAAATTTGAGGGCTGTTGGGGTTAGGCAGCCAATCAGAGGACTGTTGTAGGTCAACAAAGAACATCATGGGGATCTGTAATAGAGTCAGTACCAGAGCAATTTAAAGGTTCAGTATAACTCCCCCACTTTTGTACTCAGTATCCCTATTTATGAAGGCCAAAGGTCCCATATGCTTTGCTAACCACTCTCTCAATATGTTTTGCCAATCTCAAGGATCTGTGCACATAAACCCCAAGGTCCCCCTATCCCTGCACAGTCTTTAGAAATGTGCCATTAAGTCTATATTGCCTCAACCTATCACTTCTGCAAAAATCCTTTACCTCACACTTTTCTGCATTAAATTCCATATGCTATCTGTCTGCCCATTCCGCTGGCCCATCTATTTCTAGTTGTAGTTGATTTGTATGACTATCTGCCAGAGCTCCAAGCTTGGTATCATTGACAAATTTTGAAATTTTATGCTGTATTCCAATATCCAAGTCATTCAGGTACTTATAAAAAAAGGCAATGATTTTAGCCCTGACCCTTGAGGAACACCATTGTCTACCATCCTCCAGCCTAAAAAGTAGCCATTTACCACGACTCACTCTTTCCAGTCCTTGAGCCAAATTTTTATCCAAGCTGGCACCGACCTTCCTATTCCATAACCTTCAGTTTTGTTAACCAGTTGTTTTTGTAGTACTTTGTCAAATGCTTTCTTAAAATTCATACAGACAACATCCATTGCACTCCCTTCATCAATCTTCTCCGTTACTTCATCAAAAAATTCAATTAGATTAATCAAGCACAACATGCCTTTTACAAATTCGTGCTGGCTCTCCTTAATTAGCTTAAAACTCTCTGAGGTTCATTGACCTTTTCTTATTTATTGTTTCTAAAACCTTGCCTGCCACTGATGTTAAATTAACCGTCCCGTAGTAACAAGGAATGTCCTTAGACTCTTTCTTGAATAAGGGTGTCACATTTGCCACTCTCTAATCCTCTGGCATCTCACCCATATCTGGGGAAGATTTGAAGATTATGGAAAGCCCTTCTGTTTTCTCCACCCTACTTCCTTCAAGCAACCTGGGATGCAAACCATTCTAACCAGGTGACTTATCCACTCGAAGCAAAGCCAGCCTTTCCGATACATCCTACAATTGTTGGGAGGTGCCAGAGGACTGTCAGGGGTTGGCAAGGAACATCACAGGGCTTTGCAGTATTGTTAGGAGGTCAAGATTTCTGTCAAAGGGAGTCTGGAAGTCAGAGTCAGGTGTGAGGTTAGGGATGTTGGGACTGGAAGCAAAGGAGATTAAGGTGAATACTAAACTTTTTCCATTCCATGCTGCTGAGCATTGATTTTTTTAAAGAGGAAATTGGCATTGATGCTGTCTGCCTCAGGTGCAAGCCAAAGCTGCAAGGGGGAGGAGCAGGAGTTAGGCCTCTTAATTGCATATGTTAATGACCTAGTTCCTATTTCTGACTTGGGTAAAGAATGTCTTTGCCAAAATGGTGTCCAGCACGGCCCATATCAGAATTGCTTGCATCAAATGTGAACACCATTTTGGACACAAAATTGCAAAAGTAACAAAAATACCCAGGAATTATGGAGCTGAATTTCTATCCTAGGAACTATTCTTCAAACAACACAGTTGATAACAAAAAAAACTGTCTGCAATTAAATACTTGGCTACATACATATTGTTTTTATTTTTTCTTATCCGTTCATGGGATGTGGGCATCACTGGCAAGGCCAGCATTTATTACCCATCACTAATTGCCTTTGAAATGTTGCAGTCCTTGTGGTGTAGATCTACTCAAGGTGCTGTTAAATAGGGAGTTCCACCATTTTGACTAATTGATGATGACAGAAGAACAATATGTTTCCAAATCGGGATGGCATGTGCCTTGGAGGGGAACTCACAGTTCATTGTGTTCTGCTAGGCAGAAAAGTTTACAGGTTTGGAAGATGCTGTCAAAGAAGCCTTAGCAAATTACTGTAGTGCATTTTGTAGAAACCTTGTTATGCCAGTGATGGAAGGAGTGAGTGTTTAAAAGGATGGATGATTTGCTAATCAAGCAGGCTGCCTTGACCTGGATGGTGCCAAGCTTCTTGAGTGGTGTTGGAGCTGAACTCATCCAGGCAATCATCATCGCACTCCTGAATTGTGCCTTGTAGATGATGGAAAAGCTTTGAAGAGTCAGAAAGTGAGTCATTGCCACAAAATACCCAGATTCTGATTTGTTTTTGTAGCCATAATATTTATGTGACTAGTCTGGTTAAATTCCTGGTTAGTGGTGAACCCCGGGATGTTAACGGTGGGGGATTCAGGAATGGTAATGCCACTGAATGTAAAAGGGAATTGGTTATTGTAATATATAAGAAAATCAGTTGGTGAAGGATAGAATTAGATGCAATATTTACACACTTTTACAAGCATTTATTTGCATTTACACATTACAAAGGGACACAAGTGAATCTCCAGTTAATGCCCACCACCTGAATACAAGTAAACATAATTGACATACAATTAAGTTAGACTTTCACTTGTTTAAGATGGCCATTGCTTGCCACTTGTGTGGTGTAAATGTTATTAGTTACCTATCAGCACAAGCCTAAACATTGCCCAGGTCTTGCTGCATGCAGGCACGGATTGCTTCATTATCTGAGAGTTGTGAATGAACTGAACACCATATAATCATCAATGAACATCCCCACTTCTGATCTTATGATGGAGGGAAGGTCATTGATGAAGCAGTTGAAGATGATTGGACCTAGGGTACTATTTTGAAGAACTCCTGTTGTGATATCCTGGGGCTGAGATGATTGGCCACCAACAGCCACAACTATCTTCCTTTGTGATAGGTATAACTCCAGCCTGTGGAGAGTTTCCTCCTGATTCCCATTGACTTCAGTTTTGTGAAGGCTCCTTGATGGCATATTTGGTCAAATGCTGTCTTGATATCAACAGCAGTCACTATCACCTCTGGACTTCAATTCTTTTGCAACAATGCCATAATGAGGTCAGGAGCTGGGTGGTCTGGTGGTACACAAACTGCGTGTGGGTGAGCAGGTTATTGGTATGCAAGTGTTGCTTGATAGCACTGTTGACAACATCTTCCATTACTTTGCTGATGATTAAGAATAGACTGGGTGGGGCAGTAATTGGCTGGATGAGATTAGTCCTGCTTTTTGTAGACAGGACTTACCTGGGCAATTTACTACATTCTATGGTGGATGCCAGTGTTGTAGCTGTACTGGAATAGCTTGGCTAGAGGCATGGCTATTTCAGGGGCACAAATCTTCAGCACTATAGTTGGGAGGTTGTCAAAGTTCATAAACTTTGCTGCATCCAGTGGGCTCACCATTTTTTGATATCACATGAAGTGAACTGAATTGGTTGAAGACTGGCATCTGTGATGGTAAGGATCACATGAGCAGGCTGAGATAAATCATCAATTGGCTTTTCTGGCTGAAGATGATTGCAAATGCTTCAGCCTTATCTCTTGCACTCGTGCTGAGCTCTGCTCTCATGAAGCCTCCTCTTCTCATTAGTTGTTTAATTGTTCACCACCATTCATGACTGAATGTAGCAGGACTGCAGAGCTTTGATCTGATCTGTTAGTTATAGGGATCACTTAGCTAGCCCTAGGTTCATCTCGATATAGTCCTGAGTTGTAGCTTCATCAGGTTGATACCTAATTTTTAGGTATACCTGCTGCTGCTCCTGGTATCCTCTTCTGCAGCCCTATATATCTGTCTGTCTTTTTGAGAACTTTCTGTTTTTATATAATAGAGTTTTTAAAATAGTTGCAACCGGAGCATCTCTCACCAAAATTCAAAATGGAGTACTATACACCAAAATCTCTGGGTTCCATGCAGTCAGAAAAAAGCAAATTTCCTACTAGGGAGGGTCAGGGATCTTTGGAGAATTCATTGGAATTTTATGCCACACAAAGTGTCACCTTTAGAGCAGAGATCTTCCTGGAGAGGAAAGTAAGCCCTGGCCTCTTTTCTCCACTACCAAACATTTCCTTAAACTTCTCTCCCTGCCCCTTCGTCCTCACTTTTAATAACAAATAAAACTGACAGACCTCTTTGTCAGTAAAAGTGAGACCACCTGATCAGTTGCCTCTACTTCTGCACCCTAACCCTGAAGCTGTGCCTTTCTTTAGTTCCTTGTCATTTCCTTTCTTGCCCTTTCTGAAATCTTGTCCATGGGATCTACCTCCTACTTCCTTGATCCCATGTCTACTGAACTGCTGACTACTCAACATTCTTTATAGTCGGTTGGTAGTACAGAACTTGAGTATTGCTGAAAAAAGAGACATGTCTAAGCTTTTCCTCTTGCACTCATCAGGACACTTGCAAGAATACCTATGTAAGAGGGAAAACAAAAATTTATACTGTATGTGAGGAGAGTGCTGATTGGTTGACAAGTGGCATTGTCATGGAGAATGCATCACTGATGGCGACTGGCAGTTAACTGCCAAGCATTGTTTGAAATTTAAACCAGGCAGCTTGACCTTGATTGGTCAAGGCATTGCCCTGAGGAATAAGTCAGCAAATGGCTGTCACTTATTTTGTTTAGCTGAAACAGGCGCAATGTTCTTTCTGTCTGCAAAGAACAGGGCGCTGTGTATTAATAATTTTAGCTTCCAGTACACGCAAGTGCACCACATTGCAAGCCCAACTGACAATCTTAAATTGGTTGTCAGTGTAATTCTTAGCACATTGAAGATTATTTAGCAAATGTTGTCCAATCTCAGATTTGGACACTGTGTTTTGAGTTTTGCAAGCACATGCTGGTTGGGTACGGTCTGTACCCTGCCCATTGCAAAAGCGACTGGGACATACTGTTTGATACGATTCGCCAGTCTTTGGGATGTACGGCCTACATACCTACATACATGTCCTTTCTTCAGCCCATCTGCTGCTGAAACTGTATTCCAGAAAGTTTCATCACATGCCCTCACATGTCTAACCATCCCATTCCCCCCACTTCTGCATCAATCATTCAGTAATGATGGCTACAATACTCACAACCTTCTGTGTGCCAGAAACTGATGTCTATTGCATTGATTTTAATAGCTGGCACATGCGCCAGCCAGGTCCGAATTACATCATGGGTGCATAGCGGCCCTGCTATTTGTTGTGAGTCTAATTGGAGTGAAACAAGAGAATAAAATATCCCTATGGTTTTTCATCCAGATTGGCTGTAGGAGTGCCAGGAAAATTGGGGGGTGGAGGTGCATGGTGGTGGAGAAATTTGATTGCTCCTGTTCTCAGCCTCGGGGGTTGCAATTCACTGTTAGGCATTGCCCAGTCCCACTGATTCAGGCAGCATGTAAACTATAAGGCCACCCCCCTCCAATTGGTCCAGGCAATGGAACTGTTGCTTGAGGGTGTCAATGATCTGTTCCATGATGTTGCTTGTTGCTGAATAGCTGCGTAGGCATGTTGTCCTCATGTGGTCAGGTGCTGGAGGGGAGTCTTGAACCATGTGTACAAAGGGTGTCCCTTGTCTCCAAGCAGTCAGCCTTTGGTTTGTCGTGGTGGTCCAAAGATGGTGGGAACAGCTGACTGCCACAGGCTGAAGGTGTTGTAGCTGATGCCATGATAAGAGGCATTCACCAACATGATGTTCCCAGGTGTGGTTGCATACCAACTTCATGTTGATGGACTAGTAGTCCTTGCAGTTCCTGTTACTCTTGCCATTTATAAGTGGGGCCCGCAGAGCAATGTGTGCACAGTCGATGGTGCACTACATCATTGGGAATTCTGCTACCCTGGCAAAGTCTTATGCCTGCTCCTCCTGCTTCTCTCTGATAAAAGAGGTGATGAAGTTCTTTCACCAGCCATACAGGGCCTTTGTCATCTCCCTGATGCACTGTTGGATGACAAAATGGGAATTGTTAGCTTTGTCTCCTGCATCTGCCTGGAAGTATCCAATTCTGTAGAAGTTGAGGGCAATGGTGACTTTGACAGCCGCAGGCAGTGCCACCCTTGCCCTAGAGTGTGGCTCCAGGTACTGTTGAAGGAGGTGACACAGTTTAATGACCTTGCTGAATTGTAGGTGTCTGAATCATTGCTCCTGGCTAAGGTGAAAGTAGAATTGATCCTTGAAAACCCTTGATAGGTGGGGCCTTCTATAGAGAGCCCTCTTTCTTCTTCCTCCGCAGCCTGTGCTCCATGTCTCTGTTGCGTTGCAATCCAAGAAGAACTGCGATTATAGACCCCATAAGGCCAGAACATTTTCTGTACACAGAGCAGAAAACTCCTCTGACTGCCCTGTCAGGATACTATTGCTTTCAAAATCCAAGAAGTCACCAAAATTCACCAATAATACATCACAGAAATTCCACAAACTTTGCGAGAGCAAGACTATGTCAAAAACACCTCACCTGCAAGTTGGATGGCAGGCCCTATAAATAATGTTCACATGTTCAGCTGGGATTGTTTATGACTTGGCATTAACCAGACCTGCATGTTCCAGATTGGCAGAACTTGCATCAAGTCAAACTGGACATCACATTCCACTCACTGTTAAAGCTTCTGATGTATGTATAGGAGGCCCACGCTAGTGCCTTTATCAGCATAGCATGCTGCATGGACCACACAAGTGGTGGCTATAAGAAGTGTGTGCTTTATTGTCAGCAACTTCGGATTCTGTAGAGTTGCCTCCAGTGGTGCTACGGAGCCAAACTTTTCAGCCTTAATTTTTAATCTTGGGAGTCTCCAGGATAATCCAGGAGGGTTGATAACCCTAGCTGAAACCCTCATTTATGCCTTTGTCATTACTAAACTTAATAATAATTCTCTCTGGCCTCCCATCCTTCACTCCCTGTAAACATCAGGTGAGCCAAAACTATCAAATCAACTGTCCGTATGCACCCTACCCAATTTTCCTATCTTTGAACTTAGCCGGGTGTATAAAGGGTGGTCAATCCTTGGCCATCCGTTTTACAGGATCTACAAATATTGAAAATCTAACTCATGATTTGAAATGGGAAACTATATTGTTTATAAGGGTGAGCACGTTTCTGTGGCCAGAAGCAATGAATGTGGATAATATTGTTGTAATTCCTTTGCTGACAAATCTTTAATCTACATGTTTATCACCTCATGTGAAACATATGAATTTAGGAGCAGGAATAGGCAATTCAGCCCCTCTAGCCTGCTCTGCTATTCAATAAGATCATGACTGATGTGATTGTGGCCTTAACTCCACATTTCGCCTACCCAGTTAACCTTATATTCTTGACTAACAAGGGTGTCATTCTACCACTACCTTTACCACTCTCTGCGGAAGAGAGTTCCAAAGATTCACGACCCTCTGAGAGAAAACATTTCTTCTCATCTCTGGCTTAAATGGGAGACCTCTTATTTGTAAACAGTGTCCCCTAGTTCTAGTCTCTCCCGCAAGGGGAAATATCCTTTCAGCATCCACCATGTCAAGTCCCTTCAGGGTCTTATATGTTTCAATGAGATCAACTCTCAATCTTCAAAACTTCAATGGGTACAGGCTCAGCCTGTCCAACCTTTCCGCATAAGATAACCCTCCTCCATCCCAGGTATCAGTCAAGTGAACCTTTTCTGAACTGCTTCTAACGTATCTACATCCTTTCTTAAATAAGGAGACCAAAACTGTACACTGTATTCCAGATGTGGTCTCACCAACGCCTGTACAACTGTAGCAAAACATCCCTACTTTTATATTCCATTCCCCTTGCAATAAATGGCAACATTCCATTTGCCTTCCTAATCACTTGCTGTATCTGCATACTAACCTTTCCTGATTCGCATACTAACCTTTCCTGATTCACATACCAGGATACCCAGATCCCTCTGTACCGCAGAGTTCTTCAATCTCTCTCCATTTAAATAATATGCTATTTTTCTATTCTTCCTGCCAAAGTGGACAAGTTCACATTTTCCGATATTATACTCCAGCTGAAGAATTTTTGCCCACTCACTTAACCTGTCTGTGTCCCTTTGTAGACTCCTTATGTCCTCTTGACAACTTACATTCCTAACTATCTTTGTGTCATCAGCAAATTTAGCAGCTATACATTTGGTCCTTTCATCCAAGTCATCGATATAAATTGTGAATAGTTGAGGTCCCAGCACTGATCCCTGTGGCACTCCACTTGTCACATCTTGCCAACCCAAAAATTACCCATTTATATGCCTACTCTCTGTTTCTTGTTAGTTAACCAATCCTCTGTCAATGTTGATATGTTACCCCCTACACCGTGAGCTCTTATTTTGCGTAGAATCCTTTGACATGGCACCTTGTTAAATGCCTTCTGGAAATTCCCAGATTCCCCTTTATCCACATTGCTTGTTACTTCCTCAAAGAACTCCAATAAATTAGTCAAAGATGATTTCCCTTTCACAAAACCACATTGACTCTGCCTGATTGCATTGAGATTTTCTAATAGTGCCCTGCTACAATCCCCTTAATAGATTCCAGCTATTTTCCCACGACAGATGTTAAGCTAACTGGCTTGCAGTTTCCTGCTTTCTGTCTCCCTCCTTTCTTGAACAGAGGAATTACATTCACTATTTTCCAATCTGATGGGACTTTTCCAGAATTAAGGGAATTTAGCAAAATGAAAACCAATGCATTCACTATCTCAGCAGTCACCTGTTTTAAGATCCTAGGATGAAGCCCATCAGGACCTGGGGATTTGTCAGCTTTTAGTTCTAATAATTTTCTCAGTACCCATTCCCTGGTGTTTGTTTTAAGTTCCTCCCTTCCTTTCACCTCCTGATTCACAATTATTTATGGGATGTTATTTGTATCCTCTACAGTGAAGACAGACAAAAAGTATTTGTTCAATTCATCTGCTATTTCCTTATTTTCCATTATTAATTCCCCATTCTCACTCTCTAGAGGACCAATGCTCACTTTACTTATCCTTTTTGTTTTTAAGCACCTGTAGAAACTCTTGCTATCTGTTTTTATATTTCTAGCTAGATTTCTCTCATGCTCTAAATTCTCCCTCCTTATTAATCTTTTCGTCATTCTTTGCTGTTCTTTATATTCTGTCCAATCTTCTGACCTGCCTCTCAACTTGCAGAATTATACGCTTTTTCTTTCAATTTGATACTAACTTTAACTTCCTTATATAGCCACGGATGGTGTGTTCCTCCCTTACAGTCTTTCTTTCCCACTGGAATGTATATTTTCTGAGCATTCTGAAATATCTCCTGAAATGTCTGCCACAGCACCCCTGCTGATGTATCCCATAACCTAATTTCCCAGTTCACTTTAGCCAGCTCTGTTTTCATGCCCCCATAATTTAAGTTTAAAGCATAATTCTTAGATCCACTCCTCTCTCCCTCAAACTGAATGTTAAATTCAATCATAGGCTGGACCTCTCCACTGCTCCACTTGCCAGCCTCATGTTTGAACCATCGATAAACTTTCAGATTCTCATCCTCACCTACAAATCCCTCGATGATCTCTGGTGTTCCCTAGCCATGTGTCCCTCTGCCCTCTTTGGATTTCCACCTTCAGCCTTTCTGCCTTGTCACTGCCCGATGCATTCAGAGATTTAGAAAACTAGCTCTGAAGCAGAATTTATCATTGCCAGTGGCAGCAACATTTTAAGGTAAAGGTAATATAATTTTCTCACAGATTGGCAACTAGGTTTTGTATTCAAATGTAATTTAAATGTTAGACTCTATGAATTGTTCAGACAAGGTGTTTGATGAAAAGAGTTGCCTGCAAGAACATAGCGCAGAATTTTTTGTCTGTTGGGCAGGTGGTGCGGTCCGCGATTGGGTCCGCTCCGCCATTTTGCGTGAGTGGGCCAATTAAGGCCTGCCCAGCGTGAATCACGGTTCCCGAGGACAGCGGGAGTGGGCGGGCAGCGCCGGGACTGCAATGACCGCCAGGTTGACTGGTGAACCGGCGGCCTGTTTTAAAAAGCTGCTGCAGCCTTTCAAAGGCTGTGAATCATGGCCAGTGGAAGGGCTCCCCAGAGCGCTGCTGGTGAGCAGGCCAGGCAGGAGGGTAGGGCAGGGGGCACTGTGCCCCTCATTTTTCTGATGATTGCCTTGCTGCCCTCCTCGAAGAGGTGGCAGCGCGGCGGGGGGTGCTTGTACCCCAGGGCAGGAGGAGGAGTTCCCCCACATGACCAAACATACCTGGGAGGAGATTGCGGAGGTCATGCGCTCCCAGGGCATGGTGCAACGCACCTGGATCTAGTGTCACAAGCGCTTCAATGACCTGTTGCACTCGGGAAGGGTGAGTACCATGTTGGCATTGGTCACAACCCAGAAGGTAGGCTTTCCTCTCTGGTGCCCCCCACCCCCAAACCTGTGTGTAGTGACTGCATTGAATCATTGACGGCATGTGTCCTTCGCTGGGTGGGCCAGCAGATATTGCCCATGCCGAGGTCACCCTAAGAGGGTGGTGAAGAGATGGGTTCTGCACCCACAGCATGTGGTGCACTGAGACCAACATTACTGTTTTGGGGGCAACCTGGAGGAGCTGAACCTAGGCACAGTGCTGGAACTCCAGGATATGTCAAAGTCAGGGTGATGACATGCTGAGAGGGGAGCTTCAAGGTGGCGTGGCACCGATCGATCTGCTGTCCTTTGCACTCCACGTGCTTGCGTCTCCTTGCTACGGAAGGTTAGACTATGTGGTGCCTAATGTGATGTAGGCAGCATTTGGCCAAGTGGGTGGGGTGGGGTGGGGACAGGCCTAGCATCTTTGTGTGAGTGTTCAGCAGCAGCGGGATAATGAGGCACTGGAGCCCTGCAATGTCCCACTCTGGTTGGGGTGGGCCGTCCGCGAAGAGAGTCCAGGTACAAGTAGCACTAATCAATGCTTTTCTCTCCTTTTCCGGAGAAGAATGCACATAATGCCACCGAGTGGGCGAGGACTGGCATAGGGCCGGCCCAGTTGGTGATTCTCAGCTGCTTCGAGCAGGAGGCCCTGGATTGGAGAGGTGCCATGTGCCCATGTCCGCCAGTGTCAGTGAGGCTGGGGTGCCACGGGCAGGTATGTACGCCCAGCAGTAAGGTCACCATTGTTCTCCCAACAGCCGTAGCAGTGCTGAATGTTCAATGACTGAAGTCTGCAACATGGCTTGACCATTGCTTATGGAAGTATGAGTGCATAATGATCCGGGGGACAGGGATGCACATTGTCATTGCCTCCACATTAACTGATCCAATGTCCTTGTTCTTCCTTTCAGCATCAGCGGAGCAGGGCCAGGTGGAGGAGCTGCAGGGGCCCCCTCTCACACCTGAGGGCCCTGAAGTCATGGACTCACCTGCAACACACCATCTCTGCCAGGCAGGCACCAGCGCAAATACTAGCACCTCAGTGGGAATTAGAACATCGGCTAGTGTCCTGGGGCACAGCGGTGAGGGCACTTAACAGTCACTGGAGAAGCTGGCAGAGACAGAGAGTGCCTATGGCGCCAGCCGTTGGAGGATTGCAGGGGACAAGGCACATGCTCAGTCAGTGCCTGATGATGTGCTTGTGGAGTCGTCTGCGACACAGCAAACGCAGAAAATGCGGCAGGGTGTGCGGGAGCATCTGGTGGAGATACATGAGGCTATGCTTGGCTTGGTGTCCATGGTGGTGGAGTCTATGCGGACCATTGCCAAAGCAATGAGCCTCATGGCCGAGCGCCATGCATTCTCCATGGAGAGATTTGCGACTCTCATGGTATGGCTTCTCCAGGAGACCAATCAGGGCTTCCTGGAGATGCGCTTGGACCAGCAAGCCCTCACATCAGCATTGACCTTAGCTGGTCATTGCCAGTGTGGGAGATGGTCTGGGCACCAAGTTTCCCAGCTCAGTGCCCATCCATCCACGGTGAGCAGGGAGGTCCAAAGTGATCTCACGTCAGCGCAGCATCTGCCTGTCATCTCTGCGGGCTCCTCTCAGGGCACTCAGGATGAGGGCGGCAGCTCCTCCGCCCCTCTGCCAGTGACTGTTGCATCCGGTGAGGCTGAGATGACTGGGGAGATGCCAGCTTTGGAACTGGCAGCTCCCTCCCAGGCGGGGCCAGCACAGGCTCCACGGGCCAGGGGACGACCACCAAAGTCATTGAGGCCAACAGGACAGCAGAGTCAGCAGGTTGTCTCAGATGCTACTCCCAGCAAGGGGGCAGCACCATGACGTAGCACCCGAAGACGTAAACATAAGGCACCTTAGGCACACCACAGGTTTATCACTGATGCTTTTGTGCTTGTTCGCAATGAGGTCTTTACGAGTTGGTGTGATTTTTAACACCTTTGCCATTTTGTTTTCTTAAGTTCCTTTGGTTGTAATATTAAATTCAGACATGTCACCATGGCTGAGGGCGCCTCTTTTCTTCTGCAGGTGGATGGTTTCCAATAATGTTAGGAGTGATTTTTGGGACATTCAGTTTTCTTAACAGGGCCCTTAGTTAATGTTCCTATCCAGGCAGATATTGCACTTAAGTATCGAGTATGGAGCCTGCAGCCCAGGCTTGTCCTGAAGGTCCATATGTGGTGTGCTAGCTGAAGGTTCGTTGGATTAAAGCCTCCCGGGTGCCCCGCCTCCCTGGAGTATACCCGGGTCAGTATCTTCCCCCTTAGTATTTCCCTGTGCGTGCTCATCCTCGGACTCACTGCTGGACTTATCATGTGCAGCCACAGCCACTGTGTCGACGTCTTCATTGTCCACTGCATCCCGCCTTTCCAGCGCAAGATTGTGGAGTGTGCAGCATGCAACCACTATCAGTGACACACGATCTGGGGGGTACTGATGTGTGCCCCCTCAGCGGTCCAGGCATCGGAAGTGCATCTTGAGAAGACTGATGGTTCTCTCCACCACAGCCCTTATGGAGACGTGGCTCCCATTGTATCACTGCTCGGCTTCTGTTCTTAGATGGCGGAGAGGCGTCATGAGCCTCCTTATGAGGGGATAGTCCTTGTCACCCAGCAGCCATCCATCCAGCCGGGCTGGAGCACTGAAGAGCCCTGTCACCTGGGAGTGTCTGAGGATGTAGACATCATGGGAGCTGCCTGGGGTACCTTGCACAGATTTGTAGAATCAGCATCTTGTGATCACACACTATCTGCACGTTCATGGAGTGGAAGCCCTTCCTGTTGACGAAGGCACCGGGCTCACCTGCTGGCGCCTTGATGGCCACATGTGTGCAGTCTATAGCACCCTGGACGCTGGGGAAGCCAGCAATGGCCGCGATGCCTCTGGCTCGCTGTGTCTGGCTTGCCTGGTCCCAAAGTTGGTGGACGAAGGTCATCCCAAATTGGCACAAAGTGTGATAGCAGGCAGGAAAAAAGTTGTTATATCCACCGGCTGCAAAGGCAAGTTTTCGTGCCGCATCATTCCATTCCCACCTCATTAATTATGCAGCCAAAGGAAACATATTGTCACGCTGGCAGGCAGCCTTTGATTTTCCCACCATGCTGTTTCCTCAGTGCTTCCTTACGCAGGGCACCATATTTAAACTACAGCCACGTGCACACTTCTCAATGCTTGCAGCCCAGGACTGCTCTGGTGAAGATATGGCCCCAAAAACCAAGAAGAGTGCATCTCCCCAGTTCAATGATGTATCTCTGGGATGCCTTCTGGGTGCCACGGAGGCCCATTGCGATGTCCTCTGACCCTCCTCTTGCCACAGGAGGCCCACCAGTCTCACCACTGCCACTTGGGAGGTGGTGACAGAGGTGGTCAGTGCCAATGCTGCATACAAGAGGTCGGCCATCCCGTGCAGAAAGCAGATGAATGATCTCATCCGTGCCGCCAGGATAAGGCAACCGCCTTATCACTCTAAACTCACACACTCACAAGGCCATCACACATTCACTGGCATCTCACTCACTACCGGCTTAAGGGACATTACCACTCACTCTCTCACGCACATCCTCTTCTGGCCTCATCTCCTCTGGAGACTGCCTCCTCAGCCCTCAATATCTTGAGGCCACTTGCACAGTGTCCCCACACACACCCTGGGTTGCCCCCCTCACCCAGTGCTACCCTCACCCTGCAGCCTCTTCCCTTGCCTGAGACCAGTTCTCCCCCTTCCCCAAGTAATCCCTCGCCCTGCAACCGTTGAAAAACCACCCCACCTTACAGCTGGTCTGGTAGATAGAGACCTGCCCGTGAGCCCCCTAAAAGTGATGTTGTGCTGCCTACAAAGCTTGGCGCTGATGACCACAAGTGCTGCCCGAAACAAGGTAGGTAGGCAAACAAACCTCGAAGACCCAAGCAAAGTGCAGCTCCACCAGGTCTATTATGCTTATGTGCAGTTGTGCGTGATTTGATCAGCGTGGGGGGATAATTCCAGCGAACAGGGTTTATAATTAGACGCAAATGTATAAAAGTAACTTTCCCGACGTGCGGCGGCGGGAAACGAGGCCCACCATTGATGGGTAGAGTAGACAATTGCAAACTGGTTTCACTGATTTTTGGCCTTCTTGCCATATTGTCGCACCCCCGCCTCCACGCGCCATGATGCCCAACACCAATGGGGCTGGAAAATTCCAGCCAATGTTAAATGTTCCCTACAGACATCCAGATAGTGGTGATGTAGTTGGGAGATGCATAAATATGAAGACCTCAGAAGCACATAGCAGAAAAAATGTAGTTATAATTGGAGATTTTAACTTTCAGATCAATTGAGAGAATCAAAATAACCCAAGTAATAAAGACAATTAGTTTCTAGAAAGTATACACGACAATGGGCTAGAATTTGGTCTGGTCTGGTGTTTGGGCACAGGGGTCACAATTCACAACCTGTATATGTCTGTTGAAATTGAGGTGGGCAGGATCCAATTTTCGTCAACCTACCTCATTTGACTGATAGTAGTGATTGGCTGACTTGCTCTAACGCAACTTTCTTCCTGTTCTTTGCTCTCCATTCTGCCTGTGGCCTCTGCATGCTGCAGGGGGCCCTGGCAGTCATGCAGTACAGCCAACTCTTGTAAAAGGCAGAATGTATCTTAAAAAGTAAAACAGGTCAAAAATATTGCTGCAGTGTAACCTATTGCAAAGTGAACACCAGAGTAGATTGAGGGTTCCGGAGCGATGGATGTGACGCTGGAGGATTTAATGGTGCACGTAGACAGGAGGAGAGTAGCCATGTTTCTGTTGGGGGCCAAGATGCCCTCAAGGAGCACACTCAGAAGCAAGTGGGAGAAGGCGGCCAAGGGGGTAAACTTCCAAAGTCGGGATCCAAGGTCATGGCAGCAGTGCCACAAAAAGCCTAATGGCCTCATTCAGTTAGTCAAGGTTAGTAAATGTAACATCTCCTACCAACCACATCACCAGTCTTTCATTGCACCAAACCCCCAGCATTCACCCATTAGCCATCAGGAATCATGCCTAACTTCCAGACACTCCATCTTCACATGCCTACCAATGCTATCAACCTCACACCCACCTCCTGTTGCCTCCACATACCTCTAGTTATTCAGCTATGGCAGGGACATTACCCAAAAACAGTGCAATACAATCTTCCCTCTCTCTTCCAGAACAATGTGACACACAATAGAAGGGAAGAGAGCAGAAATGGTAGGGGACAAGGATGCCAGCATCTGCTGAGAACTAGGGAAGAGGTCATTGTCCTAATCATGGGCTTGTGGCATTCTATGTTGCTGAGAACATTGAGAATGACAGTATGTTTCTGCCTTATGCCCCTTCCCAACTCCCAGCAAAACCTTCATCCTGCTTTGTGACATGATGAGCAAGCTGCTGATGGCATGACCATGTACCTCTTGCTCCCCACCCTACCCCCATTTCTCTCACACTAATCTTCTACCCCTGAGTTTCTACTTTCACACACCCAAGAATTGCAGCCTATCCAGCCACAAGAGAGTCCCAGGAGGAAGAAAAAGAGTAACAGCTCAATAATAATGAAAAGACCCCATCACTTGATCTGACACTCTCATCCAGCAACTCAGATACTAGAACTTCATGTACCTTGGAGGCAGTATAGAGTTGGGATTAGTATGTGATGAGGTATCTGGACATGAGCAACCTGCATTCAGGCCAGGGGTAAAGAATGGGTCATGTGCCAGCTTACTGGAGGGCAGCAGAGGACTCAGATGAGGACCTTGTTTGTGCAGCATCATGACAGCACTGATGGGCATGGACACTGAGATGCTGGGTGCATTGACTGACCCATCAGACAGTCTCTTGTCACTGTCATAGAGCATTTAGGAGTCTGACTCCAGCTTAGCAGTGGGCATGGAACTTGCCCTCTCCACAGCCTCTGCTCCCTGACATCTTGCAGACTCAGAGGCACTGTCACTGATGCCCCCTACTTGTGGCAGCCTTTGTATAGACAGTTCACCACCTTCACTGCCATCCGCTTGAGGATGCAGCAATACTCTCTGGAAAATCTAGGAACTCACCACAACGCCTCTAAGCGTTTCCAGACACTTTATAATGGAAAAAGTTCAAAAATATTACTTTACATGCAATTATGGTGGTTGGCCCTCTAAATATCACTTGTGCAAGGCCCGTCTTGCAGATTCAAGCTTGTTTTATTTTCCTGAATAAACAACAAACTTGTACATTCATTGTCCAAATTTGGGACCTTAATGTCAGATCAGCTGGTTGGGCTGTGATGTCAGGCTAGTGTCATGAGAAGCTATTAATGTCTATAATGTTATTGGAAATTATTTTTAAATTGGAATTGTAGTGGGGTCTGTGTCTATGTGTTTAGCTATGTGTCTTAATTGGATTGAAGCCAGTTAGTCTCGGTGCTTTGATGTATAGTAGCTTTGAGATGTTAATTAGATAAATGTAAGGAGGATAAATGTAAAGTGTACATTTGCATTTGTTGAATAAAGCATTCAAGAGTGGGAGTAAAATCTTGCACCTAGCTGGGAGACACCAAGCAATGCGTTTATATTACTAATAAAATTGGTGGAATGAAAGGATTATTGTTAGGAGATGTAACATTAAAAGCCTGGTGATAAAATGGAAAATGTACACTCAGGAAAACTTAGATATAAACAGAAAAGAGTTTGTGTGTGTAAGGCAAAGGCACTTAAGATCTAACCAGCCTATAAGCCTACAACTGTATCTGCAAAAGAAGCTCATTTTGAATTCATAAGGTCAAATGTGCTTTGCCTGGTATCTGTTTAAAGTCTATGGGCAGAATATTACACTTGGCATGCAGGCACACGCCCGACATACCCGAGCATAAAATGACGCATGATATTTTGCTTGGCGGGCGTGCGCCGGAGTCGGCTGTACGCCCACCGACAATTAAGAGGCCGATTAAGGCCATTAACAAGCTAATTGAATTGAAACTTACATTGTCCAAGCTAATGGTTGGCAGGCAGGCGAAAAGGCCAAGCGGCTTTTACATTTTTTAGGAAACCTCATCCAGGGGCGGGATGAGGTTTCCTAAAGCAAATAAACATCAAATAAAAATTTTACTTTTGAGTTAAAAATATGTCCCAGCTCATGTGACAGAGTCACATGAGGGGACATGTTTTATGACAATTTATCTCCTTTATTTTTTTTTATAAACAGTGCTTCATCTCCCTGAGGCAGCTTCGTGCGTGAAGTTTGCGCTCGCCCCGCTCACCCTCGTCCTCTCACCTGCACAGGCAGTGCTGAGCGCTGCCGCTCGCGTTCCACGCTGGGCAAGCTTTAATTGGCCTGCAAACGTCAAATCACTGTGCGGAGACAATCACGGGCGGCGGTTGGCTTCCACATTGCTCCCACTGAAAACCCCGCTAAGGGCAAAATCCTACCCCATGGGGAGAATTTTTAACTCAGTGGGCGGGCTGCTGGGCACCCAACCAAGCATAAAATGACGTGCGATGATGTCGGGTGAGTGTCCCAACGTCATCGCGCACTCATGCGATATTTTGGTTAGCGGGTGCGCATTGGACTCAGCAGCGCGCCCGCCAACATTTAAAGGGCCTATTAAGGCCATTAACAAGGTAATTAAAAGAAATGTTTCGCTGCCCGTCCTACCTTGTGGTCGGCGGGCACGCGAAAAGGCCAAGCGGCCTTCGCATCTTTTAGGAAACTTTATCCATGGGTGGGATGAGGCTTACAACAACAAATAAAAATAAAATAAAAATTTTTAAATTTAATTAATAACATGTCCCCTCATGTGACAGAGTAGGGACATGTTTGATAACATTTAATAGACCTTTATTTTTTATTTTGAAAACTGTTTGTCTACCTGAGGCAGCTCTGTGCCTCAGGGAGATTTTGAAGCACGCACCTGCACGCATGTGCGAAGTGCACGCTCACCTCCTCCCCCCCACTCCACACAGGCAGCATTGAGTGCTGCCGCTCACATTTCACGCTGGGCGGGCCTTAATTGGCCCGCCAGTGTGAAATTGCGGTCCAGCCCTGATCACGGGCAGCGGTTGGCTTCCCGACTGTCCCTGCTCACCCCCACTGAGCCCGCCCAATGAGAGAAAAATCTTCACCTACAGGTTATTGTTGTCTTGGTGAAGATATACCTGGGAGTGATTAATTTGGGGATTTTTAAAAAAGTTATTATGGTAGTAATTTATAGACATGTGTATGTGTTTACTTTGTTGTTAAATTAATAAATGTTCAATTTAGTTTTATTTAAAAACACTCTTGAGGCTTGGTGGTCTTATTCCTGAATTCAGAGCTGCATTTCAAACATACCAATTGAAAATATTGGTTATGACGGTTGTTCAAGCTTCCGTCTGGGATTTACACAACTCAGCCTTTACCAGCTGCTGTGCCATAACAATTGGGGGCTCTTGGCAGGATAATATTTGTCATTCTTTGGAATTGGTGAATCTTAGGATTATGAGTACAAGAGGGACTTTAAATCCAGGAGTTGGTGAGATTATTTATAAGTGATGAGACTGCAAGATGGCTTTGGCAATTGCTAAGACTTGTCTGGGAATAGATTTAACTCTGATTGGGTTACAAAAAGTATCCAAGAATAAATTAACAGAGTAGGCAGATAAGTTAAAATTAGGGTTACCTGTAGGGGTGAAGAAAGTTAATTAAAGTTATAATTAAAGTTATAGCACAGCATCTACAGTTGGAAGTGACACCTGATGCTAGTCAGTGACAGTTGGAGGCAGTGAGACTTCAGTTACAAATGAAGACGCATGAACTTGAACAAGCAAAGGAACTGAAAAAGCTTGAGTTAGAAGCAAAGGAAAGAGAAATGGCATTTCAAAGGGAGCAAGCGGAAAGGCAGGAGAAAGAAAGGAAACTGAAACTGGAATTTCAGGCAAGAGAGAAGGATAAAGAAAAAGAGGCAAGGGAAAGTGAGAAAGAAAGAGAAAGAGAATACCTGCTTAAAAGGCTGAAAGTTAAAAAAGAGATCTCAAATTCTGAGGAGAGTTCTGATGGTGAAAAAGCCTTTAACCCAAAACCCAGTGGGGAGATGTTTAGGTTTGTACAAGCTCTTCCAAGGTTTGAGGAAAAAGATATTGAAGCGTTCTTTATTTCATTTGAGAAGATAGCTAAATAGATGAAATGGCCACAAGAGTACTGGACATTGTTGTTGCAATCCAGATTGGTGTGTAGAGCACATGAGGTATATGCTTCGGTATCTGAAGAGGTATCAGTGAATTATGATTCCCTGACTACCCACCTTCCTTTCACCTTCCCACTTTCAATCCTTTTCTGATTTAAAAGGGTGACGGAAAAAAGGTTTAGCTCTATGCACTAACTCATAATCATCAGTTCTCTCTGCTGCGTGTCTTACCATTTGAACCCTCTGTTCCTCCACATGAGTTCTCACTATCGAAGGAATTGAATCTTTAAATTCTTCCAAAAGAATTACCTCTCTAAGAGCTGCATATGCCCATATCCACCGGTTAAAATTACTTACTCTCTCAAACTCTCTTACTCTCTCAAAAGGTTGCCCAGGCTGTTTTCTCATATTCCTAAATTTCTGCCTGTATGCCTTAGGAGCCAACTCATAAGCACTCAAAAGAGCATTTTTTACCACATCATAAGTTTTGCAGTGAATTTCCAAAAAAAATGCAAAGGCCACTTGGCCTTTTCGCCTGCCTGACAACTGTTAAGTTGGATGGGCAGTGAAAACTTTACCTTAATTGATTATTTAATGGCCTTAACAGGCCTTCTAATTGTCGGCGGGTGCGCTGCCGACTCCAGCGCATGCCCGCCGACCGAACTATCACACGATTGCTTATTGACATCAGCACACTCGGCTAACGTCAACATGTGTCATTTCACACTTGAGTGGGTCAGGCATGCACCCGCCTGCCAAGTGAAAATTTTTGCCCTCTGTGTGTGAAGGGAAAGCCCTCCATGTGTAGAGGGTGGAGTAGTAAAGATGTTAAAATTTTAAGAGACACGGGCTAGTCAATCCTTAATGTTGTGGGATCATGACATTTGTTGTTCAGAGGGAGGATTGCAGGAGCAGGTGATAATAAATGGGGTTCATGGAGATGTTAAACTTATCCCCTTGTGGAAGATACATTTAAAGAGCAAATGGAAGACAGGTGAAGCTATAGTTGGTACAGTGTGAAAATTGCCCATTGCAGGGGTTCAATTTATTTTGGGTAATGATATAGCTTGCTCACAGATTTGGGTGATGCCCATGGTAGTTGAGTAGCCTGTAGAAGTGGTTTCAACAGATGTGTTACAGAAGGAGGATTGTTTCCAGATTGTGTGGTAATGAAGTCACAGGCTCATAGATTGAAACAAGAAAAACAAGAAGGGCAGGCAGTTCAAAGGCAAGAAGAAGGTGTTGAAATCCAATTAGCTGGCACTATGTTTGATAACATTGTTCAGGAGGAAAGGCTACAGGACAATTCTGCTGAAGTGTTTAACTCAAGGAGGTTAGTGGAGTTACAGAGAAATGATTTGCAATTTAAAAAGTTCTATCAGGCACCTTACTCAGAAACAGAAGCAAAATGTATTCCAGTATGTCATTACCTTAAGGGTGATGTTTTAATGAGAAAATGGAGACCAGATCATGTCTCAGCAAATGAAACCTGGAGTGAAGTGCATCAGATTGTTACCCCAGTTGGGTATAGAAATGAGATGCTGAGGATTGCTCATGAAATTCCAATAGATAGACATTCAGGGATTAGGAAAAAACAGGCAAAGATACAGAGGTTTCTTTTTGGCCAGGATTGCATTGGGATGTAGTCAAATTCTATAGAACATGTCAGGTAACAGGGAAACCACAAGCAGTGATTAAGCCGGCACCTTTAATCCCAATACCAGCATTTGAAGAACCTTTTACCAGGGTCATGATTGATTGTGTAGGACCCCTCCCGAAGACTAAAAGTGGAAATCAGTACTTACTGACAATAATGGATGTGTCTACCAGGTTTCCTGAAGCGATACCTTTAAGAAATATTACAACCAAGAAGATTGTGGAGGAGTTAACTAAGTTTTCTTACAAGATATGATTTACCTAAGGAAATACAATCAGCTCAGGGATCAAATTTCATGTCACAGCTGTTTAAGGGAGTAATGAACAATTTGGGGATAAAACAGTTTAAGTCAACAGCTTAACATCCAGAGTCCCAAGGGGCTTTGGAAGGATGGCATCAAACTTTAATAACTATGGTAACAGCATACTGTCAGGATTATCCACAGGATTGGGATAGAAGAATTCAATTCTTGTTATTTGCTATTAGAGACGCTCCTAATGTATCAACTGGTTTTAGCCCTTTTGAACTAGTTCATAGTCATGAAGTAAATGGACCACTGAAGTTGATTCATGAGAAATTGGTAGGTCAAAATTCAGAAACTATTCTCCTGGATTACCTATCAATTTCAGGGAAAGATTGAATAGAGCATGTGAGTTGGCTAGGAACATTTAAAGATGTCACAGCAAGTAATGAAAACGAGGGCAGACAAGAAAGCGAAAGCTCACAGTTTTGTTACTGAAGAAAAAGTGCTCGTTCTGTTACCAGTACTAGGTGGTTCATTAAATGCAAGGTTTTGTGGACCTTACAGGATTGAAAAAAAATTGAATGAAGCAAATTATTTAATAAATACTCCAGATAGAAGAAAGAAGCAGAGGGTGTGTCATGTAAATATGCTTAAAAAGTACTTTGACAGCAAAGAGGAAGAAAAAGAAACATTAGTGATGGTGGATGATGAGGAAGAGTAGAAGTGCAGGACTCTGAAATTGATTTTCCTCTAATCAATTTGGATAATGAGGGTGTGCTTGGAAATTTAATTGAAATATTGAGTTACCTTCCAAACAAGTGTCAAAGTGATTTTGAAAAGTTATCGCAGTCACACAAGCCTATTTGTGGAAATAAGTTGGAGAAGACAGATTTAGCTATACATGATGTGTCTGTACAAGTTTCATCTTCAATAAGGCAACATCCTTATAGGTTAAATCCAGCAAAGTTATCACAAGTACAAAAAGACATTGACTTCATGCTTCAAAATGATATCATTGAGTCTAGTTGCAGTAACTGGAGTTTGCCTATTGTGCTGGTACTGAAACCAGATGGAACACAAAGAATGTGTGTGGACTATCGAAAGGTGAATGCGGTGACAAAAGCGGATTCCTATCCTATACCACGGCTGGAAGATTGCATTGCGAAGGTGGGACAATCAAAATTTATCACAAAGATTGACTTGCTAAAAGAATTATTGGCAGGTACCATTGTTGGAAAGAGCAAAGAAGATATCGGCTTTGGTGACACCAAATGCACTATATCAGTTTAAAGTCATGCCATTTGGTATGAAGAATGCACCTGCAACATTTCAAAGACTGACAAAGTAATTGCAGGTCTAAGCAATTGTGCTGTTTATATTGATGATTTAATAGTTTTCAGTCAGGCATGGGAGGAGCATTTACAGCATCTGGAAGAATTATTTACACGACTACAAAAAGCTAATTTGCTTATAAACTTGGCTAAAAGTGAATTTGCAAAAGCACAAGTTACGTATCTAGGCCATACCATTGGATATGGTAAGGTGGCTCCAAGAGATGCGAAAGTCAAGGCTATCATGGATTTCCAAGTGCCTACAACAAAATGAGAAGTTTCGAGATGTCTGGGCATGAGTGGGTTTTCCAGAAATTCATACCAAATTTTAACAGTGTGGTTACTCCACTGACCAAACTATTTAAAAATAACCAGAAGTTTCAATGGACACTGGAGTGTCAGAAGTCATTTGACAGTTTGAAAACGTATTAACTACAACACCAGTTTTGGAAGTACCCAATTACACCAAGCAATTTAAGTTGGCCGTTGACGCAAGGGCTATAAGCAAGGGCTGTACTGTTACAAGAGGATGATACTGGAATTGAAAAACTGATGGGGTATTTTCACGGAAGCTGAACATACAACAGAGAAGATATTCAATGGTCAAAAAAGAGACCTTGGGTTTGGTGTTAGCATTGCAGCATTTTGAAATTTATGTTGCAAACAATTCATCAGAAACTATTGTTTATACAGACCACTATCCTTTGATGTTTTTGGACAAATTTCAAGGCAAGGGCACAAGACTTTTCAGGTGGAGTCTAATATTACAACCATTTAATCTACTAATTATACATGTTGCTGATAGAGAAAATCTGTTCGCAGATGCATTATCAAGAGTTTGAAGCTTAAAGGGAAACTTGGACATTTTTTAAAAACCTGGATACTGAATTGGGATAATATCTATTGATACCAAGGACTTGCGTATATATATTATGTTAATGTATGCATCTGGTAATGTAATAGTGTAATAAATAAAGGAGATAGTGTAAGATAGGTTATTAAAAATGAAACTATCTTTTAAAATTATGACGGTTCATTTTTCGACAGGGAGGGGGATGTCATGAAGAGATATTAATGTCTGTAATGTTATTGGAAATTGCTTTTAAATTAGAATTATAGTGGGGTCTGTATCTATGGGCTGAATTTTCTGGCTGGCTGGGTGGGGGGGGTGGAGCGGGACTGGGCACAGGCAGGCACGGACCCGATCGCTGCCCGCGATCAGGCCCATGCCGCTATTTTACGCAGGCGAGCGAATTAAGGCCCGCCCAGTGTGAATCGCGGCTCCTGAAGACAGCGGGAGTGGGCAGACAGCGGCGGGTCGGTAATGACCACCGAGTCTAATGGCGACCCGGCGGCTCATTTTAAAATGTTGCTGCAGCCTTTCCAAGGCTGCGAATTATAGCCAGTGGAAAGGCTTCCCAGAGCACTGCTGGTGAGCAGGCCAGGCAGGAGGATAGGGTTGGGGGGCACTGTGCCCCTCGATTTTCCGATGATTGCCTTGCTGCCCTCCTCGAGGAGGTGGCAGCACAGCGGGAGGTCCTGGTACCCCAGGGCAGGAGGAGGAGGCCCCCCCCCCCCCACATGACCAAACATGCCTAGGAGAAGGTGGCGGAGGTGGTTAGCTCCCTTGACGTGGTGCAGCGCACCTGGGTCCAGTATCACAAGCATTTAACGACCTGTTGCGCTCAGGAAGGGTGAGTACCATGTTGGCATATGTCACTTAACCCAGAAGGTAGGCTCTCCCCCGTGGTGCACCCCACCCCCCCACCCCAAGTCTTAGTGTAGTGACTGCATTAAATCATTGACGGCATATGTCCTTTGATCGGTGGGCCAGCAGATATTGCCCATGCCGAGGTCACCCTGAGAGCGTGGTGAAGAGATGGGTTCTGCCCCCAGAGCAAGAGCTACACTGTGACCCACATTACTGTTTTAGGGGCAACCTGGAGGAGCTGAACCTATGCGCAGAGCTGGAACTCTAGGACATATCAAAGTCAGGGTGATGACATGCTGGGACGGGAGCTTCAATGTGGCGTGGCACCGAATGATCTGCTGTCCTCTGCGCTCCACATGCTTGTACCTCCTTGCTATGGAACGTTAGACCATGTGGTGCCTGATGTGATGTAGGCAGCATTTGGCCAAGGGGGTGGGGGGTTGGGGAGAGGCCTAGCATCTTTGTGTGAGTGTTCAACAGCAGCGGGGTGAGAAGACACTGGAGCCCTGCAATGTACCACTTGGTTGGGGTAGGCCGTCTGCGAAGAGAATCCAGGTACAAATAGCACTAATCAGGAGAAGAATGCACATAATGCCGTCGAGCAAGTGAGGACTGGGGGCGGGCCAGCACAGTTGGCGATTCTCAGCCGTTTCGAGCAGAAGGCTCTAGATTTGGAGAGGCGACATGTGCCCAGGTCCACTGGTGTTGGTGAGGCTGGGGTGCCACGGACAGGCATGTTTGCCCAGCAGTGAGGTCACCATTGTTCTCCCAGCAGCCATGGCAGTGCTGAATGTTCAGTGATTGAAGTTTGCAACGTGGCTTGACCATTGCTTATGGAAGGATGAGTGCATAATTATCCGGGGGACAGGGATGCACATTGACATTGTCTCCACGTTAACTGATCCAACATCCTTGTTCTTCCTTTCAGCATCTGCGGAGCAGGGCCAGGAGGAAGAGCAGCAGAGGCCTCCTTTCACATCTGAGGGCCCTGAAGTTTCACCAGCGTCACACTATCTCTGCCAGGCAGACACCAGTGCAGATACTAGCACCTCGGTGGGAATTAGAACATCGGCTAGTGGCCTGGGGCACAGTAGTGAGGGCACTTCACAGTCACTGGAGGAGCTGGCAGAGACAGAGAGTGCCCATGGCACAAGTAGTCGAAGGATTGCAGGGGACCAGGCACATGCTCAGTCGATGCCTGATGATATGCCTCTGGAGTCGTCCACGACACAGCAAAAGCAGGAAATGCGGCCGGGTGTGCGGTAGCATCTGGGGGAGATACATGAGGCTATGCTTGGCTTCGTGTCCGTGGTGGAGGAGTCTACCCGGACTAGAACTGAAGCAATGAGCCTCATGTCCAAGCACCATGCGTCCTCCATGGAGAGAGCGGCGACTCTCGTGGAGAGGCTGATTCAGGAGACCCATCAGGGCTTTCTGGGGATGCGCTCGGACCAGCAAGCCTCACATCAACATTGGCCTCAGCTGATCAGTGCCAGTGTAGGAGATGATCTGGGCACCAAGTTTCCTAGCTCGGTGCCCATCCATCCACGGTGAGCAGGGAGTTCCAAAGCAACCTCACATCGGCACAGCAGCTGCCTGTCATCTCTGCAGGCTCCTCTCGGGATGCTCTGGATGAGGCCGGCAGCTCCTCCGCCCCTCTATCAATGGCCATTGCATCCGGTGAGACTGCGATGACTGGGGAGATGCCAACTGTGAGACTGGCAACTCCCTCCCAGGCGGGGCCAACACAGGCTCCACAGGCCAGAGGACGAATGCTAAGGTCAGTGAGGCCAACAGGACAGCAGAGTCAGCAGGCTGTCTCAGATGCCACTCTCAGCGAGGGGTCAGCACCAAGACGTAGCACCCAAAGGCGTAAACATAAGGCACGTTAGGCACACCACGGGTTTATCACTGGTGCTTTTGTGTTGGCTCGCAATGAGGTTTTTGAGTTGGTGTGATTTTTAACATCTTATTCATTTTGTTTCATTAATTTTCTTTGGTTGCAAAAATAAGTTCAGACTTGTAACCATGGCTGAGGTTGACTCTTTTGTCCTGCCGGTGGATGGTTTCGAATTGTGTATTGTGTGCTTTGTGGGACATTCAGCTTTATTAACAAGGACCTTAGTTAATGTTCTTAACCAGGCAAATTTTGCACTTAGGTCTCGAATATGGAGCATACAGCCCAGGCTTGTCCTTGAGGTCCATATGTGTGTGCTAGCTGAAGGTTTGTTGGATTAAAGCCTCCTGGGTGTCCCTATCTCCCTGGAGAATGCCCGGGTCAGCGTCTACCCTCTCAGCATTTCCCTGTGCATGCTTATCCTCAGACTCACTCCTGGACTCATCGTGTGCATCCGCAGCCAATGCGTCTACGTCTTCATCGTCCTCAGCGTCCCCCCTTTCCAGCGCAAGATTGTGGAGAGCACAGCATGCAACCACTGTCAGCGACACATAATCTGGGGGGCACCCCCTGAGCAATCCAGGCATCGGAAGCATACCTTGAGAAGACCGACGGCTCTCTCCACCACAGCCCTTGTGGCGGCGTGGCTCCTATTGTACCGCTGCTCAGCTTCTGTTCTTGAATGGCGGAGAGGCGTCACAAGCCATCTTCTGACGGGATAGGCCTTGTTACCCAGCAGCCATCCATCCAGCTGGGCTGAAGCACTGAAGAGCCCCAGCACCTGGGAGTGTCTGAGGATATAGGTGTCATGGGAGCTGCCTAGGTACCTTGCACAGACTTGAAGAATCACCATCCTGTGATCACACACTATCTGCACGTTCATGGAGTGGAAGCCCTTTCTGTTGACAAAGGCACCAGGCTCACTTGCTGGTGCCTTGATGGCCACATGTGTGCAGTCTATTGCACCCTGGATGCGGGGGAAGCCAGCAATGGCCACAAAGCCTCTGGCTCGCTGTGTCTGGCTTGCCTGGTCCCAACGATAGAGGATGAAGATCAATACATGCCAGAACAGAGCTTCTGTAACCTGCTTGACACAAGTGTAGACAGCTGATTGGGAGACTCCGCAAAGATCACCCACTGACCCCTGGAAGGAGCCAGAGGCATAGAAGTTGAGGGCAGCAGTGACCTTTAGAGCCACTGGCATGGGGTGTCCACCCACATAGTTAGCGGAGATCTCAGGCCCAATCATCTGACAGATATAGTTGACTGTCTCTCTTGAGAGATGGAGCCTCCTTCGGCACTGCACCTCAGACATTTTGAGGTAGCTGCTTCGCCACCTGTATACCCTGGCAGCAGGATAGTGGTGTCTTCTGCGGCCCCTTCCGCCTTGGACTACCTCTTGACCCCTCAGCCCTAGTGCCTGTGCCTGACCTCCCAAAGGTGGGTCCCCTGGAGGCAGCCTGTGCATTCCTGGCCTCCTCCCCCTTTTAGCCCTCCCATCCTCCTCAAAGGAGGTGCCTTCAGTTGAGAGTTCAGCTCCCATTCCCAGGCTAAGGGAAGGCTTCCTGAAACATGCAGGCCCAAAAACAGATTCCTCTCTGCAGATTACTGACCTGAAGGGTGTGAGATCAGACCAAGCAGCTGGTATGCGTTTTGAAGTATTGCCGATCACACAGGCAAGTATAAGAAACTTTGAAACATCAATATTTGACAGAGCACACTCGCGACCCCACTGAGCCCTCTTACCCTGCCCGTGGATGAGGTTTATACAAATATGTCCTACTCGCCTGCCCGTTGCACCCGTGCGTTGACCTGAAGATTGCATGGGTGCTGAAAAATCACGGTTGATCGACACATCAAGGGCCTTAAGTGGCCCGTTAATTAATGGTGGACAGGCATTCGACAGCATCGTGCGCTCGCCCAACGGAATATTGCGATGGCACGCGGTGATGTCGGGACGCTCGCCCAACATCACTGCGCATCATTTTATGTGCGTGCGTGCGGGGCCTGCTCCTGCCCCCGCACGCCAACGGGAAAATTCTGCCTTATGTGTTTGTATGTGTGTGTTTCTTAAGTGGATTAAAGCCAGCTTGTCTGGGTGCTTTGATGTATAGTAGTTTTACTATATAGATTAATTAGATAAATCTAAGGATAATAAAAGGTAAAGTGTACATTTACATTTGTTGAATAAAGCATTCAAGAGTGGGTGTAAAATCTTGCACCTAGCTGGGATACACCAAATTGGTGGAATGAAAGGATTATTGTGAGGAGATGTAACATTAAAAGCCTTGTGATATAACGGAAAATTTACATTCAAAGGAAAAGCAAGGTAAAAACCGAAAGGAGTTTGTGTGTGTGTAAGGCAAAGGCATTTAAGATCTAACCAGCCTGTAAGCCTACAACTGTGTCTGCAAAGGAACCAAATTGCAAGGAACCTCATTTTGAATTCATAAGATCAAATGTGCTTTGCCTGGTGCCTTTTTAAAGTCTATGGCCAGGATTTCCCGGTTGGCAAGCGAGGGACTGGGCCCGCTCGCTGACCCGTAAAATGACACGGGATGACATCGGGCGGAACTCCTGACGTCACCCCGCCTCATTTCAATTTTCAGGGCAGTGGGGGCTCAGCCAAATCAGCTGTGCGCCCACCAACTTGTCAATGGACTATTGAGGCCATTGACAAAATAATTAAAGTGATTAGTGGACCAGCCTGTCCAACCTTAAGGTTGGTGGGCAGGCCGGGAGCATGGAAAAAGCATGAAACCTCATCCACGGGTGGGATGAGGTTTTGTGTAGGTTTTTAAAAACTTAATAAAAGTGTATTTAAAAGTGATGGACATGTCTCAACTCATGTGACAGTGTCACATGAGGGGACATGTCAGGGAATTTTTTTTTCTGTTTTTAAGATTTTTTTATTGTGGAGCCGATTTCCCTGAGGCAGCACTTAGCCTCAGGGAGATGAGTGCGCTCTTTCGCGAAAGAACGCTCTCTCACCTCAGGGAATCCCCCCACCCGCACAGGGAGCGTACAGCGCTTCCTTGCGGATGTCACACTGGGTGGGCCTTAATTGCCCCGCCCACGTAAAATGGCGGGGTGCCCCCAATCGGGGGCGCCAATTGGAGGCATGCCTCTGCGTGCCTTCTCCTGAACTTTCCCCCCCGATGGGAAAACTCTGCCCTATGGGTCATTGTTGCCTTGGTGAAGATATACCTGGGAGTGATTAATTTGGGGATTTGTTTAAAAAATATTATGGTAGTAATTTGTAGGCATGTGTATGTGTTTAATTTGTTGTTAAATTAATGAAAGTTTAATTTAGTTTTATATAAAAACCCTCTTGAGGCTTGGTGGTCTTATTCATGAATTCAAAGCTGCATCTCAAACATGCTTATTGAAAATATAGGTTATGACAGTTGTTCAAGTTTCCCTCTGGGATTTGAATAACTCAGCCTTTACCAACTGCTGTGTCATAACACTAGTACCAAACTAACATCTACTGATGCACATATGGGATGCACGTGCATGTACTTCTATTCTCAAAGAACAGCACATGCATCATGCAGAAAGCTGCTGGCATTGTGAAAGATGGTGCAACTATGCACATCAAATTTGCACCCATAAGACACTACTAGATTTAGTGATGAGTAATGAACCAGAATTAGTTAACAATCTGACTATGATTATAATATGATTAAATTTGATAGCAGATTTGAGCAAAAGAAGCCAGAGTCACAAACCAAGATTTTAAATTTAATTAAGTCAAGCTTAGAAGGAATGGAACATAAATTGACCACAGGAAACTGAGCAGAGCTGTTAATGGATAAACCTTCAGGCCAATATTGGGATGTATTGAATGAAGTATTTAGTACAATACCGAAATAGTACATACTCCTAAAAGGCACAGTTTCACTTGTACAGTTAAACAACTATGGTCAACAAATGAGATAAGAGACAGTATCAAGCTAAAAGACAAATACAAGGACAACAGATTGGGATAGCAACAAAGTCATGCAAAGGAAAATAAGGCATAAAAAGGAATATAAAAATCTTGCAAGAGACATCAACGGTAATATTAAAAGTTTTTATAAATATATTAAGAGAAAGAGAATGGCAAGGAGGCATGTGGATGCATTAAAGGCAGATTAAATGAATGAACAAAGCTGTGACAGATGGAGTTCAATGTGGGAAAGTGGGAGGTCATCCACACTGAATTCACAAAAGACAAAGTAGAATATTTCTCTTAATGGTGAAAGATTAGGAATTGTGCAAGAGCAAAGGAATTTGAAAGTTGAGGTATATAAATCACCTAAGGCTAGTGCACAGGTACAAAACATAATCACAAAGGCTAATTGAGCAGTGTCCTTTATGCCAACGGCAAATCAGAGGATGCTGTGTTCAAAGTTGGGTGCAGCACCTCAACAAGAATATACTGGCCTTAGAGGGAGATTCACCAAAATTATACTATGGTTTAAGAGATTAAATTGAGGACAGGTTACATAAACTTGACTTGTATCCCCTATAGTATAGAAGATTGAGGGATGATCTAATTCAGGTGTTTAAAATTATTAAGGGATTCAATAGAGTAGAAAAATAAACTATTTCCTTTTGTGGATGAATCAGAACAAAGCAGCAAATCCTGATTTTTGGATTAAGTCATTCAGGGATCAGGGAGCACATTTTCCACACAAAGAATAGCCGAATTTTCGACACTGAGATTGACAGATTTCAAGGGTGTCAAGGAATATGGATCAAAGGTGACTATATGGAATTGAGGCATAGATGAAGCATGATCTAATTGAATGGCGGAAGAAGCTTGAGGGGCTGAATGGCCTACTCCTGTTCTAATGTTCCATTTCATACTAATATTTTGTGCTTTAAATGCTGGTCCAGAAAAATTCAGCATCGACACTTTGTTAAGTCACTATGTGACATCTTGTCAATAGTAAATAGATCCATTGAGTAATTTTGCTAAAGGTGAAGGGGTACAAACTTCTATTGAAAGGGCATTACTATAACATCGGCTGGGTTTTAAGGTGGGTGACAGGTGTCTTGGCCACCGGTTGGAGAACTGATGGGCGTCCCATGTCACTTTTCTCTGGGAGGCTTGAAGCCATTCTATTCCAATGAGGTGCTTACCTGAGCAGCTTTGGACCTCCCTTCCGATTGAGCCCTCAAGAAATTCCACTCCCAAGAGCTGCTGCCCGATCAGATGTCAGCAACTCTCAGGTATTAGCAGCGCCACTGGGAGCAGTGGCCACTGCCAGTACTCCAGTGGGGCCTTCACCAGAGATCAATAATGGATCCCTGGAGATAGGTGGGTGTTGGCAGGATGGGGATTGCAGGGAGGGGGGTCACTGGCGAGGGGTGTGGTGGAGGACCAGAAGCAAGGGCAGGGGAGGTGACCTGCAAAGCTCCCCTTCCCAATTCCAGGCCTGTCAATCAGGCTCAGAGTGACCGTGAATGAGGGACCTCTTGATAGGACACTGGAAAACTCCAAAGGGTTTGCTGGACAACCTCCCCAGATAATGAGCCCCCTTCCCCTGCGTTGGTTGAATACCTCCGGCGGCAGGATGAGGCCCTTAAGTGGCCACTCAGTTGGCCTCTGGGCTGGTGCTGCCTGCAAGCTTTCCCACCCGGACTTGATCAGAGGCAGTGGGAGGGCAGCAGGATCTCCACTCCTTATTCCCTCGTTTGATCATACAGCCCTCCACCCGCACCCCCCACCCTGCCCAAACTCACCCAGGGCAGGGGCATTAAATTCCACTCATCATTACCTTTACTTTAAAAAACATAAGAAAGCAAGCATGCAACAGATGTAATTCAGGAACAGCTCCTACAATTGTAGATTATATTGGTCCTGCTCACAGTTACAAGAAAACACATCTTTAAGGGGTCATTGTTTTCTTTCAGGTGGAGATTGAGAAATTAGACTACCACCATTATCTGCCTCTGTTCTTTGATGGTCTCTGTGATACTACGCACCCATATGACTTCTTTGCACGGCAGGGGATACATGACATGCTGGAACATGGTGGCATGAAGATTCTTCCCGTTATCCCTCAGCTAATCATCCCAATAAAAAGTAAGATTCTGAATTTTAGAATTTTACATTTCCCTCTTGTTAAAAGCACAGTATTTTTCTATGTGTAGTCAGCAAAATTAGGGAAAAGGCTGCTTGGTGTAGCACTTGGGGGTCTGATCAATACAACCAGACAGGCCAGTACAAGTTTCCTTCCAATAAACAAAACTTTCATGTAAGGATCCCTCCAATAAATTATACCGACTTTAAATACAGCTTTAATAGTTGCACTTAAAAATATTGTTTCAGATATTTTTGTTTCTTTCGTCTGTTTATTCCCAACATAACACACTGAAAAGGTGTGACCCCAACACACTTCCAATTCTGACATGTTACTGTCCACTAGGTGGTATGCAAGAGCAGCCTGGGTTAACTTGCCCATTAATTGTGCCTCTGCACGTTGGGAAGAGTGAGACTTCCAAGTGTTTATTCCCCCAAATTGTCCTGCCAAGATCAATAGCTCTCAGCCTGTGAATCAGAAGCATAAACCCTCATATTTTCACTCTAGAAAAGTTAAAGACTTGTATCATCCCTTGTAATATTGCCAGGGGATGGGCAACCTAATTATATTTGGAACTGATTCTTGAGGTTCTGAAGCAAAATTCTTTTATTTTCATTTCTTTTGTGAGTACGTCCTCTCGCGTGTGCTCCACTTGTATGCCAAGTTCATTTCTGACCCTAAATAACCAAAACTCATCACTATTCTTGGAGGTGCCCATGGGTCTCTTTATTCTCTCTCTACATACATATCCATGTGTATATTTCTGATTCTCCTGTGTATCTTTTTCTATCTCATATTTCTCTTGCTTGGTTCTTCACTATTTCTGTGGATATCTGTGGTTCTGAATCTATCATTGTGGCTGAAGTTCCCGCATATGTATCTCTCTCTGATACCTTCTTTTCTTGTGTGTCTGAACCTTTCTTTGGTCTGCTGGGAATATTCATCATGGCCCCTCTGCTCAGTCAAGGCCACTTCCAAGGCTGAACAGGCTACAGTAGGGTAAGTGTTGCCTTTTCCTTCATTGGATCAGAAGGAACAGGAGTGTTCCTCCGAGCTCCACAAGTGAAATCCTGGTCTCGGCTGCTCAAGGCTCCCGTCCCCTGAGACTCCACTGAAACCTCCGCCTGCCACTCAACTTCCTGCTGGAGAGCTGCCTCCACTTGATCAGCCTGATCTTTCACTGATGATAGTCTGTCAGCTGCCTCTTTACACTCATTTTTCAGGTGAGATGTAAAAAAAAGCCAAAGAGTTAAAATAGTCCAAGCCATGTTGATACTGACAATCCCCTTTTCTGTCCCATGTCTCTCTCTGCTTATGTTTGAACATATCTATCTCAGTCAGTTAAGAAAGACAATATAATGGGACTATTTCGCCCGGAGCAGCAAAAACTAAATATATTTTTAATTAAGATTTTTAAAACTATGTCGGTTTGATAAAGTGAATAAAGATGTGGTTAAAAATTGATTTGCCTTGGTTTTCAGCTTCAGGGGTTAGAATTTATAGCCTGCTCCCATTGGTTCCATTGGGGGTAGGAAGCGTGTGGATTTCTTGCTGCCATCTCACTTACCTGATAGTACAGTTGAGCTGAGCAACTCCTCAACTGGTGGCCGCCTCTGTGTCAGCAGGTAGCCAAGCAGCGTTGTGCTGAGACCATGTGATGCAGCCAGCCTCTTGTTCTTTAAAATAGACTATCCCTCTGAAAGGAAGGCTGTACCAAATTAAAGGAGGCTGTTAACTACTATTGCTGCAATTCTAAACAAGGAAACTGGTACACCAGGGCAATGAGAGACCTCCATGATCATGGATGGGGAACTGGAGTCTTTAGTGATGGAGATGAGCAGAAGGAGACACGCCGTAGGTTCCACAGAGGGCTAGGAGGCCATGAAGGACCACTCTAAGAAGAGGCATTACAACTGCAGGCCCCCTGCTGGTGCCTTTGTGTGGACAGGCTATCAAATCCTCTGGCCTCATGGTGAGGATGCAGTAACACACTCTGCCCAATCAAGAAACACTCCCCAGTACTTCCATACAGTGTGCGATAGCAGAAGTCCTTCAAATTCACTTTACCTCCATTTTAGATGCCTGTCCTTCTAAATAACATGAGTGGTGGGGCCCTCTTCCAGCAGAACACATAGGGCAGAATTTTATGTTCTGTGGGTGGGCGCTAGCCCAACACGATCAGGCGTAAAATTATGCGAGATGACGTCGGGCGAGCATCCCGATGTCATCACGCGATATTTCACTCGGCGGGCGCGCACAAAAGTCAGAAGCGTGTCTGCTAACAATTAAGTGGGCAATTAAGCCCATTAATGGCACAATTGTCTGCGATTTTTCATGGCCCGTCCAACCTTACTGTTGGCAGATAGACAAATCGGTCAGGTGGACTTTATGTTTTTCATGAGACCTCATCCAAGGGCAGGATTAAATCTCTGTTAGGAAATAAAATAAAAAGAAATATCTGGGCACAGCATTTTTATGACGTGTGCTTTCACATGCTTGATTATGATGCATGGAGATTTTTTTGCAGCTTTTTAGAGCTTTATTTCATTATTTGCAGGTCTGCAGCTCCCTGAGGCAGCTGTCTGCCTTCAGGGAGCTCTCTCGCAGCACTCACCCGCACCCGCGATGACATTGTCACCTGCCCTCTTCCTGCCCCCACCCTGGCAGCACTGAGCTTTTCAGCGCGCGTTTCATGCTGGCTGGCTATTAATTGGCCAGCCAGTGTGAAATCGCGGTTGGGGGCTGATCGCAGTCGGGGGTCTGTTTCCCAGCTGCTCCTGGGCCTGCTGATTGCGCACACCTGACGACCAAAAAATTCAGGCCATAATCTTTGGTGAGTAATGTACAAATGCATTGTATAGACTTGCTTGGTCCAGATTAGAGCAATGGGCGTCACTTCAGCTAATAGGGCTGTGTGACATCAGGATAGCTTCTGTTCAATGACTTCCTGCACACGCAGGGGACACCCGCATGTGTGCTCTTTTCAAAAGGGTGTGCTATGTAGGCTGTGCTGGAAGGACCCACAGAAATGTTATACACAGGAGGCCATTCAGCCCATTGTGTATGCACCGGCTCTCTGAACGAGAAATTCCCTTAGAGCCATTCTCCAGCCTTCTCCCCATAACACTGCACATTCTTCCTTTTCAGCTGACTGTCTAATTTCCTTTTGAATGCTTTGTTTGAACCTGCCTCCTTCACACTCTCAGGCAGTGCATTTCAGGCCTTAATCATTCATATCGCTTTTGCTTCTTTTGCCAGTTACTTAAATCTGTGGTCTCTCATTCTCAATCCTTTCTGGAGTGGGAACAGTTTCCCCCTATCTACTGTGTCCAGACCCCTCATGATTTTGAATACCTCTATCAAATCTGTCAGCTTTCTTTTCTCCAAGGAAAAATGTCCCAACTTCTCCAATCTATCTTTGTAACTGAAGTTCATCAACCGTGGAATCATTCTTGTGAATCTTTTCTGCACTATCTCAAATGCCCTCACATCCTGTCTAAAGTGTGGTGCCAGAACTGGAAGCAGTACTCCAGCTGAGGCTGAACTGATGTTTCATACCAGTTCAACATAATCTCCTTGCTCTTGGACTCTATGCCCCTATTAATAAAACCGAGGATACTGTGTGCTTTGTTAACAGCCCTCTCAACCTGTCCTGCCACCTTCAATGACTTAAGCACAAATACACCCAGATCCCTCTGCTCCTGCACCCTCTTTAGAGTTGTGCCCTTTATTTTATATTGTCTCTCCGCATTCTTCCTGCCAAAATGAACCTCTTCACATTTCTCGACATTGAACTTCATCTGCCACCAGTCCGCTCATTCTACCAAATTGTCTATATTCTTTTGAAGTTCTACACCGTCCTCCTCACAGTTCACAATACTTCCAAGTTTCGCATCATCCACAAACTCAGAAATTGTGCCCTGTACACTAAAGTCTAGGTCATTAATATATGTCAGAAAAAGTAAGGGTCCTAACACTGACTTCGGGGGAAACTCCACTACAAATCCACCTCCAGCCGGAAAAACATCCATTAACCACTACTCTGTTTCCTGTAACTTGCCTGATTTCATATCCATGTTGTTACTATCCCTTTTATTCCATGAGCTATAACTTTGCTCACAAATCTGGTGTGTGGCACTGTACCAAATGCCTTTTGAAAGTCCATGTACAACACATCAACAGCATTGTCCTCATCAACCCTTTCTGTTACCCGTTTCAAAAAACTCCAGGAAATGAGTTAAATACTATTTTCCTTTAGGAAATCCATGCTGGCTTTCCTTAATGAACCCGTATTTGTCCATGTGACTATTAATTTTGTCCCAGATTATGGGCGGAATCGTCCCAGATTTGCACTAAGTGCGATAGTGGGCGGGTAAAACGACATTTTACCCACCGGTCGCGATGGCGGGTTTTCACACCATATTGTCCCAAACCCACTGTATTACCTATACATTCTCAGGAAACATGTCGTTTCCACGGCGGGCAGGCTTTCATTTGCCCGCCAAGCAGTCACCTTGCCGCCTCATCATGCTGGGCGCCATATTTAAAGTCCAGCCGTGCACACACATTTCAGTGCTTCCAGCCCATGACGACTGCAGAGAAGATGTCCACAAAAGGCAAAAAGACTGCAGCGCCCAGGTTTAATGACACATCACTAGAATGCCATTTGAATGCCATGGAGGCCCGCCATAATGTCCTCTAACCCCACTCTTGCCGCAGGATGGGCAGCGGCTTCACCAATCCAGTGTGGCAGTGGTGGTCAGTGCCAATGCTGCACAGAATGGGTTGGCCATCCAATGCAGAAAGGGGATGAATGATCTCATTCGTGCAGCCAGGGTATGGCAACCATCTCATCACTCCAAGCTCACACGCTTAAGCCCATCACACATTCATTGACATCTCACTCACTGCCAGCTCAAGGCACATCACCACCCATTCTTACACACATACCCTCACATGTCCATCTGGCCTCATCTCCTCTGGAGACTGCCTTCTCAGCCCTCACCACCCTGAGGCCACTTGCACAGATCAACATGTGCCCCCCACATATACCCTGGGATACCCTCCTTCCCCAGTACAGCTCTCGCCCTGAAGCCTCTTCCCTTGCTTGAAGCCTCTTCTCCCCCTTCCCCAAGCAAGACCTTGCTCTGCGACCATTGAAAAACCACACACATATGGCTGATCAGGTAGGTAGAGACCAACCGTGAGCCCCCTAAAAATGATGTGCTGCTGTCTGTGAAGCCTGGCACTGATGACTGCTAGTGCTGACCGAAGCAAGGAAGGCAAACAAACCTTGGAGTCCCGAGTGAAGTGCAGCCCGCCAGGTGCACATCACTTACGTGCTGTTGTGAAACACACTGATGTGGGCGGATGATCCAGTGGGGAGGAAGAGTCCGGTGGGTTGGCCTTATAATGATGTGCTGATGTATCGGCAGGCAAAGCAGTCGACATTGTAAAACCAATTTTTGGCTTTCTCGCCATATTGTCTGCTCACGTCTCTAAACCTGCCCAATGCCGGTGGGTATGGAAAATTCCCTATGTTTCTAGGAGTTTCCCCACCACCAAAGTTAAACTTACTGGCCTGTAGTTGCTGGGCTTAACTTTACACCCTTTTTTGAACAAGGGCATAATGTTTGCAACTCACCAGTCCCCTGGCACCACCCCTGAGTCTAAGGAAGACTGAAAAACGATGGCTAATGTCTCTGCAATTTCCACTCTCACTTCCCTCCATATCTTTGGATGCATCTCGTCTGGTCCTGGTGTCTTCTTAGCTATAAGCATAGACAGCCTACTAAATACCCTCTCCTTATTAATTTTAAACCCTTTTAGTGTCCATAGCCTGAGTAGCATCTTGTTCCTTGGTAAAGACAGATGCAAAGTATTCATCTAATACCTCAGCTATGCCCTGTGCTTCCGTGCGTAAATCCCCTTTCTGGTCCGTAATCGGCCCTACATGACGTTATTGCAAGGTAGGGAATCAACAAATCATCTGCTAAATTTGAAGAAGTACTAAAATCTTTCAACATTTATTTTAATCTAAGAAGCAATAATACTCAAAAGAGTTAAATTTAACAAGCAAGTCCAGCAGCCAGGAGAGCCTGTTGATTCATTCATCAATTACCTGTACAGGATGGCAGAAGGTTGTGAATACGACGACTTAAAATCTGAACTCATCAGAGAAAGAATAGTGGTAGGAATAGCGGACAACGCACTCTCTGACCTTATGCAAGCAAAGGAAGATGGATAAGGAACCCTGGACAAGGCAATCCAGATAGTTAGGCAGTCAGAACTCTGAGCAACACAGAACCATTTTTATAGGGAAGAAATAAACTGTGGTGCAGAGGCCATCCCACAGTTCACCTAGTTGAGCAAAGACATGGGGAAATTCCAGGCCAGAGAAAGTAATACCTGAACTGGCCAGCAGAGTGATCACACCAACTCTGTGGAGCAAAGTGCCCAGGCAAGATGTTTGTCCTGCAATTTCAGCCCAATGCTTTCAGTGCAACAGAATTGGACACTATGACAAACTGTACAAGACAAACGCTCTGAAACGCACAGAAGGCGAGGTTGAGACTGCAAGCCTGGAAGACACACAGCCATGCTTCTTGGGTGAGATCAATAACTTTGGTTTTTCATTTTGGAATGTGGACATTTCAGTCAATGGCCATTTGACAAATTTTAAATTAGATATAGGAGCCAGCATAACAGTCCTGTCGGACAAAGATCCGTGGATGAAAGACCTCCAGCATTGAACAACAGACACACCACTCTATGGGCCCGGAGGAACCTGACTTCCAGTCATAGGCATGATTCTGGAACAACGAAGGTATGGCAGCAAACAAATCTTCGAGCTGATGTAAGTCATCCGTAAGCAGACTTTTTCTCCCTTGAGCAGAGATGCCTGTGTAGCCCTGGATCTTCTAAAAACGACAAAAAGATATCAAGACAACCAACGTCATTAATCATACAGAACTGCAAGTTCCTGAGTACTCAAACAAAAAAAAGAGATCCTGACTGGGACTTCAGCTCTGAAGTGTCTTCTCGTTTTGTGGAGCAGGTTTGTCCATTCTCACTACAGGTGTTGGGAAACCTTCACTGGTTAGACCAGCCAACCACCCAGGGAGTAACTACAACGCTTCCAGTGGAGGATGTAAAAGAGAGCAACCAGCAGTCTGATTAGCCTCACCTTCAGCTCCCACAATGGTACAACAGGTCAACACTGTAACCACCGACCAAATGCTGCAACTGGTAGGAATAGCAGATGACACACTCTCTGACCTCATGCAAGCAAAGGAAGATGGAAAAGGAACCCCTATTTTTGTCCCCTACAAAAATAAGAGTGGTACTGCCAAATCTAGACCTCCCTGGTTGTCTAGAGGAATACAGGGGAAGATCAAACAGAAAAAGATAGCGTATGATAGGCACAAAGAACTAAGCACTGCAGACAGCCTAGACGAATATAGGAAGTGCAGGGACGAAGTAAAAAAGGAAATAAGGAATTCAAAGAGAGGGCATGAAAAAAGGTTAGCAAGTAAAGTTAAAGATAACCCAAAGATGTTTTACCAATACATTAATGCTAAAAGATTAGTTAAGGAAAAAGTGGGACCTATCAGAGATGAAGATGGAAACTTGTGTGTAGATGCAGAGGCTGTAGGAAGGGTTTTGAATGAATATTTTGTCTCCGTGTTTACAAAGGAAAGGGAGGATGTAGATATAGTAGTTCAGGAGGAACACTGCGAGATATTGGATGGGATAGTAATAAAGAGAGAGGAAGTACTCGAAGGGTTGAAATCCTTGAAAGTTGATAAGTCACCAGGGCCAGATGGATTGTTTCTGAGGCTGCTGAAGGAAGTCAGGGAGGAGTTAGCAGATGCTCTGAGGATGATTTTCCAATCTTCACAAGTTACAGGGGAGGTACCGGAGGACTGGAGAAATGCAAACGTAGTTCCATTGTTTAAAAAGGGATCAAAAAGAATGCCAAACAATTATAGGCTAGTTAGTCTTACATCAGTGGTGAGCAAATTAGTAGAATCAATCCTGAGAGATAGGATTAACTGTCATGTGGAAAGGCATGGACTAGTCAGGGATGGTCAGCATGGATTTGTTAAAGGAAGGTCTTGCCTCACAAATTTGATTGAATTCTTTGAGGAAATGACAAGAAGGGTTGATGAAGGTAGTGCAGTAGATGTTGTGTACATGGATTTTAGCAAGGCATTTGACAAAGTCCCACATGGCAAATTGGTTAGGAAAGTAAAAGCCCATGGGATTCAGGGTAATGTGGCAAACTGGATAAAAGGTTGGCTTTGTAACAGGAAACAAAGGGTAATGGTCGATGGATGCCCTTGCAAATGGAAAGTTGTCTCAAGTGGTATTCCACAGGGCTCTGTGTAGGGACGCTTGCTGTTTGTGTTATATATTAACGATTTGGACGTGAATGTGGGGGGCACGATTGGGAAATTTGCAGATGACACAAAGATTGGCCAAGTAGTGGATCGTGTAGAGGATAACCATAATCTCCAAAACGATATAGATGGGTTGGTGGAGTGGGCGGTAAAGTGGCAGATGGATTTTAACATAGAGAAGTGTGAGGTCATACATTTAGGGAGGTCAAAGAGTTACAGGGAATACAAAATAAATGGGAATATACTAAGAGGGGTAGATGAAGTGAGAGATCTGAGCATACAAGTACAAGGTCCCTGAAGGCTGCAGTTCAAGTAGACAAGGTTGTAAAGAAGGCATATGGAATGCTCTCCTTCATTGGCAGAGGTATAGAATATAAAAGTAAGGATATAATGTTGGAATTGTATAAAACACTGGTGAGGCCACAACTGGAGTATTGTGTGCAGTTCTGGTCACATTACAGGAAGGACGTAATAGCACTGGAGAGAGTGCAGAGGAGGTTTACAAGAATGTTGACAGGGTTAGAAAAGAGTAGCTACGAGGAGAGGTTGGATAGGTTGGAGTTATTTTCCTTAGAACAAAGAAGGCTGAGAGGTGACTTGATTGAGGTGTACAAAATTATGAGGGGAATAGATAGAGTGGACAGGATAAAATTGTTTCCCTTGATGGAGAATTCTAGAACCAGGAAGTTCTAGAATCTATGTTAGATGTATATAGATTCAAGATAAGTGGCAGAAGGTGTAGGGAGGACATGAAGAACTTTTTTACGCAGAGGGTAATGGGTGAATGGAATTCGCTGCCCAAGTTGGTGGTAGAGGCAGAAACTTTAAACTCTTTTAAAAAGTACCTGGATCTGCACCTAAAGTGCTGTGAGCTGCAGGGCTATGGGCCAGGTGCAGGAAGGTGGGATTAGAAAGGGCACCTGGGTGTCTTCGGGCTGGCATGGACAAGATGGACCGAATGGCCTCCTTCAGTGCTGTAACTTTTCTATGGTTCTATGGAAAAGACAATCCAGATAATTAGGCAGTCAAAACTCCGTGAGCAGCACAAAACTCTAAATGTCTGACCGAATGTCAGATTTTCGGTCTGGCGGTGGGGAGGCTGGGGTGGGCTATATTAGGAGTCAGGGTGGGTGACCCCTGGAAGTAGCGAGGGGGAAGGCCTGGCATGATTTGGGCAACTTGGGCACAGATGAAAAGCAGGCCCTCAGAAAGTTTGGTCATCCATGGTGGAGTCCCTGACCCTCGGAGGAGACTTCATTGATTTGTCAGTTGAGTGGTAACTTTCTATGTTGTCCAAGTGTTAGCTGACCCTAGATTGGATGGCCCATCATGGGCTTTCACTAGGAAAAAATGTCTTCGTTGCTGCCTATCCACAGTGTACTGTATTGAAGCACCTAAACCAAGCAGTGGATCCACAAGACACAGACATGGAAATGGCATCATATTGCCACCACTACTTGGTACAGATATTCTGCAGTCATGTAGTTAACTGCCAAGACTCAGTGGATGGAGAATGACCATGGCATCGTTCATCATTCCATCCACTTTCCCTCTTGCCACCCATCCATCACACATAGTTGAGCCTTGACCAGGTCCCTCACATCTGCACACTGTCATGGCATAACAGTGTGACTAACAGGCAGTAAACCAGGAGTGATGTGACTGGTTGTGGAGCATAATATGCCACCTTGGAGTCACAACCACAAAGAACATGGCACCAAGCATCTGCACAGAGCCATTTTCTCCATCACACCTTAACGGTAATCACTGATAGAATGATGAAAATGGTTAGTGCATGTAAGCACACACCAATGAATGAAAGCATTGTAATTTGAAAGGCTTACCACCATTTTCGCCTTACATTTTTATTGATAGAATATTACACAAAGGAGATGCAGGGGAAGGGATGGGTCCAACTGCTCCATGTTTTTCTGATCAGGGCCTTCAAGTTTTGGTGGAAGAGGTCCAGAAGAGGAGGGCAGTCCTGTACCATGCTAGCTGGTGCAAACCACCTGCAATAACCAAGCAGGCCTGGATTTAAACTGAATTGCATCTTGGTACACACTACTGCCATGTGGTGTTGACAGGTGGTGGAGGGTGTGGATGTTGAAGGGAGTGGATGGGGTGCCAATCCGGAGGGCTGATTTGTCCTGGACAATGTTGAGCTTGATGGTGGGCAGGCTTTGGGGAGTCAGGAGGTGAGTTACTCTCTGCAGAATTCCCAGCCTCTGACCTGGTCTTGTAGCCACAGTATTTAAATGACTGGTCCAGTTCAATGGTAACCCCGCAGAAAGTTGACAGTGGGTGATTTATTAAAGGTAATGCCATTGAATGTCAAGGAGAGATTGTTGGATTCTCTCTTGTTGGAGATGGTCATTGCCTGGCACTTGTGTGGCATGAATGTTACTTGCCACTTATCAGCCCAAGCCTGAATGTCGTCCAGGTCTTGCTGCATATGGGCACAGACTGCTTCAATATCTGAGGAGTGACAAATGGTGCTGAACATTGTGCAATCATCAGCGAACATTCCCACTTCTGACCTTATGATGGAGGTAAGGTCATTGATGAAGCAGCTGAAGATGGTTGGACCTAGGACACTACTATGAAGAACTCCTGCAGTGATGTCCTGGGACTATGATGATTGACCCCCAACAACCACAACCATTTCCCTTTGTGCTATCTGCGACCCCAACCAGTGGAGCGCTTTCCCCCTGATCCCCATTGACTCCAGTTTTGCTAGGGTTCCTTGATGCTGCACTCGGTCAAGGACAATCATTCTCACCGCACCTCGGGAGTACAGTTCTTTTGTCCATGTTTGGATCAAGGTTGTAATGAGGTCAGGAGATGAGTAGCCCTGGTGGAACCTGCACTGAGTATCAGTCAGCAGGTTATTGCTGCACAAGTGCCACTTGATAGTATTGTTGACGACCCCTTCCATCACCTTGCTGATGATTGACGGCAGACTAATGGGGTGATAATTGGCCAGGTTGGATTTGTCCTGCTTTTTGTAGACAGGACATACCTGGGCAGTTTTCCAAGTTGCTGGGTGGGTGCTGGTGTTGTAGCTGTACTGAAATAGCTTGGCAAAGGGCACAGCTAGTTCTGGAGCACGTCTTTAGTACTATTGCTGGAATTCATAGCCTTTGCATGGAGTGAATTGAATTTGCTGAACACCGGCATCTGTGATGCTGCGGACCCCAGGAGGAGACCAAGATGAATCATCCACTCAGCTCTTCTAGCTGCAGATTGTTGCAAATGCTTCAGTCTTGTCTTTTGCACTGAGAGGGTGAAAGGTTATAGGGGGTAAGCAAGAATGTGGGGTTGAGTTTACATTCAGATCAGCCATGAACTTATTGAATGACGGAGCAGGATCGAGGAGCCGAGTGACCTATTCCTGCTCCTAATTTGTATGTTTGTATGTGCTGGGCTCCCCCATCATTGAGGTTGGGGATATTTGTGGAGCCCCTCCTCCAGTTAGTTGTTTAACTGTCCAGCACCATTCACGACTAGATATGGTAGGTCTGCAGAGCTTAGATCTGGTCCATTGGTTGTGGGATCGATTAGCTCTGTCTGTCACATGCTGCTTTTGCTGTTTGGCATGCAAATAGTCCTGTGTTGTAGCTTCACCAGGTTGACACCTCATTTTTAGGTATGCCTGCTGCTGCTCCTGGCATGCCCTCCTGCACTCTTCATTGAACCATGTGTTGATTCCCCAGCTTGATGGTAATGGTAGTATTGTTTTTTTTAAATTAATTTATGGGATGTGGGCATCACTGGCTAGGCCAGCATTTATTGCCTGTGCCTAATTGCCATTGAGAAGGTGGTGGTGAGCTGCTTTCTTGAACCGCTACAGACCCTGTGATGTAGGTACATCCTCAGTGCTGTTAGGGAGGGTGTTCCAGGATTTTGACCCAGCTACAGTGAAGGAACGGTGATATAGTTCCAAGTCAGGGTGGTGAGCGGCTTGGAGGGGAACTTCCAGGTGGTGGTATTGCCATGTGTCTGCTGCCCTTGCCCTTCTTGATGGGTTGTATGTTTGGAAGGTGCTGTCTAAGCAGCCTTGGTGAGTTCCTGCAGTACATCTTGTAAATGGTACACACTGCTGACACTGTTTGCCGGTGTTGGAGGGAGTGAATGTTTGTAGAAGGGGTGCCAATCAAGCGGGCTGGATGGCGTCAAGCTTCTTGAGTGTTGTTGGAGCTGCGCTCATCCAGGCAGGTGGAGAGTATTCCATCACACTCCCGACTTGTGCCTTGTAGATGGTGAACAGGCTTTAAGGAGTCAGGAGGTGAGTTGCTCGCCACAGGATTCCTAGCTTCTGACCTTGCTCTTGTAGCCACAGTATTTATATGGCTAGTCCAGTTCAGTTTCTGGTCAATGGTAACCCCCAGGATGTTGATAATTGGGGATGCAGCGATAGTAAAGCCATTGAATGTCAAGGGCGATGGTAGATCCTCCCTTGTTGGAGATGATCAATGCCCGGCACTTTTGTGGCTCGAATGTTACTTGCCACTTAGCCCAAGCCTGGATATTGTCCAGGTCTTGCTACATTTGGACATGGACTGCTTCAGTATCTGAGGAGTTGCTGATGGTACTGAGCATTGTGCAATCATCAATCAATCAATCATGCTGTGCCACAAGGTTACAGATTGTAGTTGTATACAATTCTGCTGCTGCTGATGGCCCACAGAGCCTCATGCAAGCCCAGTTTTGAATTGCTAGATATGTTCAGAATCTATCCCATTTAGCATGGTGATAGTGCCACACAACATGACGGAGGGTATCCTCAATGTGCAGACAGGACTTCATCTCTGCACGATGAAGGACTATGCAGTGGTCATTCCTACCAATACTATCATGGACAGATGCTTCTGCAACAGGTAAATTGCTGAAGATGAGGCCAAGTATTTTTTCCCTTTTGTTTGTTTCCGCACCACCTGCTGCAGATCCAGTCTAGCAGCTGTATCCTTTCGGGCTTGGCCAGCAGTTGTGCTATTGAGCCACTCTTGATGATGGACATTGAAGCCCCCCACTGGGGCAGCTCTTCCAATTTTGGCACAAGCTCCCTAGATGTTAGTAAGGACGACTTTGCAGGGTCTACAGAGCTGGGTTTGCCAGTATCGTTTCCGGCGTGGGCTCAGCCTGCGCAATATGCCTTATTTGCATGTTTGCTGGCAGATACAGTCCTTTAAACATGTGGAGGGTATAAAATCTTAAGTTACGTCACTCTCAGCATTGTGGGCATAGTTTGATTATGGCCAAGGTGACGAATGGTGCCTCATTTAAAGGCATTAGCGTTTATGTGAGAGGGGCAGGTTTTGAAGGACTTCTTACCATTTGTATTTCTAATACATTGAGGCACATGGTTAAGATGGTGAAGGTTTCATTTTAATGTAACTGAATCAAACTCATTGTTGATTCTGCACCTTGTGGGGGATGTGCATTCCCCTGAGTAATTGTGGCGTCAGTGTAAAAGGTTCTTTACTTGGAAGCCGCCTTCTTGAACCACTGCAGAGAATGCAGTGTGAGATGGGAGGACTTATGTGAATTGATTTTGCACAGAGTCAGCCATGGCTACATGGCCATTCCTTCCAGCTGCTCTGCCACTGGCAGCCTCCTCATACTCCTCTGTCAGAGTGGACAGGAGTTTTCTCTTCCCCATCATCTCCTCCTCCTCTTCAGAGGTTGGAGCTCTGCCCGCGTTGTTGTCATTGTCGATTTCTAGGCCCCTCCACTGTGCAATGTTGCGCAGCATGCAGCATACCACTATTATTCTTAATGCCCTTGCTGGGTTATACTGCAGGGCTCCACCTGAGTGACTGAGGCACCTGAAGTCCATTTTTGAAATGTCAATGGCTTGCTTGATTGTGCTCCTTGTGATGACATGCTTGCTGTTGTTGTTGCACTCTGCCTCAGTTTGAGGGGTTTCAAAGGGGGTCATTACCCCAGTTCTTAAGGGTTAGCCCTTGTCTCCTAGAAACCAACCACAGATCTGTGAGGATGGCTGAAATAGCTGAGGGTGTTGGAAACTCCTTAGTTTGAAGGGATTGTGGAAGCTACCAGGGAACCTTGCATACACTTGAATAAAGAGCTTCTTGTGGTCACAAACCACCTGTACATTGAGTGAGTGGAAGGACTTTTGGTTGACAAAAATGTCCAAATTAAGAGTTGGATCCTTTATGGCAACATGGTTGCAATCAATAACACCCAGCCCTCGAGGGAATCCTGCTAATCGGGCAAAGGACATGGCTCTTTGTGCCTGAGGTGCCAAATCTACAGGGAAACTAATGTGATTCCCTCACATGAGCAAGCAGGGCATTAGATACGCCCTTAATGCAGCTGTGTGCTGCTGACTGGGATATACCAGACAGATCTCCTGTTGAGCCCTGGAAGGAGCCTGAGGCATAAAAATTGAGAGCAATGGTTACCTTCAATGGCAGGGTGTTGAGGTCAATAGAGTGCAGCTCGAGTTGTTGCTGGACCATGCAACATATATCTGTCACCACCTCATGTCTTAGCCTCAATTGCCTTTGGCAATGGTTTGCCATCATATTGAGGTTTGATGTCCTAGGGCTGTACACCCTTCCCACAGAGTAGTACCTGGTTGTCCTGCTTCTTTTCCTCCTCCTTCCTGGTGCTCATGGCGCCGCCTCTTCCTCCTGGCCTTCTGCTTTCTCTCTGGCCTTCAGCTGCTCATGTTGACAGGCTTCTACAACATCAATGTGTGAGGGTGCCATGCCCATCTTGTATTTTCCTTCGCACGAAGCGCAAATGTGCCCTTCTCAAGCACAAAGTTCTTCCTGGCACCTGGGTGCATAAGCCAGTAGAGGCAAAAAAAAAACACTCTACAAGTCCAGCAGACTCACCCTCCTACACCCTTGGGTTGAAAGAAAACAGTTTGAATTGAGCTTTTGCTAATCCTGGGGCAGTTAAGACAAGTTTAAAGCAAATTCTACTGGGTACCTGCACTCCTCCAAAGAAATGAACAAAGTTCAGACCTGCTCCCGCCAGGTCTACTATGCGCACGTCACGTTCCAGACACCTGTGATGTCAAAATCCGATTCGAGTGGAGGCAGCTACTGATTTATATGAGCAACTGCTTCTGTGAAATGCACATGTGCAAACCCCAACCTGGCCCTATTACTGACCCCATGAAAATGGTCGGTACCATGTTCAGGGCAGGACTTCCAAATTCCGGACGCATCCGTTGTATCAAAAATAGTGTTCAATCACATCCTCTGGTGAGCTGCTAGCTGTGTGTCCTTTTCCCCTGCTCCTCTGCTCTGTTTCCAGCACAGTAATGTACGCTGTCTCATTATATGCAAATCCCTCCTTCATCCTAGCCTCCAAAATATGTATCTCTGAACTGGTGGGTCTGAGTATAAGGTCATGTGACATGTCTCTTCATCTTCATTGTCTTCTTCCTCTTCCTCCTCTGACTGGAATGGTTCCAGTTTTTGCATATCTGAAATTAAAAAGGGACAAGGGTTCAGTTGTGATGAGGGAAAAGCAGAAAGTAAGAAGAGCATGCTTGTACCATTCGCAGATTCTCAGTCAGAAGAGGTTCTGGGATGAGGGAAAAGTGGAATGAGAGAAGGAAGATTAACTACGTCGAAACCCTTGTCATTAATGGTTCCAGCCCCACCCACTAGTGGCCAAAGCCTCAGCAATGCCCTTCCCATGAGAGCTATCATTGTCTGCTTCATGGGGGTTTAAAATAGACACGTGTCCATTTCCAGTTCTTTCCTGCTGTCTCCTGTTATGCGGCACCTTCTCCTGCAAGGAAGAGGAAAGTATGTCAGTGAGTGTTCTGCAATATATTTTGATCATGTTACTGCCATGGTTGAATAGCTGTCAGTGTGTGTGAGTTGTGAGTACGAGGTTTGCAACAGTGCTAATTGAGTGATGGTGAGGGAAAGAATATGAATTGAAAGGTTGAATACTGATTGATAAAAAATGGTTGGTAGATGTTGTTATAGAGAATTGGAAGGAGCATTTAAAAAGCAGGATCATTTCCACTTTCTAAAGAGATAATAATGTCTGTGCTCAGTCCTTGCAAGCCTCTGGTGCTGGGAACAGTTCCTGAGGGCCATGGGTCAGTAATATCACAGGCTAAGCAATCCCATTTAGATTTCTGAATCCCTTGTAAATGTCAAATGTCCTGTTCAAAACATCAATAGATCAATTGCAGTTGTATTAGCTATTAACCACTATGGAGGGTACCACTGTCTTTAGAAGCTCTACAGTGTGCCTTTTTGCTGCAGCAATCTCCCAACCTGTCACTTTGCAGGGTGTTCTGCAGATAGTAAGAAACATCCTGCAATGTGTAGCAGATGCATTAATATGCTCTTTTCATTGATCTGCCATTTTAAACAAATGTGTGGAGACAGTCTCTCCTGCCTGGACTAAATTGATGCTTCCAGCTATATTTTGGGTCAAAATCCTGGATGTCCCTCCCTAACAGAAGGAAAAAACAATTCGGACCAGTACTCTTATTTGCCAGGTTTTACTGGTGTTCCATTTTAAGGTATACAAGACCAGTTCGGGCCAGTATCCTTATTTCCCAGTTTTTACCGTTTTTTCCTTCTGGGTACACTGCATGTTCTGCAGTGGTTCAGGAACGCAACTCACCACCACCTTCTCAAGGGCAATTAGGGATAGGCAATAAATGCAGGTCTAGCCAGGGGTGCCAACATCCCATGAAGAAATAAACTTTTTAAAAATCAGATCAAACACGCTATGATTATGAGGTGTCGGTGTCTGGTCCCATTAAATCAAGTGTCCTCAAAGACTAGCAGGCACAATAAGTTGAGAGAGTGGTTTTGAATATAATAGGTGCTTTAGAAAAGACTGTCAGCCATGAGCGCTGGTAGCACTTTGGCTTCTGAAATGTGGGTTCAATGCCTACTCCAGAACTTGAGGATAAAGATCAAGGCTGACACTCCAATGCATGATTGAGGGACTGCTTAGATGTTAAACTGAGGCAGCTGCTGCTTCTGCGCTCCTGCTGAAAAATAATGTTGCTCTTTAAATGACTGCAATTTTTTAAATGCTGTATCAGAACTGTATATTCTCCCCTTCTTCACAGTAACAATAAGCTAATGAAAGATGGATTCCTAGCCTCCAAACTATCTTGCATGTTTGAGGATTCTAAGGTGAAATTGTGGTAGATTTGCTGTCATTTCTCAATAATGTATGAAAAGGACAACTCAATTGAAAACTTGACAATGAGAAAAGCCAGATGATGCAGTCACATGCACGTTTGCAAAATTACTGGATACCTGTAATTTAAATACGAACATCGAATATGTTGATTGCATATCCCAGCAAGGATCTTTTGATCTTGCAAAGACTACAACATAGATTCACCAAAATGATACCACTTGAATGGTTACATTTTGAGGATAGTTTGTATAACCTTAGTAGGTTGAGGGTTGATCTGCTAAAGGGATTTTATAGGGTAGAGAGAAGCTATTTCCTCTAGCAGGGAAGTCCAGAAACACAGGGCATAACCGTAAAATTATAACTAGCTTTTTTAAAATAAAATCAGGAAGTACTTTTCACACAAAGGACAGAAAAGGCTATAAAAACCTGTAAAATTCCCTTGGTGACCTTTCTACATTGGGCACACTTCCCCCACCCCAATGTCTTGGCCCTGTGGGTGCACTGTCCACTTGGCCTCTTCATCAAGACCCACCCCAATCTCCACACCCTTCCCCCCCAGGCCTCACATTCCCTCCCCATCGTGAGATCCCTCCTTTAGTCTTGGGCTTAGAATCTGGGGACTGTTTGTAGTCCCAGTCCTGGCCATTGCTATCACTGGCACAGCTGGGACTACAGATGGGCTGGCAGCTCTCAGAGGCTGGACTTCCTCCTGAATTAGGAGCGGAAGTCCCATCTTCAGCCAATTCAGGCTCCTGAATTGTAAAATTCAAATTTGTAAAATAAAAGCGTTAAACGGCTGTGCGGCCGCTGTGATCAGCAGGATGTGATGCAGGGTGACTCACCAATTCTTCAGATGGTGGGCGGGAAACCCTGCCATCTAAAAAATCCTACCCAGAGTACTGGAATTCTTCCAAAAGGTTGTGGATGTTGGGTCAATGGGTCAATCAAAATTTTCAAGGCTGAAATCGTTGGATTTTTCATGGGTAAAGGTCTGAAGGCACGTGGAGAAAAGGCAAGTAAATAGAGTTGATTCACTAATGAACCATGATCCAATTGAATGGCAGAGCAGGTTCAAGGGGCTGAATGGCCTCCTCCTGTTCCTATGTTCCTAAAAGACAGTGTTGAAAATAATAGTTTGCCGCAGGCCATTCTTTTACATTAAGCTATTTGAAATCAGAGGCTTAACCTGCAATTCTCATGTACAAAATAATTACTTGGTCACAAAAGTATTTACTTAGTGTTAATGCAATTTATTTCATATAACTAATTAAATATTACATATACAGTAATTCACTGTTACATTTTACTTGCAGAATTCAATCTTTTGGTCTAAAATTAAATGTATTTGAAAAGTCCTACGCTTAAGGTAGCAAATATTTTGTCTAGACATTTGTTTTAAACATTTTGCTTGATCAAAATCTTCATGTCATACTTATCAATAATATTCTAAACCTGTAAAAATATTTTTATGTTGGTGTTGAGAGATGATATTGAATGCCATTGTGAGGGAATGAATCATTTTCTTCATTTTTAGCAACAGTATTGAATCAACCATTCTCAGATCATGTACAAGATGAGCCAGGTGCAAAGCAAAAACCCCCTTACTTTGCCACAATATTGTGCCTTTATGCTTTGTAATGTTCTCCCTTGAGCTTTCAACAATGCTGACCCTTGCTACAGTACAGTTCCACGGCTGCCAATCCTCACTGTTTAGGATGATACATGAGGAATTGCCAATTGGGAGAAATACCAGTTCTTGGCCCCACAAAGGAAAATTTCACACATACCTTGAAGGGCCTCTTCTGTGTGTGGATCTGCTTCAGCCTGACTAGAAAACACTCACTCAGGCCCCAGTTACAATTGACATTAAAAGACCCTAATTTGCATAAATTCATTAGGCTTCTGCCTGTTTTGGGTGGGTGCTTCATTTGCCTGCAGCACCCTGCAAGTTAAAATCTGCAATGTTGAGTAAGAGCCAAATTACAAGCAGGGAAATAATGCAATTGTTTTCAATTCCCCAATCACCCAGTTTCTGTCGGGCAGGTATGGTTAAGATGAACCCCACAGTTTTGCATCTTACATACAAAATTTAACTTAAAGTTTTCTTACTAAAATCTTACCAAACAGTACAGTTTGTTACAAGTAAGTTACTGTTTTATTCATGGTTTCATTATTGAGATTATTGGAAAGGTCAGTAACCTATTGTGCCAGCAATAATCAACTGAGTGTTTTCAAATGTATACAGAAATGCAGCAATTTGCAACAAAATTTATTGTTTCAAAATTTAATGTATCTTTTGTAATACTGGTGTTTGTATGTTTTGACGTGTTAAATGACAGCATTGTTTAATGTATCAAGTATTTGTCCAAAGTTTAATCAGAATGTCTCTATGTAAGCTGTTCTCAAGCTAAGGAATTCAGGGGGAGGGCTGGATCGGAGGTGTTACTTGTAGAAAGACATTATACTTACCTTTAAACATAGCCAACTTGTTCCCAAAACAAAAGGTCATTTGGTCTATTATTCACAAAAGTGAGATTATTGTCAAACAAAGGCAACAGAAGATGTTTCATAAAGGCCATCTGTACAAAAGGAAATAATCATGTGTTGCCACATAGATATCTTAGGAGGCGATACAAGAACTAGTATGCATGTTAATGCTTTTGTTCGTCATTAATGGGGGCCTACAGAATTATTTGCAAACATTTGCCTCTTTGTCCAAAAAACTATGATTTCCAGAATTTATTCATTGAGCTGCTTCAATGATTTCTTAGTAATAAGCTCAAGACATAGATGCCCAATTGTTTGATGAGAGAGTATCTGTTGTTGTGGAACATTGCGCATTAGCACAGTTCCACTGGCCCGATGGTACATGCTGTGTTTTGGACGAAGCAGAGAGCAGTCTGCAAAATGAATAAATGAACTGTATTCTTGGGGGTTAGTGAGGAGTCAGCGCAAATTGTGGGAACAAATAACAGTCAGGACAAGGCAGTGTTTTATAACATCAGTGGTGCAATCCATCTTTGGAATTTTTCAAAGCTCTGCTAATAAAGGCCTACTTGCAGTACCCAGCAGAGAATTATTTAATTAAATTTATCCATTAAAGTTTCCTTTTCACAGAGAGCCATCATTCTCCTCTGTCTCCCCTTATATCCCTGCAGATGCACTCAACACTCGGAACAAGCAAATCATTTGCACCACGCTGAAAGTGCTCCAGCACCTGGTTGTGTCAGCTGACATGGTGGGCGAGGCCTTGGTGCCTTATTACCGTCAAATCCTCCCCGTCTTGAATATCTTCAAGAACGTGAATGGTAAGCCATCAGGCAGATATCACACCTCACTTTCCTCTCTCCTTTTTGTGTTAGCCTGCAGGGAAAGATGTGCAGAAGCATTTTTACTATATTTATAATTAAAATCCATTATCTTAACATATTTGCAACCATGTGAGGCACTAACGGCTGCTGTGGACTAAGCTACATATTGCAGTGACAGCTAACCAACATAGCAAATAAATTATATAGAAGCCCCAATTTTAATCGTGTTAGATCAACAAGAATTGAGTGGGCGCGAATTAGATGGTCATTACATACATTCCCCACCATCACCACCGCATTTCCACTATACGAGTTAGATTAATTTCAGGGACAATGGGGCCTAAAGTGTTTGTAGCCAAAACTTTGTGTGATTCATGTGGCACACCAGACAAGAAGGTGCAACAAATTTAAGTTTCTGTCAATTCTTCCTATTTTTATAGTCTTTCTAAGGTACTTGTTTTTCACTCAATTACTCCTTTTTGTCTTCCTTTTAAATTATTTTGTTGTTTAATAAAGGACCAATATCTTTTCCTGATAGTCTCAGACTACACCTATGACAAATTCTACATAATGACTTTCTCAGTGTTATTAGATCTTTTTTAGCTATTTTATCCTATCTGTCCGTCTCTTCTGAAGCTTTTACATCTGCTGAGATATGGTTTCATAGGCACCAGGTGGCCTTCTACCCCAGTGACCTTTTCTTCAGATTGGAGACTGCAGCATTAAGATTAAGCAGACCTACACAAACTTGGGACAGAACTATGCTATGTTTCCCACTTCATTAACCAACCCCCCCCATAACACCCCGCCCAAAATATCAGGCATGCATTGGGCAGAACTGATGCTAAAATTTGATCCAATTTTAGCTGCTTTATCACTTAATCACAAAATTATTGGCAGTAATTATGGTATTGCATTCAATACACCAATGTCAGTTTCCTATTGCAGCACTATGTAATTGTTTAAATGTCCTTCAGCCTATTCGCAAGGGTCTTGTGGGTTTTGCTTCGCCTGCAGTTGATGTGGATCATTCACATGCACAAGAGGTTTGTATTTGTTTTATTTTCATTTGGATTTAAAATACTTTTCATTTCAAAAATTTGAATCAATATCAATTACACCTCACCATTTACGCAAGTCCCATAGCATTTTCTTTCAACTTTGAAAAGAAACACTGAAATGACAAGCTTCTTAATAGTTTCATTTAGACTCGCAGTGCTGCATGGAGAGCAGATCAGAAAACTACCAATGAAGGCTACCAGGAATTTGAGCCTCCAAAATGACGAGTATTGCAGGAAAGAAGGGGTGAGAATCCTAAAGCTAATACTACCCTAGGTTTTTAATAAAACAGCAATGTGCAAAAATGTTGTGCACTACTGGACACAGCATTGAAACATTTGGGATCATTCACCCATTGCACAAATTTTGGCATCTTTAAAGGCTGCCAGGGCATCACCACTTTCACAGCAATTATAGCACTTTTAATGTAAAGAACCACCCCTCCCCCCACCACCCCAGACACATCACAGAAGTGTAATTGAACAAAAATGAATGCCAAGCCAAAGAATTAGTTATTAGGAGAGTTAGTTAAAGAGTTGTACTTTAAGGAAGGTCTTAAAGGAGGAGAGGGAGTTGCAGAGGTGGGAAGTTTTAGAAAGGATATTTCAGAGCTTAGGGCCAAGGCTGTTGAAGACATGGCCACTAACGGTTGGACAAAAAGATGGGGGATACAGAGCAGGCCAGAGATGGAGGAATTTAGAACTCTGGGGTGTTGAAGGTTTAATGTGGATTTATAGAGATAGGAGCAGCAAGACTGTCATGGAACTTAAACACAAAGGTGAGAATTTTAAATTGGAGGCATTTGGAAGCTTGAAGCCAAAATAGGTCAGCAAGGGCAAGGTTGATGGATGAGGAAAACTTGGCACCATACAAATTAGAATGAGCTGAAGTTTATCAAGGGTGGTCGATTGGAGAGCATTGAGATAGTCAAGACTGAAAATGGTAAATGTATGGATGAGGCTTTCAGCAGCATGAGGCTGTGGCAGGTGATGTTATTGAGGTGGTAGTAGGCAGTCTTAGAGTTGGAGAGGATTTAGGATCAAAAGTTTAGCTTAGTTTAAATAGGGTGCTAAGGTTATGAGCAGTCTGATTCAACTTGAGATAATCAAATGATAGGGACATGGAATCGATGGCAAAGCCAAAATTGATGATTTTTGTCACCCTACTGCTTATGGAGGAAACTGCAGATTATCCAAAGCCAATGTTGGATAAACAGTCTGACAACATAATCAGTGGAGGTGCAAAGAGAGACATGGAGAGGTACAGCTGGGTATTGTCATCGTACACATGGAAGTTGACGCCGTTTAAAAAAAAATATTTTCATGGGATATGAGCATCGCTGGCAAGGCCAGCATTGTTGCCCATCACTAATTGTCCTTGAGAACCTTGAACCGTTGCAGTCCATCTGGTGCAGGTATACCTGGACTGCTGCTGGGAAGGGAGTTTCAGGATTCTTATTCCACAACAGTGAAGGAACGGCAATATAGTGCAAAGTCAGGATGGTGTGTGGCTTGAACTTGGAGGTAATGGTGTTGCCAGATATCTGCTGCTCTTGTCCTTCTAGGTGGTAGAAGTCATGGGTTTGGAAAGTGTTGTCAAAGAAGCCTTGGTGAGTTGCTGCAGTGCATCTTGTAGATGGTACACACTGCTGCCACTGTGCGAAGGTGGTGGAGGGAGTGAATGTTGGAGGTGGTGGATGAGGTGCCAGTCAATGAGCTGTTTTGTCCTAGGTTGTGTCAAGCTTCTGAGTGTTGTTGGAGCTGTGTGATGGTGTATTCATCACACTCCTGATTTGTGCCTGATAGGCTTTGGGAAGTCAGAAATTAAGTTACTCGCCTCAGAATTTCCAGCCTCTGACACGCTCTTGTAGCCACAGTATTTATATGACTGGTCCAGTTAAGAGTCTGAGGAGATGCGAATGGTACTGAACAATTGTGCATTAATCAATGAACATCCCCACTTGTGACCTTATTATGGGAGGAAGGTCATTGATGAAGCAGCTGAAGATGGCTGGGCCGAGGGTACCTCTTTGGCAATGTCATGGGACTGAGATGATTGGCAACCAACAAGCACAACCATCTTCCTTTATGCTAGGTATGACTCCAACCAATGGAGAGCTTTCCCCCTGATTCCCATTGAGTTCAATTTTGCCAGGGCTCCTTGATGCCACACTCGGTCAAATACTGCCTTGATACCTCAGGAGTTCAGCTCTTTTGTCCATGTTTGGACCAAGGCTGTAATGAGTTCAGGAGCCGAGTGGCCCTGGCAGAATCCAAACTGAGCATCAGTGCACAGGTTATTGCTGAGCAAGTGTCGCTTGATAGCATTGTTGATGACCCCTTCCATCACTTTGCTGATGATCGCGAGGAGGCTGATGGGGTGGTAATTGGCAGATTGGATTTGTCCCGCTTCTTGTGGTTAGGACATATCTGGGCAATTTTCCATATTTTCTGGTAGAAGCCAGTATTGTAACTACTGGAACAGCTTGGCTATGGGCGTGGCTAGTTCTGGAGCACAAGCCTTCAGTAGTATTGTGGGGATGTTGTCAGGGCCCATAGCCTTTGCAGTAACCAATGCCTTCAGCAGTTTCTTGATAACACAAGAGAGTGAATCAAATTAACTGAAGATTGACATCTGTGATGTTGGGGAGCCCAGGAGGTGGTCGAGGTGGATCATCCACTTGGCACTTCTGGCTGCAGATTGTTGCCAGTGCTTTAGCCTTGTCTTTTGCACTAATGTGCTGGGCCCCCTCTTCATTGAGGATAGGGATATTTGTGGAGCCTCCTCCACCGGTTAATTGTTTAATTGTCCATCACCATTCACGACTGGATGTGGTAAGACTGCAGAGCTTTGATCTGATCCATTGGTTGTAGGATTGCTTGACTCTGTCTGTTACATTCTGCTTCCACTGTTTAGCATACAAGTAGTCCTAAGTTGTAGTTTCACTAGGTTGACACATTTTTAGCTATGTCTGGTGCTGCTCCTGGTATGCCCTCCTGCATTCTTCATTGAACCAAGATTGATCCCTTACCTTGATGTTAATGGTAGATTGAGGGATATGCTGAGCTGTGAGGTTACAGACTGGTTGTGTACAATTCTGCTGCTGCTGCTGATGGTCCACAGCACCTCATGGATGCCTAGTTCTGAGCTACTAGATCTGTTCTGACTATCCCATTTAGCATGGCGCCACACAACACGATGGAAGGTATGCATTGATGGGACTTTGTCTTCACAAGGAGTGTGTGATGGTCACTCCTACCTGTCCTGTTATGGAAAGATGATCCTGCAGCAGGCGGATTGGTGAGGATTGTTTGTTCCCTCACCACCAGCAGATATGTCCTTCAGGACTTGGCCAGCTCAGTCAATAGTGGTGCTACCAAGCTACTCTTGGTGATCGATGTTGAAGTACCCACCCAGAATACATTGTGTGCCCTTGCCAACCTCAGTTCGTCCTCCATGTGATGTCCAACATGGAGGAGTATTGATTCATCAGCTGAGGAAGGGCAGTAGGTAGTAATCAGTAGGAGGTTTCCTTGCCTAAGTTTGACCTGATGGCAGGAGACTTCATGGAGTCCAGAGTCAATGTTAAGTTATCCCAGGACAACTCCCTCCTGACTGTATACCACAATGCTGCCGCCTCTGCAGGGTCTATCCTGCTGCTGGGTCTTGACAACCCAGGGATGGTAATGGTGGTGTCTGGGACATTGGCCGTAAGGTATGACTTGGTGCATATGACTATGTCAGGCTGTTGCTTGACTAGCCATGTCTATGGACTTTATCTCATGAGGCAGCTTGCAGGTAAAAAAGGAAAGAGCTTGGGAGACTCCAAAAATATCAGGGTAGGGATAGGAAAAAAAAGCCATTGCTGGGGATGCTCTGATTATGATCAAACAGGCAAGTGTGGTAAGAAATGAAGGTTGTCCCAATCTGACACTGAGCCATTTAAACAGATATTTGGAAAGGTGACCAAAAGCTTGGCCAAAGAGGTTGGGCTTAAGGAGCGTCTTAAAGCAGAAGAGACGAGGTAGAGAAGTGGAGAGGTTTAGAGAGGGAATTCCAAGGCTTAGGGCCCAGGTCGTTTAAGTCTAGCTGAAGCTACCAATGGTGAAGCAATGAAGATCAGGGCTGAGTATGAGGCCAAAATTAGAGGAATACAATGATCTAGGAGGATTGTAGGCTGAGAGAGGTTACAGAAATAGGTAGAGACTATGGATGGGTGGGGGAGGGGTGGGGACTTGAAAACGAGGGTGAGAATTTTAAATTTGCAGTATAGCAAACTGTGTGCCAATGTCAGTCAGTGAGCACAGTGATGATAGGTGAATGAGATTTGATGCAAGTTAGTATAAGGACAGCAGAGGTTTCGATGAACTTAGGAACACTGGGACATAGGAGCTAGAGTAGGCCATTTGGCCCTTCAAGCTTGCTCCATATTCAATAAGATCATGGCTGATCTGGTTGTGGTCCCAGCTCCACTTTCCTATTTTCCCCCATAATAACCTTTGACTCCCTTGCCTAACAAAAATCTGTCTAACTACCTTAAATAAATTCAAAGATCCAACCTCCATTACTCCCTGGGGAAGAGAATTCCACACAACAACGACCCTTTGGGAGAAAAAATTTCTCCTCATCTGTCAAAAAAAGAGACCTCTTATTTTTAAACTATGTCCCCAAGTTTTAATCTCCCCCAAAAGAGGAAACATCCTCCGGCCAGGAAACATTGGAATAGAGTCATGACACAAGCATGGATGGGGATTTCAGCAGCAGATGAGCTGAGGCAGGAGTGGAGACAGGTGACGTTATAGAGGTGGAAGTAGGTGATCTTGGTGACGGGATGCATATGGGGGTTGAATGCTCAGCCAATTCATTATTTTAGATGTGTAGTCATTGTTGTGTAGGCAAACATGGCAGCTTGTGCATAGCATAGTTCCAAAAGCAGCAATGGAATAATAACCAGCTCATGTCTTTATTGGGGTCGCTGCTTGAGAGTTGATTATTGTCCAGGACACCAGGAGAACTCCCCTGCTCTTCTTCAGATAGTGCTTTGGGATCTTTTAATCTACATAGGAGGGCAGACAAGCCCTTAGTTTAACATCTTGTCTGAAAGACAGGATCTCTGACAATCCAGCATTTCCTTAATATCACATCAAAGTGTCGACCCAGATTATGTCCTCCAAACTGTGGAATTCCGCTTGAACAAAGACAAGTTTGCTGCAACTGATTAAAGGCCTAGATCCTAAACAATGGCTAGAATTCTCTGCTTTACTGCTCCTTTCGCAAGTTGTAAGTACTTATCAGGAAACCCCACTTCTGTCTTTTTCCAATCGTTGAAGCTAATTATTGCCTGGGTGAAGCAGATTTTCTATTTTATTGTATTTGTATTTTAGAAAAGTATTCAAATGACAGGATGGAGGCTCCTGAGTTGCCAGCTGTGAATTTTCATTTAAAGGTTTAAAAACAGAATTTAATCAGCCTGTGATTTAAATTTAAATGTTGACTTTTTATAAAAACAGTGAAAATTATTTTACTTCAGTTTGACCAAAATAAATGTGCTGTCAATAATTACATTTACATGGGGAGAATTTTCTCCCCGTCGGGGGTGCTGAGTGGGAGAAGGTGCGGGCAGACGTGCAACCAATGACCGCCCGTGATCGGCTGCGCGCTGTCATTTTATGTGAGCAGGCCAATTAAGGCCCGCCCAGCATGACGCATGCGCGCGAAAGAGCACAGAAATCTCCCTGAGGCACAGAGCTGCCTCGGGGAGATTAGTTTGATTTTGAAAAACATAAATAATGAAAAAAAAATGTTTTAAGACGTCCCCTCATGTGACAGTGTCACATGAGCTGGGACATATCTATTAATTTTATCAAAATTTTTTATTAAAGTTTAAAAACCTTCATGAAACCTCATCCCACCCGTGGATGAGATTTCATGATAAATGCGAAGTCTGCCTGGCCTCTTTGCCTGCCCGCCAACCTTAAGGTTGGACGGGCAGCTCTGTTAATTATTTTAATTGATATTTAAATGGCCTTCATAGACCTTTGACAATTTGGTGGGTGCGCAGCCAACTCTGGTGCGTGCCTGGCGAACTGAAAATCGGAATGACACATGGTGACATCGGGATGCATGCCCGATGTCACCACGCGTCATTTTACACATCGGCAAGCGGGGCCCGCTCCCGCACGCTGACCCGAAGATTCTGGCCCATGGGTTGCACATAATTTTTATTATCTATTAGGCGCCAATAATTTGCTGTGCTAAAAATCTAATTTTGTATATCCAATTCGTAGAATGTCAAATGAGTTTAGATTTTACAAAAGGCCATGAATATGTAAGATGAAAGGTTACAAAAACCATAAAATATGTAATATTTAAATATCTCATACAAAATGTAAAATGAAATTGGCTGTAAAAAAAATTGGTTTGGCTTTTTAAGTAGCAATATGAGAAACAGAAAGAGATATTTAGAAAAACATCAAACAAATTGCGGATGGTATAGTGGCTGTAGCAGAGGGTATATTTGAATTTTCTAGAGCACCTTTAACCTAATAAAATATTGCAAGGCACTTCAGAGCAGCATTATAAAAAATGACACTGAGCCACAAATGAGTGACTTAAAACCATGAAAGTGGGGTAGAGAGGTGGAGAGGGTTAGGGAGTAAATTCCAGACCTTATGGGCTAGGCAATTGAAGGCATGGTGGGGCAATTAAAATCAGGGATGCTCAAGAAGCTGGAATTATAGGAGCGAATATATCTTAGAGGATTATAGAGCTGGAGGATATTCCAGAGGTACGGAAGGGCCAGGCCATGGAAGCATTTGAAAATAAAGATGAGAATGAGAATCTAACCATCACCCCTTGACATTCAATGGTATTACCATCACTGAATCCCCCACTATCAACATCCTGGAGGTTACCATTGATCAGAAACTGAACTGGACTAACCATATAAATACTGTGGCTACAAGTGCAGGGGAGAGAGAGGAATCCTGTGGCGAGTAACTCACCTCCTAACTCCCCAAAGCCTGTCCACCATCTACAAAGCACAAATCAGGAGTGTGAATACTCTCCACCTGCCTGAATGAGTGCAGCTCCAACAACACTCAAGAAGCTTGACACCATCCAGGACAAAGCAGCCCGCTTAATTGGTATTCCATCCACATTCACACCCCCCACCTCCGATACACAGTGGCAGCAGTGTGTACCATCTACAAGATATACTGTAGGAACTCACCAAGGCTCCTTAGACAGCACCTCCCAAACCCACGACCGCTACCATCTGGAAGGAGAAGGACAGCAGACACATGGGAACAGCACCAACTGGAAGTCCCCCTCCTAGTCACTCACCATCCTGACTTGGAACTATATCGCCGTTCCTTCACTGTCGCTGGGTCAACGTCCCGGAACTTCTTCCCTAAGAGCACTGTGGGTGTACCTACACCACATGGACTGCAGCAGTTCAGGAAGGCAGCTCACCACCATCTTCTCAAGGGCAATTAGGAATGAGCAATAAATGCTGGCCAAGCCAGCAACGTCCCACATCCCATGAATGAGCAAAAAACAAATTTTAAATTGAGGCGTTGTGTAACCAGGAGCCAGTATAGGTCAGTGAGAACAAGAATGATGGGTGAATGTCATTTAGTATGAGTTAGGACAGCAGAGCTTTGGACAACCTCAAGTTTACAGAGGGTAAAATGTAGTAAACCAGCCAGAAGTGCATTATAATAGTCAAATCTGGAGATAACGAAGGTATGGACCAGGGTATTGGCAACAGAAGAGCTGAGACGGAGGTAGACAATTGCATTGCTACGGAGGTGGAAATGATGATGTGGATATGTGTTTGAAAGCTCATCTCAAGGCCAAATATGACACTGAGGATGTGAACAGCCTGGTGTTGCCAGAGAGAGGGATGAAATCAGTGGCGAGGGAGCGGAGTTTCTGGCAGTGATCAAAGAAAATGGCTTCAGTCTCCCCAATATTTAATTGGAGGAAATTTTTGCTCATCCAATACTCGATGTCAAAAAGCAGTCTGACAATTTAGATACAATGTAGGGGTGGAGAGAGGTGGAGAGGTAGAGCTTGGTGCCAGCAGTGTGCATGTGGAAATCGACATTCTGTTTTAGATGATGTTGCCAAGGGGCAGCATATATTACACAGAAATTGGAGGGGTCCAAGGATAGATCCTTGGGGAACACCGGAGGTAACTGAGCAGGAATGGGGAGAGAAACCATTGATGCCAATTCTTTGGCTATGATTAGATGGAAGTGAATAGAACCAAGTGAGTGTAGTTCCACCCAGTTGGATAATGGTAGAGAATCTTAGGAGGAGGAGGATGGTGTGGTCAGCTGTGTCAAAGGCTGCAGACAAATGGAGAAGGACAAGAAGGGATTGTTTGCCTTTATTACAGTCATATAGGATGTCATTTGTAACTTTGATAAGGGCTGTTTCAAAATTGTGGCACAACAGAAAACTGACTGGAGGGGTTCAAACATGGGAGTTCTGGGAAAGATAGCACAAATTTGAGAGATGACAACATGTTCAATCAGGAATTGGATCATCGACCAATTTTCCTTTTTCTAACCCATGGTACTGAAGCCAATTGCAGTACATTTACTGTTGCCACGTGTGAGATCAGTTGACGCTGAACAAATGTATGAGGTCCTTGTGTGTTTTGGGATGGGTATGATTCGGGAGAGATCATTGATAATTTAGCCAACTGTAATACAAGACAATCATTTCATTGAAGATCAAACCTGAGATCTCCTTGGCTGCTACAGGTGGGAGTTAACTGTTGGATTAATCCTAGGAAGCTGAATTTCAAATTTTATAGAAGTCAGTCACTAGTAACAATCTAAGTAAGACATGCATATGGAACAGAGGGGCTCATTATTTTATTGAGGGGAAGGTGCAAAGTATTTACACTTTGAGACTATGATCTCCATCCTTGACTATACCATGAATAGACCCTAAGTCTCCCAAAGTTCCAGTAAGGTGTTATAAATGTTGAGGTGTAAACAATGGTGCTGTAAACTCTCCATTTACTTCTAAGATGAAAGGGAGTTGGGATCAAGGATAAATAATTAGTATTTCTACTTAGATACAAAGGTAATGTGTTTCCCATTGCCATGAGGAAAAGGTTAGAGGAATCCATTTTAAGATCAGGTTACAGGCTTACTTATTTCTAGGAATATCACAGAGAGACAGCAGTTGCAGTTTCGTCTTGCCTGGTCTGCAGCCACCTTGAGGTAGAGAGCAAGAAATAGAATTAGCTATGCCTGCATCTTAAGCAGAGAAATGCTGACTATTATTCACCATGCAGAATGTGGGTGGGAACTTGCACTCAGATTGAAGACTGAGTTCGTGAGGAGTTAAAGAAAGCTGGAAGATTTGCTTAGCTTGGAGTTAGAGGAAGAAATCTATAGTGTAACACTAACGATGAGAGAGAGTTCTAGGATTAGAGGTTAGCCGGCTGGGAAGTTAAAAAGGAAGCAATCCATTGAAAGCTGGAAGCAACTGTGAACTGTTTGCGATAAGAATAGTAATTCTGTGGAGTGTGTGAAGTGTGATAAGTAAAAAGGAGCAGTTCATTTGTATAATTTTTAAGTATAAGTTACCTACGAAAGAAAATAGTGTTTAGTCAATTGTGTTTTGGTCATTTGATATAGTAAAAGACTTAAACATTAAATCTTGATGTGTCATTCTTTCAGCTTTTAACTGGAAGTTCAAATTTCCCTTTAATGGTTATTGGTCTCTGTGGAGATTGCAACAAACTAATTAAGGTAATATGCTGATGAATTAATGGATCTTGTATGGTTAAAGAGGAAAGAAAGTCTAGAGGAAGTACTTGTTGTTTTCACTGAAAAGAGTTCACTGTAAACTTCACTATAACAAACAAGTCCAAGCTTCCAAAGGGCATCCAACAAGTATAGTGGAAGAGAGCCTATCTCTCTTGCACTCTGCCTTTTGAGCCTTGAGAAGCCTGCAGCTTTGCTTCTGGTTGCTGGCACCAGGACTTCTTGCTGTTGACAAAAAACAGCAGCCAGAGGGCTCCAAGTTGCAAGGATTATGCTTGTGGAGTACAGAAAATATACTACCTGATGCCTCCTTTGTTTCTTTGAGGTGTTTCCAGTTCTACAGAGTGTGCTGGTGTAAGCCCCAATGCCAGGCACTTTGGAGCATCCATCCATTTGTGTGTCCCACAGACACGTCTTGAACAAAGTAAGGTAGTAGGCCAGGAAGGTCCCTTCCTACCTTTTTGAAATCTTGATGCTGAACCTGCACCTACAGTAAGTGCAGGCCTAGTTACATTATTTTGGGGAAGTCTCAGAAATCAGGCTTTGTGTTGGCAAAGACTCAATTCAACGTGTTTGTTCCCCATTATCCCTTTGAAGGACAAGTCAATAAGGCTTTAAAAAAAATCCTTGGCTTTATAAATGGAGGTATAGAGTACAAAAGCAGGAAATTTATTATAAATCTTCATAGATCACAGGTTAGGTCTCAGCTGGAGTATTGACTCAAAATTTGGTGCCATACTTTAAGAATGATGTGAAGGCCTTGAAGATGGTGCAAAGGAGATTTACCAGCTTGATACCACAGATGGAGGACTTTAGTTGTGTGGAGAGACGAGAGAAATGGATTGCTCCCTTTAGATTAGAGAAGATTACGTGGAGATTTAGGAAATGTGTTCTATATTATGAAAGGTTTTGATAAATCACAGAATGGTTGCAGCACAGGAGGAGACTATTCAGCCTGTCATGTCAATGCCGAATCTCTGCAAGGTAGTAGAAACAAATTGTTTCCACCGATGGGAGGGTTGATAACCAGACGACACAGATTTAACAAATACTCTTAAAATGCTTGTTGTACCCAATTGATTTTCTTTTGGTTGCAAAGCTTTTCATTAAAGCAGTTTGTTCATCAAACCTCACATTTTTGCAGGGCTAAAATTCCGTTGTGTTTTAGTGCTAATACAAATGCCAAATGCTGATCTAAAGGATAGCAATTTTGTAAATTAGCATTCATGGAGCATGAGTACACTATTGCCCATGCTCTGATCCTCTGTAATAATCTGGATTAATGCACAAATCTGGCATAAATCTTTATTTGGCAAATTAAGCCTCATGAATGACATGTATAAATTTACATGTGCTTAATGTCCATTACATCCTGTTAACAAAGTCCTGTTAATAAAGGTGTTGTTCAGGAGGTTAGGATTGAGAGAAATCCAGTCAAGAGCAGAGCAGAAGGCACTGAAAGGAGAAACTAAACAGTTTCTGTCAGCAAGTCTTTGCTCAGCACTCTAGAGGATACACTACTTCTCTATGTGGTGTGTGTTCTGCCAGCAACTGAACTATCTCAATTTCAAGAGCAATCTGTGAGGACTTGCATTTATTTGGCACTTTTCATGACCACCGCTCATCTCAAAACAATTTCCAGCAAATGAAGTGAAGTCACTGTTGCAATGTAAGAAATGCAACAACCAATTTGTGCACAGCACACTCCCAACAATAGCAACGTGATACCAACCAGATAATCCATTTTTTTAGTGTAATGTTGACTGGGAGACATATATTGGCCAGGACACCAGGGTAACACCTCCACTCTTCTTTGAAATATTGCCATGGGATTTTTTTTACATCCACCCAAGCAGACAGATTAATATCTTATAGGAAAGACAGTGCCTGCAACAGTGCAGTACTCCTTCATTACGAGCCTTGATTTTTGCACTCAAGCCTGGAGTAGTACTTGAATCCAGAACCTTATGACTTGGAGGCGAGCATGCTACCCCCCCAGCCACAGGAGGTTACATCTCCTTTTACATATTTGGGGTCTTCCCCTGCAGAAATATACTCATGTTTTTGCGGATAACTAGTCCTTCCTATTCAATGAAATAGATATTTCTCAATTGTCATTGTATTATTCCTTTTGTAAAACTGTACTCTAGAGCTGAACTGATAAAGTGTATCATTTATATTAGTTAAGTAGCTTGTTAGCAGCTTCAGAATGTTAGAGGATCCTTATATATGCATCATAATTACCTGCTACTTTTGTTACCACTAATAAAATTATATCCTCAGCAATCATATTTGAAAACATCACTGTGCTGCAATATTGTTTGTAGATTTCAAATGTTAATGATAAACAGGTATTTCTTCTCAATTTTAAATGAATAAAATAATCAAGTCCAAAGTCACTTAACTTCAATTCTTTCCTACAAAGTATTGGCTTTCTGTGACATTTCAGTTTGTCAATGGTTGAATCTGAGAGAAGCCATACACTTATGAGGACATTTGCAAAAAGGACAATTTAGAGTTGTGCTCATATGGGGGATTGGGGGAGATTTACTGTTCCACTTTGTATTATTAACATTAATCCATAATTAACAGACAAGAATTTTCTTCTGGTTAAAGAAAACAACAGAAAAATGGAGACTGAAAGAGCTCAAGTATGGAAGAAGTCCTTTCAAACAACAGCAAATTTCACCCGGATCTGAATATGTCAGATCCTAGTTCATGAGTGGCCTTGTGGGTGCAGAATTCCTGCCCTGCAAAGCTGTCAATGAAAGGAAAGGCAGGGCTAGAGGTGGCACCACTTCAAACAAAAAAAAACTTTTTTGGCAGTGAATGCTTGCTAAGCCACATCCAAGCCGGCAAAACTGGAGTAGAGCAGGCCAGACATTAGGCTTCTTGCACAGGCAAGGGGGCTTTTGCCTGAAAAATGACCTAATCCAGTGGTAGGTTGGACATCTTTCAGATGATTCTTTAGGTGAAGGACGCTATTCCCTGAAATTGGCCCTTGTTGCTATCATACAGTTGTAAGGACAATGAGGTCCAATTTCTGCCCTAACTGTGCAATTACAAAAACTAACTTAACATTGTTCACCCCATTAAATAATGTTGAAGAAATATTGTTAACACCGTGCTCTCTAATATCACCCTTTCTCCATAGATTAGCTTATGGTATATGAGAAAGCAAGCTAACTGTCATATGTCTTCCCCATATTCATCTTGTAATCTATAATGGTGTATATGGAAGCAGATCATATCCAAACTAACAGCCTTCTTCTTATGGAGCATAGGTCAGTTCCTGAGCCTTTTACCATATCATTTTATTCTTATCCTCCTGCTCCCTCACTCTAAATTGTAGGTAATTCTATGTAATAATCCAAGGTTCAAAGCACAGAAACAGGTTGCTCAGCCCAACAGGTTTATGCTGTTTCAGCTCCTTAAAAACATCCTCCCACCTTAAGTCCTCTCACCCCATCTGCCTATTCCTTTCTCTCTCGTGTACTTATCTAGCTTCTGCTTAAATACATCTGTGCTAAATGCATCAAGCAATTTTCTACCACTCTTTAGTGGTAAGTTACCTGTCTAGTCTATACCTGTTTATTTTCCTTTTTCTTCCACACAGGGCAAAATTGTTTTGATGCTGAAGCAAATAGGATTTCTTTACATCCTAAAAAGCATTCTATGTCTACCAGAATACAGAAATTAGCATTTTAGTATGCAATAGTTCCATTAGTGCTAGTATGAATTTCATTGACATGAAAGAGTCTGAGTAAGCTCCATTTCTCACAACATGAAACAAGATAACCAATCTAAGCCCATTGACAGAGTGCTACTGTAAGTCACCAGATGTAGGAAGGCAAGAGAAGACAAGGCCACCTATCGAGATTGACTTAAGTGAGATGGAACCTGGAACAGGGAGGGGTGACATTAGAGATAGTTAAGGGGAAAGGGAGAAGAAAGATGCAAGTAGAAATTGGGATGAAAACTGCAAACAGAGATAGAAAGATAGAAAAAAAGGTGCAAGCAGAGGCAGAGGATAGCTGAGAAGTACAAAGAAACAGCAAGGGAACTCTATGGCACAGTATAAAAAGAGTGAGGACATTCTCTGTTCATTTTCTGCGCTTTTTGCAACCAGCATGAGGACAAACATGAAAACCAAATGAAAAAAGAAAGAAATGTAGCAGGGAATAAAGGGAAGCTCCATCAACGTGGGTACTAAATAGGGAAAATTAGAACCGGTCCAATGGCTCAATTTGTAACTGCATGACCTAGTGTTGAGCCAAAGATTTCTATTCTGAGTTAGCTGATTGGCATTAGCAAAATGCAATTGACCTCAGTTGACTCTGAGCTAAAAGGAGAAAATTAGGCAGAGCTTCTGGTAATGATCCCTATTGAAAAATGTGCCAATGTCCAATTTAGTGTGGGTTCAAACTAACATTGGTGTCATTTCCCTTTCATAGTCACACAACAACTATCATATATAAATTGCCTTTGTCCCAAAGTTCCTTATGGGTAAACAAAGAGAAGAATGATTGCTGAGCCAGGGAGAAAGGATAGGTTTTGGAAAATACATTTAAAGGAGGTTGTAGATGGGGCTATATTGTGATAGGTGGTTTCAGAGGTGGAGAGATTGGAGATCAACAGGGGATTTGAAGATTGGATGCACTGGTTTTAAGATTGGATGCACTGGGGGATTTGGAGTCGGTGTAATTTAACAAGAACAGGAGCGCTGGATACGTGGGACCCAGTGCAGGATAAGTTATGGATGCATGCATTGTGGAAAATTTGAAGATTATGGAAGGTGAACAATGTAAGCGAGCATAGAGATGGTTTGAGCAATTGTGTCAAGTGGTGAAAAGAATGTGGATAAGGGTTTCAGCAGAGCGGGAAGGGAGTGGTGAAGTAAAGGTAGATGCTGGCTAATGTTGCAAAAACAAGTAGACTTAGTGATGGAGAAGACTTGGGTTTAAAGCTCAACTATAGTCAGACATGACTCTGAAGTTTTGCTTGGCTTTGTTCAGACTGCGTAAATGGCCCAGCACATGGATTACAAAGTAGTGACTTTATGATGGATGGCAAAAACACAATGGCTTCCGTCTTCCCCATATTCTCTCTCTCTTCAGGTACCATGCCCGAAGAGGCATTGGCGACCGTGAACTTCCATGTGTTAGTCCATGGTAATGCTCGGCAATGTACTGCAATGTACTGGTTTGCTGTTGCCTTTTGCAGGTTCTGGCTGACCAGAAAACTTTCCCAAATTCAGCTACAGAAATTAGTGATTCGTTCAGGACTTGGTGGCATCATACTTATAGGGTCGAGAGAACTGATGCAGAGGTAGGGCTGGGTGTCATCAACAAACATAAAGAAGATGATCCTGTGCATGTGGATGGTGTACCCAAGTGGCAGCACTTACATAAGGATGAGGAGGGGACCAAGGATGATCAGAGAATTCTAGAGGTGACAATTTAGGAGAGGGAGGAGAAACCATTGCTTGAAATACACTAACTTCATCCAAATAAGTAGGAATAGAGCCACAGCCAGAAGACCTGCAGACAAATTCTGAAAAGAGGTGGTAAAAGAGGCCAATGGTCATGATCAATAGTATCAAATACTTCTGAGAGGTCAAAGATGACAAAGGGAGATAATGTACCACGGCCATAATAACAAAGAACATCATCAGTGACTTTGGCTGGAGCTGTTTTGATGCTTTGAAATAGGTATAAACTGGACTGAAGCGATTTGGACAAAGAGTTAGAGGAAACATGGACACAGAGCATAGAGGTGACAACATGCTCAAGGACTTACAGAGAAAAAGACATGAAGAATAACTACTTGGATGAGATACAGATGGCAGCTAACAACTGTTGATCCATACCCATTGTTATGGACAGGGGTTGGCTCCCCATTTTTTTCACCTCTCGACTGATTGAAGAGCATGTTTTTTAAAAAAAGTGTTTTAACCCAAGTGCTGTAACATACAGGAACTGACAAATGACAGATTTTCTCCTAAGTTTTAAAAGAAAGGTAAATGTTTATTATTCAACACCTGAATGTATATACTCAACTACACCTTGTAGAGTAAAGGGTTAACATCATAAGCGCATGATGCTGATGTAACATCACATAATTGAATAACAGAGTTCCAACCTTGTGCAGAGATCCTAATAAGTATATAGTAGCTGTAAATAAGAAGTAATGGTTTTAACAAACTACAGTCTCAAGCAGCTTTTTTTGGGAGGATAGAGAAGCCCCAAAGAACCCTGTCTAAACGCCGAACACACAACACAATATGGTGGCAGCGGACAGCAAATAAAAGACCCAGAAAATATCCAAGAAGCAGCTGCAGGCCTGCCATGTCAAATGAGCCTAAAGAAGGATGAAAGGAACAGATTCAAAACTCACCAAAAAGTCACAGCATCGTGGGTGCAGCAGATGCAAGCTGAGACACAGACCTGGAGTCTGGACAGCATTGAGCACAGACCTGAAGCAACAAGCAGCACCAGAGAAGCAGGAGCAATTTGAAGGCTCATTAGAAGCATGGAATCCACACTACTACTCCCAGAACCATTTCAAAGAGCTGAAGGCTCACAACAGGCTCAGAACTGGGATACATGGAGAAAGAGGTTCACGAGACATAGAACTGCTTCTGGTTTGCACAAAAAAGATCAATAGGATCAGGTCAGTACATTACCTTATGCAGTTGGATTTATTGCTGAGTATGTGATAGCAAAGCAAGGGGTTGGTGAGACTTCAACTTCTTGGGAATTAAATGCTTGCAGGACTTCTTCATATTTCAGTGTTTGCAGAAATTTAATTACAGAAAGTACAAAATTTAACAAGAGAAAACAAAGGACAGAATTTTCCAGAGACCCTCCATGACAGGTTTAATGGTAGGTGGGGGAGGACAATGCAGCGTAAGCTGAAAAATCGGTTTTCCCACTGGTGTAAAATGACGGCGGGATCTACTGCTCCTGCCTGGCAAGGCAAATCCCACCAGAGGCCGGCATGAAACCAATTTGCATCCTGCTAATGGGATGTAGATGAAGGCCCGACCGGAATAATCCCACCCCCCCACCCAGCCTGATCTTCTGCACCGCCAGTGGGCAATCACTCTGGTCCAGAACACATCTGGACCAACGTAGCATGTACATGTTGGCATTTACCTGAAGAAGGCCTGGGGCAGCTTGCAGGAATTAGAAGATGGAGCCGTCCAGCATCTGGACCCTGGAACCGTATGTGCAGCAGTGAGTGGGTGGAGTATCAACCGCATGGATCTCTCTGCACAGCAGCATCCAGGAGGTGGTTATTCTCCACATAGCAACTTCTTCTGGGGTTCAAATCTTCAACCAGCAACTTCTGTGAGATTCTGTGGAATGGGTGAGCTAGTATCAAGCGGGAGGATGGAAAGGGCTGTGTTGGTGTGCAGGCAGGGGTGGGGTGTTGCAGGTTTGAAGGGGCATGGGAGTTTTTGTGGGTGTGAAGGGACATGGGAGGTGTAGAGGTGTGGATGGGCATGGGGGGTGTAGAGAGGAAGGGGGTTCAGAGGGAGGGGTCAGTGGAGTCAGTGGAAGTTTCCTGGGGGGGGGGGTGGGGTGCTTACTAAGGTTACTGGTGTTAGGACAGAATGGTAACAGTTAAAGGGAGCAGTGGGAACCGGCAGGTTGGGAGGATGAGGCGATGTCAAGTGAAGGGACACTGAGGGTTGTTGGAAGGGATGCAGAAGGTGATGCGGATTTGGGGGTTGGGCAGAATGATGGGGACATGTCTATTATAATGGGGGTGGGCTGTTCAGGAAGGTAGGGGACTTCTACGTTTATCTGTACTGGACGGAAGGTGATTGGGGGAGGATTGATGGATGACTGTGGGGGGTCAAAAGTGATTCCTGTGGGGGGAGGTGGGGGTCAATGGTTATGGGGGCGGAGGGTGTGGGTGATGGGGAGGGGGGTAATGGTGGAGATCTCGAGGTGCTTCATGGGATTTGGGTCATCAGGGGTTGGTGGAGATGCAGGTCAGCTCAACTGGACAACTGAAGGGAAACCCCATGGACCCTGGGACAGATGAGTGTGTGAAGGCCAAAGACTCAGCGTGTGCGGGAGACTTCTTGCACATGGCTCGCAAGGGCCTTGGCAAAAAACTTTGCCTCCCTGTACATTCCTGATTCCGGGCACATGGGATGTCCCTCGGAAGATTTTAGGAGTGGAGGGCGCACACAGGCTTAAGGACCCAACTCCCATGAGGCACCTCAGGACCTCCACCATGAGGCTCTGCATAGTTACAAACAGCCATGGCACTAGTAACGTTTGAAGTAGGGTCTAATGCCTTTTCCCTTCTCCTTGTCACCCACACCCTCCCTCCCCATAACCATTAACCCCAACCCCCGCCCAGGAATCACTTTTGACCTCCTCATGGTCACCCTTCAACCCTCCCCCATCACTTCCATCCATTATAGGTAAATGTAGAAGTCCTCTACCTTCCCAAACAGTCCACCCCTGTTACAATATACATGCCCCCCTCACCCTGCCTGTCATGATAATTGCTGATTGTGGTTGTGGACTCCAGTATTAGATACTATAAGGTGCTCTGTACTATATACAGGATCACCTGAACTGGGGGCTGAAGGTCAGATAGCTCATGTTGGAGCCTGTCTTGATAGAGTTCAGATACTGCAGATGTGTTCAAGTTAGGAAAATGTGCTATCAATAAAGTTAGCTTAGTTACAATGTCGACGGCTTGTGTGCATCATTAAAAAAAGACACAAAAAACAAGATGTGCTGTCAGAAGTAATCTAAACGCAACAATGGAGATCGAGCAGCTAGAAGCAATTGAACAGAAACAGCCCCAGGAAAGAACAAATAGATAGCCTGAAGGTAAAAAGAACAAAACTGTTATTAAAACATTTAAACGCTGCTGATGCAGAACAGAGCATTTACCACGTAGTTGTCCAACCTACGGAAAGCAGTGTAAGAACTGTGATAAACTAAATCACTTTGCTAAGATGTATAAATCAAAGAAAGTGCACACGATTGCAGATGATGATACAGACACTGAAACTGAACTTTTCGTTGGTGCAATAACAACAAATTCCAAAGAAGGTGAATGGAAGGTTGATTTAAAAATTGCCAACATGATGCTGAATTTCAAGCTTGACACAGGTGCTCAAGCAAATGTCATTCCCATAAGCCTGTATCGTAAGATAAGCAAAGAAAAACAGCTAACTGAAACAAAAGTGAAGCTGTCTACTTATAAAGGTGGAAAAATTACAATAGAAGGCAAGTGCACACTTAAAGTGAACTACAAAAAACGGTCTCAAGCACTTCCATTCATAGTGATGAAAACTGATGCAAAACCATTCTTGGAATCAAAGCTTGTGAAAATCTGAAGCTAATCAAGAGAATAATGACTGTCGCCGCTGATGACTTCCTGAGCAAGTATAAAGATGTTCCAGAGGATTGGCTGCCTAAAAGGAGAACACACCATCAAGATTGATGAAACTGTGACACCCAAAATACACCCGCCCAGGAAAATACCAGTAATGCTGAGAGATTAACTGAAAGCAGAGCTGGACAGAGTGGAGAAACTTCACATCATCAAGAAAATTGAAGAAGTGACAAAGTGGGTTAATTCAATTACAATTGTAGAAAAATCAGATGGGAATCTGCGAGTCTGCTTGGATCCCGGAAAACTAACCAGGCAGTACAAAGAGAGCATTACCAGCTGCCCACAGTAGAAGAGATCACGTGTAAGCTAGCTAATGCTAAATACTATTCAGTCTTGGATGTGAGTTCAGGTTTCTGACAGGTCAAGCTGGATGAATACAGCTCCTATCTCTGTACCTTCAACACACCATATGGGTGATGCAGGTTTTTGTGCTTACCTTTTGGTATTAATTCAGCTCCGGAAGTATTCCACAGAACAGTGAGCAGCTGTGTGAAGAGTTAGAGGGTGTGGAAACCTATATCGACGATGTGCTGGTCGGGGGAGCCTCACGAGAAGAACATGGCCACAGACTGAAGAAGGTGATGGCCAGAGCTAGAGAAAGGAACCTCAAGTTGAAGAAGGAAAAGTACAAAATAGGTCTTCATGAAATCAAGTACTTGGGACATGTGCTAACAAGTGAAGGACTGAAACCTGACCAGAGTAAAATCGAAGCAGTCGTGAACATGCCACCTCCAGAATGTAAGAAAGACTTGGAGAGGTTTTTGGGAATGGTGACCTATCTTGGGAAATTCATTCTGAACATGTCAGACCTGACAGCACCTCTCAGAAAACTTCTACAAAATGATGTGGAATGGCACTGGGAACAAAGTCACCAGGAAGCTTTGAGCCTGAAGAGAACACTGGCCAAGGCACCAGTGTTAAAGTACTACGATGCCAGTCAGCTGGTCAAGATCCAAGTTGATGCTTCAAAGACTGGCCTGGGAGCTGTCCTCTTGCAAAATGAGGCACCAGTGGCATACGCTTCAAAAGCAATGACTGAAACACAGCAGCGGTATGCCAAAATAGAAAAAGAAATGCTAGCAAACATGTTTGGCCTAGAATGCTTCCACCAGTTTGTCTATGACAAAGGCATGGAAGCTATACTTAAAAAGCCCCTGAACTGTGCACCACCAAGAGTCCAAAGATTACTGATGCGTCTGCAGAAGTACCAGGTCAGAGTTAAATACAAACCGGGCAAGAAAATGTACATTGCAGACACTGTCACATGCATACCTACCCATCACAGAGGAAGAGGATGAAGAAACTGAAGCACAGATTCACATGCTGACAAAGAATTTACCTGTGGCTGATGAGGTCAGGGAAGCAACCAAGAATGACACCACTCTGAGAAAACTGCAGCAGATTGTGCAAACTGGCTAGCCCACACATCAGAGCGAAGCCCCTTCTGCTGTACAAGAGCACTGGAACTTTCGTGAGAGCTTCATGTAGCAGAAGGAATACTTTTCAAGGGAGAAAAGATCATAATTCCTGTAACACTGAGGAAAGAAATGCTGCAGTGCATATATGAGTCACCTCAGCATAGAAACATGCAGGAGAAGAGCTTGAGATGTAATGTATTGGCCTGGAATGGGAGCACAAATTGGGGAAGTGGTGAATGCATGTGCAGTGTTCCAAAAGTACAGTAAATCACAACAAAAAGAACCACTTCAACCACACAGTGTTCCAGAGAGGCCTTGACGGAAAATTGGACTGAACTTGTTCACATTTGACAACAGTGAGTACCTACTAGCAGTAGGTTATTACTCAAAGTTTTTTGAGTCTGTGCTGCTGAGAAATGATAGTAAGAGCATCACTGTAATAAATAATTTAAAATCAATTTTTGCTCACCAAGGCATACCTGAAGTGCTCATCTCGGATAACAGTCCACAATTTTCAGGCACTGAGTTTTGCAAATTTGCACAGGACTGGGAGTTTTGCCACACCACATCAAGTCCCAAATCCCCACAATCCAATGGAATGGTGGCACATACAGTGCAGACCTTAAAACACCTGTTGAAGAAGGCAAAGACAGATGGAAGAGACCCCTACCTGGTTCTGCTGGATTTCAAGAATACTCCATTAGAGGGAATTGGATCATCTTCAGCACAGCTCCTGATGGGGAGAAGACTAAGAACTAAGCTTCCAACTGCACCCCAACTGTTATTTCCACACCCAGCGAGCTACAGCGTGCAGGACCTGCTCAAACTGAGATAGCAGAAGCAGAAACAATACTTTGACCGGGGTGCCCGACCTCTGCCTGACCTGAACATGGGCGAGACAGTGAGCATTCAGCATGAAGGGATCTATAATCCTGCTGTTGTCACAGGAATCATAGGAGAACCAAGGCCTTCCATCGTGCAGACTCCAAACGGACAACGGTACAGGAGAAACTGGAAATTATTACAGAAAACAAATGAAACACAGCCTTGCTCTGAACCAGAAAATGGAGTTGAAGATCAAAAACCAGAATGCACCGGTGAAGCAACAGATAACCAGACAAAGCCTGAGAGTCCTGAAAACTATCCAAGGGGTGATAGTGACACAGAGCTGGATAAGGCCTTCAAAGTCATCTCTGTCACCATTCAGAACATCCAATGGAAGAATTGTGAAAAAAGCCTCAGAGATACAGAGATGAGTAAAAGGCAAAACAGACTGATCAAAACAGAGTGAGAAAGAATAAATAAGATACTTTCTGTACTTGAGTTGTACAAAAGTTTTTTTAAAAAAAGGAAATGTCATGATAATAGCTGATTGTGGTTGTGGACTCCACTATTAGATACTATGTGGTACTCTGTACTATATACGGGGACACCTGACCTGGGGGTTAAAGGTCAGATAACACATGTTGGATCCTGTCTTGTGGGTGAGTAGGACCAGAGGGCATAATCTTAGAGTAAGGGGTCACCCAGTTATGACAGAGATGAGGAAGAATTTCTTTTCTCAGAGGGTAGTGAATCTGTGGAATTCTTTACCGCAGAGGGCTGCAGAGACTGAGTTGTTAAGTATATTCAAGGCTGAGATAGACAGATTTTTAATCAGTAAGAGAATCAAGGGTTATGTGGAAAAGGCATGATCTCATTGAATGGCAGAGCAGACTCGATGGGCCAAATAGCCTACTTCTGCTCCTACGTCTTCTGGTCTTATAGTGTTCAGATAGTGCAGATATGAGTTCATGTTAGGAAACTGTATTATCAGTAACGTTAGCTCAGTTACAATGTCGATGGCCAGTGTGCACCATTAAAAAAAGAAACAAGAAACAAGACACTTCCCACCTCCCAAATACACGTCACCTTCTGCATCCCCTCCAACAACCCTCCACAACTAATGCACAGCGGCAGAAATGTGTACCATCTACAAGATGCACTGCAGCAACTCACCAAATCTCCTTAGACAGCACCTTCCAAACCTACAACTGCTAGCATCTAGAAGGACAAGGGCAGCAGACACATGGAAGTTCCCCTCCAAGCCACTCACCATCATGACTTGGAAATACATTGCCATTCCTGCACTGTTGCTGGGTCAAAATCCTGGAACTCCCTCTCTAACAACACTGTGGCTGTACCTACATCACATGAACTGCAGCTGTTGAAGAAGGCAACTCACCACTGCCTTCTCAAGGGCAATTAGGGATGAGCACTAGCCTAGCTAGTGCACCCACATCCCATGAATGAATTTTTAAAAAGCGAGAAGAATATCCAGAGGTGGAGCAGAATGCCCCAACTGTGGAAAAATAGGCCACTTCAAAATTGTCTGCCATTCAAAACTATTGACAACTTGTAAAAAGAGGGAGAAAATTTTAAACCAAAGCCACGTACAAGAAGTGGAAGAACCACAAACAAAGGAATTATCTTTACCAGGAGAGATAAAAGATACTGCAAATAAATTTTGGAGCGTTAAACTCAAAGTGGATGGACACCCTGCAGCGTTTAAACTAGACACAGGAGTAGGAGTTTCTGTCTTATCAGACAAAGTAAAATGACTCAAACAGATTACATTGCAACCCTAATTATAAAATTACAGGGTCCTGGTGGAACTACATTGAAAGTCAAAGGCCAACTCATGCCGAAGTTGAAGTTCAAAGAGAAATCTTTGAACTTTGCTATGCCATACAAAATCAAGATTGTTCTCTCCTAAGCAGAAAGGCATGCTTAAAACTGAAACTAATTCATAAAGTGGATGAAGTTGCTGATCAGTCGTTACAGCAGTACATTCAGGAATGAATTTCCAAAATTATTTACAGGCCTAGGGAAACTAAAGGCCAAGTACCATATCATCCTACGAGCTGATGCTAAACCAATCTGCCTCTTTACATCAAAGAAAGTCCCTCACCCACCCGGACAAAGTCAAAGGTGAAATTGAGAAGATGCAACAGCAAGGAGTTATTTCACCGGTCACCATGCCAACAAAATGGTGTTCAGGAACAGTCACGGTCCCAAAGCTGAATGACTCTAGAAGAATCTATGTGGATGTAACTCAACTAAACAAATCAGTGGAATGTGAGATCCACCTGATGGCTTCAGTGTATGAGAGTCTTGCCAAACTATACAAGAGTACTCAATTCACCAAATTCGATGCAAACAGCAGGTTTTGGCAGTTGCCTCTGGACAAAGAACCCAGATTGCTGACCACATTTATAACACCATTTGCTCGTTATTGTTTCAATAGGTTACCATTCAGAATTGCATCTGCTCCTGAAATTTTCCAGAGAACAATTTCTCAAATCCTGGAATGCATGGAAGAAGTAATATGCCATGTGGATGACATGCTTGTACATGGCTCTACAAGAGAAGAGCATGACCACAGAGTTACAGCAGCCTGGAGAGTCTTGCAAGTTGCAGGCCTAACATTGAATGAAAAATGTGAGTTTGCCAAATCTATGATCAAATTTCTAGGTCACACAATACAAGCTGCTGGAATCACAGTTGATCCACAAAAAACAAAAATAATCAGGGAATTCCCACAACTCAGGAACATTACTGAGCTTCAAAGATTCCTCAGGATGGTTAACTACATGGATAAGTTCCTACCAAATTTGGGAGAGCCTTTGAGTCAGCTGTTGAGAAAGGGTCAACAGTGGCGCTGGAACATGGACCAGCAAAATGCTTCTGAAAAGATTAAACAACTTCTAATCTCCTCTGAAATTTTGGCACATTATGACCCAAGGTTGCCAACCATAGCAGCAGCATTTGCATTATCGACAGATCTGAGGGCAGTATTATTTCAAGTGCAAAGAAACAGCAAACCTAGACCAGTTTACTGTGCCTCAAGGTCGTTATCAGGAACAAAATAAAGGTATGCCACAATTGAGAAAGAAGCCATGGCAGCAATGTGGGCATGCAAAAAATTCTCAGACTACACGATGGGATTGCAGTTCAAAATTTAAACCAATCATAAGCCTCTAGTCACTCTTCTGAACAGGGAAGAAATTGTGAAGATGCCACCAAGAATCCAGCAATTCAGATTAAGATTAATGAGATATGACTCCAAAACAGAGTACATTCAAGGGAAGTGTCAAACAATTACTGACACACTGTCAAGGATAGAATCAGAAGGAACCAAGCAAGGAGATTTACACTTCATTGAGGAAGTGGAAACACATACATCCCTTATTACTCAACACTGACCAGATACTGCAAAAAGTTGCAGGGAAGAAAATAAACACAGTAGCGAAATGATGATTGTCTCCAGATAAGAGAATATTGTCTGGAAGGATAGCCAAACTATATCCCCAGTAATCCAGTACTACGCTAGTACTTGGAACAGTGCAAGCACCTCACAGCCATTGACAATTTACAAGTCTTCATTGAGAGAATAGTCACATCAAAAACGCTTTGGCTTGATATTCTTCAAAGACTTCACCAAGGTCTCTTAGGGATAGCAAAATGTCGAGCGAGAGCCCAGCAATCGGTCTGGTGGCCAGGCATTACTCAATCTGTAGAAGAAATAATTTCTAATTGTCTTACATGTGCAGTAAACGGCCAAGAGCAAAAAGAACTAGTTTCATCACCTACTTTTCCATCAAGGCCATGGGGGTACCTGGAAATTGACTTATTTGATTTTAAGGGGAAAACATTCCTTATTGGCATTGATTACCACTCAAGGTGGATTGAAGTAAACAGATTGCATAGCATCACGGCAGAAACAGACACTGAATTCAGTCACTGAAGAGAATGTATGCAACGCATGGCATTCTAGACATTGTAGTGTCAGACAACGATCCGCAATTTGCTAATGAGTTAGTCCAAAAAGTTTGAGACTTTGGAGGGAAATGTAGGATGATGTATATGATTGGGTGGGGGGCGGGGGATGCAGATTAAAGGGTTAACTCGTAGAGTTACTGAACTACACGTAAAATAGTTTCTGAGTTATTAATGGGAAGGAGATTGAGAACACAACTTCCATCTTTGCCACAGAAGCTTAAACCCAATATCACCTCAAATAACCATGAGGGAGTAAAACAGTGTGAGGAAGAACAGAGAAACAAACAGGCTTGTAGCTTTAACTTTGGCACAAACCACGTAAGTTACCAATGCTGAAGCCCAGAGAGAGAGTATGAGTATGAGACCAACAGAGAGAAGTCACAATAATCAAAAGAGTTCCACAACTGAGGTCATACAGGATTGAAACAGACCAGGGAACTATTAGGAGAAATCACAGTGCCTTAATATCCTTGGAAAGAAAGCCAATAGAAACTTGAGCTTACTACTCAGATCCTGAAGAGAAAGAAGTCAGATAAAGCTCTACACTCTGCAGCCACCCAGAAGAAGAACATTCATATTGAATGAAGGGAGAGTCCTTGGGCTCAGAAATAGATCAGAACAAGGTCAGGGAGATTGGTCAAGGCACCTCAATGACTAACCCTGTGAAGTCTGAGACTTTGGAGGGACATGTAGGAGGATGTATATAATTGGGATAAAGACTTGGGGGGAGATGTAGATTAAAGGGTTAACATCAGAAGCACACAATGTTGATTTAATGATAATGTAACATCACATGTTTGAGTAACAGAGATCTGGACAGAGCGGAAGTTCCAACCTTGTGCAGAGGTCCTAATATGTATATGGTAGCTGTAAATAAAGAGTAATGGTTTTAGCAAACTACAGTCCTGAGCAGCTTACTTTGGTAAAATAGACAAGCCCTGAAGAACCCCATCCAGACCCTGAACAAACGACGAAACACACTTACTCGCACAATCATACAGATGCGAAAGCACACACACACTCAAGAAAAGATTGTGATTACAAAAGCAGCGTGCATTCTTAAGAGCTGAAGAGTTCTTTGTTACACTTGCTTTTCTCCAGAGTAAAGTCTTGAAATGATGCAAGGCTATAATCCTTTGTTGGTCCACTGAAGAAGAGTCTGGAGGTTTTTACAAAGATGGATTCACTATTTATTGTTCACAGTAGCAGGTTTCTCTTGTTCCACTCCAGTAAAGGTGCAGTATCAAAGCCTTGTAAAGAAACCCTGGTACACTTCCTCAGGTAGAGCGGTCAAGGCCAACTCGAGTGCCTGCATACTAGTGTTTCTTATAGGCAGGGTCTTGTTCCTTCATTGGTCTAGATGTTTCTCCCCACTGCTCCAAAGATTTGCCTTATTAGATCTTCTTATCAGAGACCTAGTTTCAATCATGTGACCACAGCATCTTTTTCCATTGTCCTCAAAAATTGTTTCTGATGGCCAGGCCATTGTCAAACAATGAAGTCCGAGTATCATCTATTCACATACCATCATGATAAAATGGGGCTTTTCACACCCATTCTCTGGATTTCAACTTTGGAGTTAGAGTCTGCAGAGAGTATTGTAAAACCAGTTTCTTTAAATGAGTTGGAGAAGTACAGGAAGGGGGTTTTGCTTTTTAATGACTTAGAACCATAGAACCATAGAAAAGTTACAGCACAGAAGGAGGCCATTCAGCCCATCTTGTCCATGCCATCCCGAGGACACCCAGGTGCCCTTTCTAATCCCACCTTCCTGCACCCGGCCCATAGCCCTGCAGCCTACAGCACTTAAGATGCAGATCCAGGTACTTATTAAAAGAGTTTAGAGTTTCTGCCTCTACCACCAACTTGGGCAGCGAATTCCAGACACCCACTACCCTCTGCATAAAAAAGTTCTTCCTCATGTCCCCCCTACACCTTCTGCCACTTATCTTGAATCTATGTCCCCTGGTTCTCGAATTCTCCACCAAGGGAAACAATTTTATCCTCCCCATTCTATCTATTCCCCTCATAATTTTGTACACCTCAATCAAGTCACCTCTCAGCCTTCTTTGTTCTAAGGAAAATAACCCCAACCTATCCAATCTCTCCTCGTAACTACACTTTTCTAACCCTGGCAACATTCTTGTAAACCTCCTCTGCACTCTCTCCAGAGCTGTTACGTCCTCCCTGTAATGTGGTGACCAGAACTGCACACAATACTCCAGTTGTGGCCTCACCAGTGTTTTATACAATTCCAACATTATATCCTTATTTTTATATTCTATACCTCTGCCAATGAAGGAGAGCATTCCATATGCCTTCTTTACAACCTTGTCTACTTGAACTGCTGCCTTCAGGGGCCTGTATACTTGTACCCCAAGATCTCTCACTTCATCTACCCCTCTTAGTATATTCCCATTTATTATGTAATCCCTGTAACTGTTTGACCTCCCTAAATGTATGACCTCACACTTCTTTATGTTAAAATCCATCTGCCACTTTACCGCCCACTCCACCAACCCATCTATATCGTTTTAGAGATTATGGCTATCCTCTACACTATCCACTACTCGGCCAATCTTTGTCTTCTCAAATGTATGTCCAGAAAGGTCTTTCACATTTTAATGACTTTGTCAAGACTTGTTCAAACATGAAGATTAGCTCAGGGGGTATTGTAGTCCCATGTGTATTGGAAGAAAAGAAAAGGTCAGTTGACTGTCAGCTCCATTTTGTTTTAAAGGAAAGTATTCATTTCAGGTTTATACTTCAAAGTCCATATTCCTCGACCGTGGCACCATGTGTAGCACCTTGTCATTCCCTTCAAGCAAAATGGAGTAAAAAATTGGAAAAGATAGGATGAAACTTTGAGAAGATGGATGAATTGAGGATGGAATTTTCAAGTAGCGAGATGTAATGGATATATTGAAGGGAAAAGGGACAGTGCCATTTGAAAGGGAACTGTTAGTAATGCCTGCAGGCAATGAGGGCTGGCAGGGGTAGTTTAGTGATCAGGTATGAAATAGGGGCAAGATAAAAGGAACAAGAGGTGCATCTCATGGGTGTAGATTTGAAAAAGGAAAGGTTTTAGATGTAGGGGAAATTACAAAGAGAGGAAGTTCAGGACTAGCGTGATGACATTTCTGTGAAGGGCTTAGTACATTTTCTATATGAAGAGCACTACGGAAATACAAGTTGACATTTTGGTTGGAAGGCTGTGTGAGATTACAAGCGTTAGAGAAAGGAAGGGGAGGACGTAGTGCAAGCAGCTACATGGATGGTCCCAATCCTAGACAAAGAAATCCATGAGTTTCTTCTGCTTGGAGGTGAGGGTGGATGGGGCAAAAGAAAGAACTGTTTTGAGGTACTTAACCATGAAGAAGAAGAGTCAAGGTTGTCCATAACCTTAAAATGATCTCAGACTACACAGAGTTTACAGCACAGGAACAGGTCATTTGGCCCAATAGGTCTATGCTGGTGTTTTTATGCTCCACATAAGCCTCCTCCCAACCTACTTTATTGAATCTATTCAGCGTATCCTTATGTTCCTTTCTCTTTCAATTACTTACCCAGCTTCCCCTTAAATATATCTATGCTATTCACCTCAGCTGCCCCTTGTGGTCGTGATTTCCTCATTCTAACTACTTTCTCAGTAAAGAACCTTGTCCCGTAGAAACTGAAGGTATGGCCTCTCCTACTGCCTATCAGGGGTCACATGATTGTTCTTGGAGGCTCCGACCAATGAGCACTAAGCGCAGGTAATCCAGTGGACGAGCCTTCTTGTTGAGGACTTGGTTCAAACATGTAGCATTTGAAAAGCTCTTTGTAATGAAGTTTATCTGTTTCTTGTTGAAACCTGTCTGGTACGTCAAGTCATTACATTTGGCGATAAGGGTAAAATAGCTCCGACACTGCACCTTGCCTTGTTAACATGAGTACATCAAACCTTAAGAAAAAGGAAAAGAATACTCACCATTCATGCCGCTCTTTGGCTGAATCGATCCTTATGGTGCAATTGTGGAAGACTGGAGCCAGTATGTAGAGCGCCTTGCTTTTGATTTCATAGTGAATGAAACTACCACGGAGGAGAAGCAGGAAGCAATCCTTTTAAGTGTATGTGGTAGCAAGACATACAGCCTCATCCACAGCCTGATGGCCCTGAATGTGCCCAATTCTAAGTCATTTAATGAATTAGTGGATCTCGTGAAAAAGCATTTCCAGCTGAAGGAAATAATGCAGAGGCTTAAGTTTAATTCCAGAGTTAGGGCCTGGGGAGAGTCCTTCGCAACCTATGTAGCGAAGTTGAAGCAGTTGACAGAACACTGCGACTTCAGAGACACATAAAATGATATGCTGTGAGACCGATTAGTTTGTGGAGTTCACGACTACGCCATTCAGCATCGCTTACTGGCAGAAGTTGACATCGATGCGAAGCACACCCTGGAAATAGCACTTGCCATGGAAAGTGCTGCGAGAAACTTGCAGGCTTTACAACACGTACAACATGCGCTGTTCTCCATGTGGGTCGGAACCCACCACCCGGCGTGGCGTGAAAACCAGAGACACAGCAGCAAAGCGAGAGGCAATGTCCACTGTTAGAAAAACAAAAAGGCCTAGTAGGAGCACTTCAACAGCAATTCCAAGGTTAATCTGTTATAAATATGGGGGTGACCACATACCAGCCATCTGCAGATTCAAGGAGGCAAAATGCCATTACTGCCATAAGAAAGGTCATGTAATAAAGCAATGCAGGGCAAAATCAAAACAGCCCATAAAGCAGAAAACAAATATAATGGAATTGAATAATACAACAGAACCTGAAGCTGCCAATACTGACATCTATTCCCTGGACAATGCCACTGCTGCAAAAAACGAATCTATTACTGTCACAATCCAAGTTAATGGGGAGCCACTAATAATGGAGGCTCAACCACAATGGTGGGAGAGTACAAATTTAAACACCTAAATGAAGGTACCCACTGAATGTGGAGCAGACAACTGCTCAATTGAAGAATGGAGAATCTATACAGGTAAAGGGCATTGCCACAATACCTGTGTCTTATAGGCAACAGACAGCCCAGCTTCCAGTGATCATAGTGACAGGTGAAAGACCTAGTCTTCTGGGCCGAGACTGGTTACAAAAGATCAAGCTTAACTGGTCTGAAATATTTCACTTGAGAACAAGACGAGTTCCTGAACTGCAAAGGAAATACACAGTGTATTTTGTGATGCATTAGGGAAGTTAAAAGGCTTGCAAGCAAAAATATATGTGGATTCTCAGGTGACACCCCGTTTGTTTAAGGCCAGACCTATGCCTTATGCCTTAAAGGAGAAGGTGTGAGATTACAAGCGTTAGAGAAAGGAAGGGGAGGACGTAGTGCAAGCAGCTACATGGTCCCAGTGGTGATGCCTGACAAAACCATATGCATCTGTGAGGACTATAAATTGACCCTGGACAAGGCAGCCAAACTAGGTAAATGCCGTATCCTGAGGATAGATGACATATGCAAAGCTAGCTGGAGGCAAATCCTATACAAAACTGGGCATGAGCCAGGCTTTCCAACAATTAGAGCTGGATAGCACATTGAGAGGATAAATGACCATCAACACGCACAAGGGTCTTTATCAATACACTCACCTACCCTATGGACTATTATCTGCATGCTCAATCCTCCAAAGGACAATGAATAGTCTTTTGCCAGGACTTCCCTGAGCAGTAGTATACCTAAATGATATTCTGATCACAGGGTCAACTGAAACCGAACACTTGGCCAACCTGGAAGAGTGCTAAAAAGATTCTTGGAAGCCAGTGTACGATTAAAGAAATAGAAATGTACATTCCAAGCACCAGAAGTTACTTATCTGGGTCACAGGGTGGATGCCATGGGTTTGCATCCAGTAGAAGAGAAAGTTAGGGCAATCAAAGATGCGCCCTCTCCGTCCAGTGTAACCAAACTCAAGTCTTTCCTGGGTATGATCAGCTATTATAGCTGCTTCTTGTCAAAAGTGTTAGCACTATTACACTTGTTATTAAAAAAGAATCATCATCGGTCGTGGAATTCGCAACAGAAAGAAGCCTTTGTGAAAGTTAAGAAGCTATTACATGCATCGTGTTTATTGGTACATTACAACCCATCGAAAGAATTGGTATTAATAGGTGATGCCTCTCCTTATGGTGTAGGAGCTATGTTATCACATAGAATGGAAGATAGATCAGAAAGGCTAATTGGCTATTCTCAAGAACCCTCTCCATAGACAAGAAAGGTTATTCCCAACTAGAAAAGGAAGGTTTATCGATGGTATTCGGAGTGAAGAAATTCCACCAGTGTCTGCACGGACATTTCACCATTGTGTCGGACCATAAACCATTCATGAGTTTATTCAGTGAGGATAAGGCCATCCCACCAGTAGCATCAGCAAGAACACAATATTGGGATTTGCTATTATCTGAGTATAAGTATACCTTTATGCATCATCCTGTCTTACATATTGCAAATGTGGATGCACTCAGTCATCTCCCATTACCAGATAGCACTGTACATGCTTCAGTGCCACAAGAAGTTGTGCCTGTACTGAATTTCTTGGATTCTTCACCTGTGTGTGAAGCAAATTAGAAATTGGACGAACAGAGATCCAATTTTGTCGCAAGTCACAGACCTTGTATTCCAAGGATGGTCAAATTCACCAGTGTCTGAAGAGATGAGACCATTCCATGCCCATAAACAGAGTTAACTTGTCAAAATGGAATCTTGTTGTGAGGATCAAGAGTTGTCCCTTCGCAGGAAGAGAGCAACTCTTGACAGAGCTTCACAGTGCTCATCCAGGTATATTGAAGCTGAAAATGCTTGCACAAAGCTAAGTCTGGTGACCAGGCATTGACAGTGACACTGAAAGTATGGTCAAGCACCGTCTCCATTGTCAGCAACAACAGAAGTTGCTTGTTTCAGCCCCACTGCATCCGTGGGAGTGGGCTGGTCGACCCTGGCTTAGGCTACATATTGATTATGTAGGTCCATTCGTAGGTACCATGTTTTTATTAATCATAGATGCACATTCTAAATGGATGGATGTGTATGAAGTCAGATCACCAACATTGAGCACAACTATCGAAAAGTTTCATCATTGTTTTAGTGTACATGGCCTACTGGAAGTCATCGTTTCTGATGATACAATCTTTACCAGTACAGAGTTTCATAGATTCATGAATTTAAATGGAATCAGACGTAATAAAACAGCACCAAATCATCCCTTATCAAATGCTTTAGCTGAGACTGCTGTGCAAACTTTCAAATCTAGAATGAAGAGATTATCAGAAAGTTCTCTAGAAACTCGACCTTCCTGCCTTCTTCTCAGTTATTGTACGACACCTCATTCAACTACAGGTTCAATGCCATCTGAATTATTGATGAATCACTGCCTACGTACAAGGTTAAGTCTGGTGTTTCCAAACTTAGAGGGAAAGGTAGAGAAGAATCAGAGTAATCAAAAATTGAATTACAATATTCATAGCAAAGCTCGCAGATTCACTGTCGAAGACACAGTTTTCAGTGCGGACTTTTGGGAGTGGGCCTTATTGGGTTCCTGGAATGATTGTCTTAGAAACTGGCCCTTTGTCCTTCCAGGTGGAAGTGAAAGACTGAATTGATCAAAAACATGTGGACCATCTTCAGAATAAAAGAGATTCCAAGAACCAGGTATTCTGCCTGTGGTTAACGTCGAACCATTAATTCCTGTGGTGACAGATCAACCCAGAATAGACATACCCAATATCTCTGTAGAGTTTCCAAGCCCTGAACTGCCATCTTTTAATGATGTATCTGGTACTGCAGTTCCTAATCATGTTGATCCTATGGAAGAACCTCAAATGATAGAGCTATGCCGCTCTAACCGAATAAGGAAAGCACCTCAGAGACTTAACCTTTAATTACCTGAGTTGTATACATGCATATGTTGTTGGACATTCAAATGTTCTCTGTAAATAGAAACTGTAGTTTAGTTTTTTAAAGGGGGAGGAAGTGTAGTAACTGAAGGTATAGCCTCTCCTACTGTCTATCTGGGGTCATGTGATTGTTTTTAGAGGTTCCGACCAATTAGCCCTAAATGCAGGTAATTCAGTAGGCGGTGCTTCTTGTCGAGGACCTGGTTCAAGCATGTAGCATCTGAAAAGCTCTCTGTAATAAAGTTTATTTGTTTCTTCTTGAAAGCCGTCCAGTAGGTCAAGTCATTGCACTCCAAAATTTCTTATTGGATTTATAAGTGACTATCTTATATTTAATTTGTTGGATCTTAAACTAGTCGATGGTTATGGCTGAGGAAAGAGAGGCAGCATAGAGCTTGATATGGTCAAGCCAAGACTGGCAATTAATGGCAAGGCCATTCTATGCCAGCTATGCTTGGATTTTTGCACACCTGATTTACAGACGCTATGATAGGAGCAATAAGGTTGTGGTATTGCCATCAATTTGTTAGGAACATTAATGGAGTGCAAATACTTGCTGTGTAGCTAGACCATGGGGTTAATCTGAGGAATCTTGATACCTCTATGCAATATATTGCACTGGAGAGAAGATTACCACAGGTTGAAAATGCACCATCCCATCTAGCTGATTCCTTCTTTCCAAATTAATGCAATAAATATGTTGCCTTTTGGAAATGTGGCACCTGTCTCTTTCCTGCTGTTATGACCGATGCAGTTGGTAAAGCAGAGTTATTTAAAAATCCCAGAGGGAAACTTTAAACAACTGCCATAACCTATAATTTTAAGTGTTATGCTTGAGATGCGACTTTAAATTCAGGAATCAGACCATCAGTTCTTGAGGTTTTACATTAAACTAAGTGAAACATTTTATTAATTTACACAGGTTAAAATATATATATACATGGCTACAAATTAGTACTATCATAACTTTTAACAAATTCCCAAACTAATTTCCATTAAGGCAACGGCAACCCATAGACTTAACCAAACACTAGGCAAAGCATTTTCGCTTTACGAATTCGGAATCAGGTTCTTTTCACTGTGGAGCCAGTTGGACCAGTTGGAGGCTTACAGCTGCCTTTTGATCTCACATTACCTCTGCCCTGTACACCCGAAAACTGCTGAAGTTATACCTACCACCACTGATTGAATTCAAATTCTCATTGTCTCACCAGCCTCTTTGAACTTCACCTTTTAACAATGAAACCCCTTTCACAGTACCAATTTTATTAGTAATATAAACATATGGCTTGGTATCTGCTAGATAGGCATCAGGTTTTCACCCCATTTTTTGAATGCTCTATTTAAAAAATGCAAATGCACACTATCTCTTCCATATCAAAACTAGTACACATCAAAGCGCCCAGACACATCCAATCAAGACACACCCACAGACTAAATCTCTATTTTAAAAGAAAAATATTTTCCAAAATATTATATATATATTAATAGCTTCCTGACACCTGCTAAATGTGTGGACTGCAGACTGCCTGATGTGGCAAATGCCCCTGAGTGATGTGGAAGGATCTAGAAGCATAGAAAATCCTCTGTACCGGAATTTGGCACCGGGTCATCTTGGAGCAGATGACAACTGGAAATCTTATAAAGCTGAGATGTGAAGACAGGCCTCCTCTGAAGTGTCCAGGTAAATACAGAGAGGTTTGTCAGATTAGAGTAACGGCAGATGGAGACACAACACTTCAGGTATCATTTCACCTGTATTTGTGGGCTGCTCATGTACTGCCCTCCCGAAGCATCTAGCAAGTTCAGAGCCCAGCAAAGAATGCCAATGCTCAGTTTTCGGCATGATGCCATTTAAAAGACACAGAACAGCCTGAGAACACTGTCAGCCAAAAAAACCTGAAAAATGCAAATACTTTCCGACTTTCCAAGTGCAATGTATGGGGCAACATGCAGTAAAATTGTTCTGGAAACAAAAGCAGTTTTCCTAACAACTAACTTTAAAGCAGGGGTGGGGAACCTTTTTCTTATCTCAGGCCACTAACACAAAGACAAAATCAGTCGTGGGCCACACACACATAAAAATCAACTTAATTTAGTTTTTTAGAGAGGATATAGAAACATTCAACTCACCAACTGTTTCAATGCAATGGCTGAATTTGAATATTATATTGTTAAATATTATTATAGTAATTTAGCTGATGTTTTTATTCAAAGCAAATTCGTAACGATGATGATAAATGCTATTTTGAAGGTGCTACTGTCATAAGTCTATAGTTTTAGAAATCTTGCTGCAGGCCGAATGAAATTGAGTAACGGGCCGGGTCCGGCCCACGGGCCCTAGGTTCCCCATCTACATTAAAGATTAATTGCCTGGAGACAGCTTCAAGAAAAATCATAGGGGCATTAACCAATTGTGCATTTCTTTTCATTCTCTTTGAACATCTTTGTCTATTAGTTTTAAAAAAATTGGAGATGGGGTGGAAAAAGTTTGTTGTTTGACAAAGTGGGTTGAAAGCAGCAGGTTATATGATGAAACCTCGAGAAATATGTTCAACCAGAGTTGCAACCCTCTGCCTGTCTGAACAAGCTGGAGAACAGGATTCCCGATCTGTTCCTTTAGAATTGATGAGATAGATGTCACGCATACTCAGGACTTACATTGAAGGGGATGCATTGTAATAATTATTCAATGGAAGTGAGCCTTCAGAGTGCTGGCAACTCTTTAATTCTGCAGTTTGAAACTCTGATGCACTATGAATTGGATATAAGTAGCTGGGACTCAATTCTTCTGTGATATTCCACATTTGGGGTTTATATACAACCTAATTTTTCTATAGCATCTTTGTTACCTCATGGTATTTATAGCTACTTCAGATCAAGTGAAATTTTGCTCTCTCTTTTTCCTAAAAATGCTTTAATTTTGGAATTTTAGGTGCAAAATTCATTGATTTAATTCTGTCGCCTTGGAGAGGGTGCAGTGGAGAATTACGAGAATAGTATCAGGAATAAGAGAATTCAGTTATGTGTAGAAACTATAGGGGGCCCTGTGATTGTTCTCCTTAAGGAAGAGAAGGTAGAGGGGAGATTTAATAGGGGTCTTCAAAATTATGAAGGGTATTGATTGAGTAGATAGGGAGAAACTATTTGCATTGACTGCTGCTGTGGGTACAGTAACATAGGCAGAGATTAATACGCTCCCAGGTCAGGAGTGTTCCCTGCAGTGCCAAATGTAATATCTGGCATGATGATGTTGGGCAGCATTTCCGACATCATCACGCCGGTTTGCAATAATATGTTATGCAGGCATAAAGGTCAGAAACCCGCCCACATTATTTAAATGTAAATTTAAAACGTAATTAAGGTCATTAAGGACCCATTTGAGAGCAATAATACGCTCTGAATGCAATTATACGCCTTCAGGGTGAGAATCACGTCATGTGTGGAAACAATTTTTTAATACCAAGCTTGTTCGGGCGGGTTTAAAAGTTTCAGCTGAGACCAGTCTCAGCTTTGCAGTTAACACATTAGTGACTGCAGGGAGTGCTCATTCAGGCTATCCATTTTTACATTGAGTTGGAGGCCTTTCCTCTGATGTGGAAAGCTCTTCCGAGTGCTTGATTTTTTTCCCTGGCCTTCACCCAGGGCTGTAAAGTCCCTGAGACAAATGGGCATTGTGACCTCTCTTGGAGACACAACCTCCAGTGAGGAGGAGAGAATGAAAAGGATGAGGAGCAGGGTGAGAGGAAGAAGGGCACAGAGGGAGGCTTAGGATGCAGTGGTGTTGCATGAGGGGACAGAGCAGCGCCAGAACCAGAGGGTCAGGAGGAACTCAGAGGCCCTCAGTGGAGGCGCAGGCAGTCTTATGAAGCCTCTAGAGTCTACAGGCACAGATTCAGCTACCTGTAATTGAGTGAGACTAAATGCAGGAGAAGACTCAGGTTTTCAAGAGCCATGGTAACATCACTCTGTGATGTGCTAGCAGGGGGGAATCTCATCCAACTGTGTTGGGGGCCACCTGATGCCTGTTGCATTGAAGGCCAACTTCTTTGCAACAGGCTCATTCCAGGCAGCTTGTGGAGACCTTCGTGGCATCACACAGCCTGCTGCACACCACTGCATAAAGACCTTCACAGATGCAATGTTCTGAAGGATAGGTGATTACATCTCCTTCACACAGGATTTGCAGAGTCAACTGGATAGAGCCTAAGGATTTGCAGTGATTGCAGGTTTCTCCAGGATGCAGGGAGACATTGATTGCATTCATGTCATCATAAAGGCTCCTGCTGAACCACCCTACACCTTTATCAACAGAAAAGGCTTCCACTCATTGAATGTCCAGCTGGTGTGTGACCATCATTGCAGGTGTGCGCCAAGCATCTGGGCAGCAGTCACAACTCCTACATCCTTTGGAACTCTCAGATTCCAGACGTTTTCACCAGCCTTGATTCCTTGGAGGGATAGCTAATAGGTGACTAGGGGTGTCCGCTGAAAAGATGGCTAATGACGCATGTGAGCGTGCCCAGAACTGACATTCAACTACTCCGACTACTCTGCCTCTCCCCTCGCTTCGATGGCACAGACACCTATGATTGGAAACATGTAACAAATGTACAATTCCTCCATGCCAAGAAGTGGCAGACTTGCTAATGTTTAAAAAGAATGCACCTATGAAGAGTGACAAAGTAGGCAGGGAATAACTAAAAACTAAATGCTTCAATCTTACAAAACTGGAAACTGCAGTCTTCTATTTCCAAACGATTCCACAAGATTATTCATTTGCATGTGGCCCCGGAAATGAGAGGGCCATATGCAACAAATCAGCAGTCTCCTGAAGATGAGATTCTGATGCCTAGACAGATTTGGAAGAGCTTTGCAGTACTCCCCCTCACATGTGTCCCTGATGGTCATGGTTTGCTTTGCACCCCATAACCTCATAATCTTGTCAGGGTTACAATGTGTGAACTATATTCACCAGCCACATTGGATAATGCCTACTATCTATTAAACCCCCACTTGCCCTCTCCCCTTTTCTATCAGTCTGAGCCTTTTGCCATCTCACCAGGCCCAAGCCCTCCTCCAATCTCGCCTCTGCCTATACTCCTGGAGGAGTCGGGGTCCATGATCGCCAGCACGCCCTCTTCAAAAGAAGTCAGGACTTCTAGGTTCAGAACTCTCCCGCCTTTATGGGTTCTCTAACAGGCATTGTGGGCTCGCTTCTTCTGAAAAGGTTTGTCAGAGTGCAGTCATCAACAATTTCAAGCAATCTCATGGTATGCCTCCAACCTATCATGAGCTCAGTAAGCCAGCCTGGAGGCTATGCACATGCATCACATGCTCATCCTACAAACCACCCACCCTACAACTAGACCATTGCTTCAAATGCAAAATTGCATGTTCTAGGACATCTGTGTCCTTGTGGAATTATGCTGCCTTTGAGGAGCAGCAACACTCAATTACCTCCTGCATTTGCAAGTGAGACTTGCAGCACATTGGACCAAGATAGCTCATACTAAGGCCATACTCACCCTGGATGACCTCGTTACATCATTGAGCCTTTTCTGACACTGGGACCAAGTCCTTTGGACAACATCTGCACTGTTGACCACCTCGGCCACCTCCTCCCATGCAGCAAATGTCTGGTTGGGCTTCCTCCTCTTGTCTGGGGTTGGCATAAGCTGCCCGCGTCACTCTGACACTGCACTCAGGCACTCTGAGTGAGTCCTTCCTGAATCTAGGGGCTAGTTTGGCCCTTCTACTCCGCCTCTCCCCTCACTCCGATGGCGCAGACATTTATGTATGGAAACGTGTAACAAATGTATAATTCCTCCATGCCAAGAAGTGCTAATGTTTAAAAAGAATGTCACCTATGAAGAGTGACAAAGTAGGCAGAGAATAACTAAAAACTAAATGCTATATTCTTACAAAATTGGAAACTGCACAAGTCTTCTATTTCCATATGATCCCACAAGATTATTCATTTGCTAGGTCTCCTGACACTGTCCCGTGCCAGGGGGCCCTTTAAATTGCAGGCCATGACCTCATTCCAGGTCACGGTCTGCGACCTCCAGGACCAGACATCCTTCCCTCCAGCACTGAATGGGTGGGATGAAGGCCTCTAACCCGTCCTTGCTGTTAATTGCTGGCAATTTGTGTGTCATCAGGTGCGTTCCGATGGCAGACCTGGAAGCCCGAACACTGCCGGGTGCAGAACTCCACCCTCCCGTGCCGCATATATTATTCAGCACACTGTGTCTATGTTAGTGGATTGGTAATGCAGAGGCCTAGACTAGTAATCTGGAAATTTGAATTCAAATCCCAGAACAATATTTGGGGAATTTAAATTCTGTGAATTAAATAAACCTGGAGTAAAAAGCTATATCAATAATGGTGACCGTGACACTACTAAATTGTTGTAAAAATCCATCAGATTCATTAATGTCCTTTAGGGAACAGAATGGGGAGATAGTGGAGTTGTGGTAATGTTGCTTAACTAATACTCCAGAGGCCCAGGCTCCTAGTCTGAGGACAGGGGTTCAAATCTGACCACCATAGCTGGTGCAGTTAATTAATAAATCTGGAATTGAAAGCTAGTTTCAGGAGGGTGGCCATGAAACCATCAGCAATTGTTGTAAAATCCATCTGGTTCACTAATGTCCTTTAGAGGAAGGAAGTCTGCTGTCCTCAGCCTAGCCTACATGTGATTCCAGATCCACAGCAATGTGGTTGACTCTTAATAACTTACCTCTGAAATCGCCTAGCAAGTTAGGGATGAACAACAAATGCTGCCCTTGCCAATGATACCCACAGGTCATGAAAATAAAATCTGATGTCCTTCCCTGGTCTGGCTTATAGGTACTCCAGACACCGGAGTACGTGGTTGACTCTTAAATGGCCTAGAAAGCCACTCACTTGTATTCAAGAAAGCGGTTTACCACCACCTTTTCAAGAGCAATTCGGGATGAACACTAAGTGCTGGTTCTACCAGCAAAACCCACAACACCTGTGAATGAAGAAATGATAAAAGAGGACTCAAATTTAAGATAATTGTCAAAAGTATTGGGGGGAGATGAGGGGCCTCTTTTTTTTAATGCATTAAGACGCTTCCAGCAAGAGTAGTGGAAGCACATTCAGTCAGAACTTTCGAAATGTACTTAGACATATGCTTGGAAAGAAAATATTTCCAGGACCATGAGGAAAAAGCATAAGATTGTGACTCATTGGATGGCTCTTTCAAGAGCTGGCACAAACTGAATGATTTCTTGTGGTGTAAGATTCTGTAAACTTTTTGGCCCTCTCCAATCTGCATTTTCATGCTGATTGTAAATACAATTTTCACCTAATAATATACAGTTTATGCACATAAGTCTTAATGCACTAATTTGTACCAATTTGTATCCTTTGTCCTGTAAAAGAACTTGCAACCTAATATTTTGTAAATACTGACCTCTTCAACACAAACCAGGTGGAATTAAAATTCTTTGATCATGAGCTAAAACCTGTGCCTAAAATAAAGATGCAAATGTAAATAACCTAGTACATTTAATAATAAGATATGCTCCTGTTCAGATCTTCCCTCAGGTTCAGTACTTGGGGAGATTATTCACAGGAGTCAAGTCAATTAGTTTCAATTGCAAACCTCTCTGGTTTCTGTACCAGCTTGTGTTACATTCAACATGAACTCATAAATATGTAGCAGATTTAACTTGGATGGTTTTCTGATGATTTTGAAGTTGGCAGATCTACTGTGTTCATTGCTGGAGAATGTTGAGGCAAGTGAGTACATGCCAGTTGTGGCTTAGTGGACAGCATTCTGACCTTTGAGTAAGGAGGTTGTGGGTTTGAATTCCACTACCAGGATGCAAAGTCTAGGCTGGCACTTTGAAGATGTCTCTTTTGAATCATAGCTGCTGCATTTAATACATTGCAACAGTGTCTTCCCTCCAAAAGAACTTCATTCATTGTGAAGTTCTTGGGGATGTCTTGAGGTTGTGAAAGCTGCTAACTAAATGTGTCTTTTTTCCGCATTAACCTCCGCAGCAGGATAGTTGGCATCAGCATTGAAATTGCGGTCAGCTATCTCTGGTAGGACTAAGCAGGATCTAATGCAGAGAAGAATCAGGTCATGAACAAGTTGGAGTTTATATGGAGTGGAACATAGGCCTGAGATGAGAGTGTTGAAAAAGTAACTTGTACATTATGGGTTGAAAGTTCATCTCCTCTTGTTTTCAGGCGTGGGGGTCACAATCCTCAGTTTACCCACTTCTGGTCCTGTTGAGACAGGCAGCACGCAAACTTCAGGCCAGATTTTTTTTGTGGCAGCAGTTACTCTGACGGCAGGCTGGAAAGTGCCCAGAATGAAAAAACAATAAAAGCTGGGAAATAATACTTATATACCTTAAAATGGAACACCAGTAAAAACTGGGAAATAAGAGTACTGGTCCAAACTGTTTTTTCATCTGGGTGGGAGGTAACCCTGCACCCACCCCCGCCCTCCCCACATTCGGCCGCTTGGGAGAGCCTCGGCTGGAATACAGACCTATGAGGTAGGTAAGGTGCTGCCATTGGGGCTCCCATTCCTTTAAGGGATGAAAGCCTGCCTCCAAGAGCTGCTGACCAATTGGACAGCCAGCAGCTCTTCAGTCCCAGCAGTGCCACCAGGAGCGGTGGCCAGTGCTGGCACTGTATCCAGCTATGAGACTCATCAATGGATGCTAGCCTCACGGCAATGTAAGTGGGGCCGCGGGTCAGTGGGGCCAGTCAGGCAGGCCCCAGTGGGTGGAGGGGGGCGGTGTGGTTGATGAATGCAGGGGAGGTTGTTGCCACTAGTCAGCCAGTGCCACTGGGGTGCCTCTTTGTGCGCCAGAGAGTGCCTGATTAGGAGGACCTCCCCACAGGATTCATCAGGTAGTCCACCACACCGTGGAGAGCCCATCTTTAATGGCAAGATGCCAGTGGTGTCAAGAAAAGGCTCTTAATAGGGCACTTAAGAGGCACAATTGGCATCTGGACAGGAGGACCATCCTTCACTTTCCCTGCCACTAGCAGACTGCAATGTCGGCAGGAAGGCGAGGACGCTCAACACTCACCCTCCCTCCCAATTTTTCAGCTCACCACTCCTCCCCACCTCCCCCCGCACCCCCATCCCCTGCCTATCCCAGTCCTGTAGGCCCCATAAAATTCAGCCCTTCATTTTGTTTCCTCATTTCCATGATTGAAGTGTTCAGCCAAGTGGGTTCTGCACTTCTGGCTGACTAAATGCTCAACAAGAAGCTGAGTCATTTATAAGGCTAGCATTTCTTCTAACTAACATCCAGCCCTTAAAGGTAGTCTGCCCCTCTGAAAGGGAAGCTTCATTGACTGAAAGAAATCTGCTGCTGACTACCAGTACTACAATTATCTGCAATTTAAAACAAGAGAGTGGTAGCAGGTGGCCAGGGAGGTCAACTCCTGGGGTCCTCAACAGTGCTGTAAGTTCACTGATCCCATATTGGTGATCAATGTCAATGAATGCATCTTCACATGAAATCTCATATCCACCACATTACCAGCATCTCTCACTGATGGATATACCACATCCCCATCACTCATTCAGGACTATTAAGATACTCCACCTCATCCCCACATAACTTACAATACTACCAACTTCACACCCACCTCTCATTGCCTCCACATACTTCTAGCTACTCAGCTATGGCAGGCCCAGCACCCAAGGAAAGGACAACATAATCACTGACATTTTCCCCTCTGTTGCTGGATATGGTGGCAAACAATAGGAGGGAGCAGAGCATAAATGGCAGTGGACAGTATGCATGCATTCCCTGAGCCCTATAATGTTATGCATCATGGGTCTGACTGTGACAGAGCATGTCGCTTCCTACATTGCTGAAAAAATTGAGGATGATGATATGGAACAACCTCATGCTGCTTTTCAACTCTCACCTCACCCTCATCATGCTACCTAGCATGATGTGCAAGCTGCAGATAGTGTGACCATGGACCTGTTGCTTTCCACCCCAACACACCTCTTCTGATATTCTGCTTTTAGACACCCAACAACTGCTGCCGGCCCAGCCACAGCAATCCTAGGTGGAGGAATAGAGAGAGGGAGAGAGAAACACCAGATAGAGGGGTATTGTCACTTGATCTGACACTCAGAGTCACCCGTTCATATACTAGCATGGAGCAAACTTTAAAAACAAATATAGACTCAGGATCAGCTGTGGTGAGTCAGCAGGCACGAGAAGATTGCAGCAAAACTAGGGTAAAAGGATGGAGTTTGTGCCAGCTCACCTGAGGGTTTGGCCGCAGGTGGGTTCTCCAGGGCACTTGGCTTAGGACTTTTATGGGGTGCTATTACGGGAGAAGCCTAATGAGGATTGCCATGTCCAGTACAGGCATGTCATATTATGAACTTTCAGTCAATAGTTTTAAAAATTGGACATCAACAAGCTGTTAAGATGGCTTCCGCAAATCATGTGACATTTTGCATTTGGACTACAAACAGTAATCAAGTCTCCAGCGGATGCCTAATTAAATATGGACATTTGTGAGGGTACCTCACAACCATTTGCGTAATTCACACATCTCATTGTTAAGAATAGGAAAACGCCTAGGCCAGGATATTTTGGATGGCGTTGTTTCCCGTCCTGCCATTCGAATAGTCAGCGGGGAACACATCCCCGCAGAATGAACGTCAATTGCATACAGGCGGGTCTTCCATCGCTCTGGTGGAAGTCCCACCATAGAAAACTGCCAGCCAATCTGACAGTTTGGATAAAAGAGGAAGAGCATGAAGATGACAGAGCCTAAGTCCCATGACTGGGTGGGAAGGTAAGTTTTTGGGGCCCCAGGGCGGGTAGGGAAGGCCTGGCCGGGGGGGACGGGGTGCAAACTGGGCGATTAAGGTGTCAGGAGAGAGGCCGGGGGTGGAGAGAGGTCCAGCGGCCACCAGAGCTTAATTGGGGGTTGGGCGTCCAAAGTTAAAAGGGCGTTTCTGATGGAGGGACACCTCTTCCTGCCTGAGGCCCAAGTCCAATCATTTTTGGGCTTCCCCAATGCCCAGAAAATCCTCCCGCCAGCCTAAAAATTGAGGCTGGGCAGGAAACAACCCTTAATCAGCCATTAAAGGGCCTCAATTGGTGCAAGGGCCTCGCCCACCCCAGCATAAAATTGCTGAGAGGTCGGGGCGGGTGTAAACCCAGCGGGAAGCTCATTCCTTCTATTTCACGCTCTCCCCGCCTAAAAACCCGCCACCTGCCAGTGGTGGAGCATGAAATTCAGGCCCTAAAGACTATTAAGTTTCCAAACTGCTTGTCTCTATGTTTCATACTAGACAAAAGGGAAGATTGAAACTCAGTGGCCGCTGTCAAGTTCCCATTGTATCACAATGGCCTCTTTCATCCAAGCTAGACTTAATGGGCTTCAGGACTGTTAATTCAACAGTCATGTGGTTGAAGCTGGTTTCTGGAATGGCACCCTTATTACCCCAGGATGCATCATATCCATCAGAACCATCAGTTGTTAGCCAGTCTGAAAATCAGCCTCCGAAACTAGCCGCAAGTCATCAAGGAGCCAAAGTACTTAATCTGTTCCAGTTTCAAGGTTCACCTGAAAACCAACCTCCTAGATGTTAGACTGCAAGAAACTTCGCAACCTGCTGTGAACCCTTAACTTTACAAGACCCTCACTTCAACTTTAAATCATCCAAAGTATTCAAGAAACCACAGGCTTGCTGTATAGAAGACCAGAAATCAAAAAATAGAGACTGAATTAACGATAATCTGTAAAAAGTGCACTATGTTTATCTGTTTCCCATCTTTGTGTGTGTGATGTTGCAGTAATCTGGAGTGAGTGTGTGAGAATAAATAATCTTCTTCATTTTTAAACTCACAGAAGCTTGCTGCTGACATACGACCATAATTAATTAGAATAGACACTCCAAAGGTAAGAAAAGGCACACCTCTTTCCATATAAAGCATACTGATTACGCCAGTAAGAGAGAAAATACATTCTGTCCGTGACAGGATGCACACTAAAATGCTTGGTACATTGGTAAGCCTGCCACACAGCCTCATCTCAGATTCCAGTGTGGCTGAAAGCATTGCACAAAGCTTGGAGCACATCCTTTCCTGTGTTCCTGTGTAGAAATGGCAACCAACACCATGACAGCATTTGTGGACCCAGCCATGGTGTAGTACCTGGTGGCTAACAGTCTCAGCTCCAACTGCAACATAGGCAGAAGCCACACAATGCCTCAGTGCCGCATTGAAAGCTCAGATTGAGGCTGTGACATCCATGCTTACTGCCATGCAGGCTCAGACTGCTCCAATCATGGCTGCAGATCTCAGTTTTCAAAGAGGCTATGGCAGGCTTTTACAGCAGTCCAGAAATCTGCCCTCCAAGAGATTATAAGGATTGCTGAGTCGCTACTCGGGGGAATGGCAGTGGCTCCATGGTGCACAATCCTGCTCTCTCTCACTCTGCTTCTCCCTGTTTAGAATGAAAACAATGAAATTGTCTCTCTTTGTAAATGGGATGTCTGCCATCTCCCACATGCAGTGTTGGACATATACTGAGAGATTTTGTTACCTTGTTTGTTCCATCTGGAATGATCCAGTCATGTAAAAGTTTACTGCAACTGTGACCTTTATGGCCACTGGCAGTGCTGTCCTTGCCCTGGTATGATGCTGCATGTCCTCTTGAAGGCGGTGGCACAGTTCTGTGACCACCGACTTGTTGAATCTGAGTCACCTCATTCGTTGTTCCTGTGTGAAGTGAAGGTTTGAGATATGCTGACTGGAAACCTTTGGTGGGTAGGGCCTTCTGTCGAGAGTTCTCCTCTACCTCCCTTTTTACAGAATTTTCCCCCTCTGTAGCCTTTGCTCCATTTCTTTGTCATGCTGCAGATTCAGAGGCACTGCAGTTGCAGCCCCCATACCTCCAACATACTTGTACAAAAGGTGACCAAATTCTCTGCTTTTCTGAATGTATTTGTGGACTCACTAAAAGGCCTCCAAAAATAAGCCACAGTACTTCCAAGAACTTTGCCATATCAGAAGTCAAAAGCAGCTCATCTGCAAATTGAATGGTTGATGCTTTAAATAACGCTAGTGGAGGTCCCTTGTGCAGGTGATGGATTTTTACATAAGTGTAAGTGATTTTTACATTCACTGTGCCTGCACTATCCAAGTCTCAAAACAGTGCAATAAATCAACTGGAACGTCTGTTTGACTGTTTTAATTGCAAGCTGACCACTCCCACCTCTTCTGGTACATGCATGGAGAACCTCGATGAGCATACTTCCCAGAATGGGTCACTTCGTTGTCCACGTAGGAAATGCCTGGAAGCTCAGCATCATTTACAGACTTCTGGGCTTCCTCAGTGCTGGTATCTGCTTGGTGCTGACTGTAGGCATGTGAGCTATAATGCACTTACGAATTCTGCATGCTCTTCTCACTGGCTTCGTGTACTTCACCCTTTGTACAACTGCAGTGGGATACACTGTAAGAAAGCATTATTCACTGTCCTATTTATATTAAGGAAAGCTAGGAGGGTGCTTATAGGTACTTACAAAATCTTTTGAATATATTGTAGTTTTGTAAATAGTATTAGTTATGGGTTCCGCAATACAGACATCACTGTTATAAGCCAGAGACAGTTTTTTTCTTTTCAGTTCATCCCTCTCAGCAACCCTTCTCATTTAATTGATGGCATGAAATGAATGCAGTCAGTTCAGTGGTTGAGGCCCTCAATGAGGTGGCTATGCAACCAAGGAAACTTGTCACAAGTCTTCCTACCATTACTGGGTATCGGCAATGCTAAGGCCACTCAGACCCTGATCTCTTTACAGCCTTGATCCAAACATGGACAAAAGGGCTGAACTCAAGAGTTAAAGTGAGATTGACTGCCCTTGACATCAAGGCAGCATTTGACCGAGTGTGGCATCAAGAAGCCCTAGCAAAACTGGAGTCAGTGGGAATCAGGGTGAAAACTCTCCAATGGTTGGAATCATACCTAGCACAAAGAAAGATGATTGTGGTTTTTGGAGGTCAATCATCTCAGTCCCAGGACATCACTGCAGGAGTTCCTCAGGGTACAACTATCTTCAGCTGCTTCATCAATGACCTTCCCTCCATCGTAAGGTCAGAAGTGGGGACATTCGCTGATGGTTGCACAATGTTCAGCACCATTCGCCTTTCCTTAGATACTGAAGCAGTCCATGCCCATATGCAGCAAGACCCAGGCAACATTCAAGCTTGGGCTGATAAGTGGCAAGTTACAATTGCACCACACAAGTGCCAGGCAATGACCATCTGCAACAAGAGTATCCAGCCATCTCACCTGGGCATTCAGTGGCATTACCATCACTAAATCTCTCAGTATCAACATCCCGAGGTTACCACTGACCAGAAACTGAACTAGGCCAGCCATATAAATACTGTAACTACAAGAGCAGATCAGAGGCTGGGAATCCTGCAGAGAGTAATTCATCTCCTGACTCCCCAAAGTCTGCCACCATCTACAAGACAAAAGTCAGGAGTATGACGGAATACTCTCCACTTGCCCGGATGAATGCAGCTCCAATAACACTCAAGAAGTTCAACACCATCCAGGTCAAAGCAGCCCACTTGATTGGCACCCCATCCATCACCTTCAACATTCACTCCCTCCACCATCGACGCACAATGGCAGCAGTGTGTACCATCTACAAAATGCACTGAAGCAACTCACCAGGGCTTCTTCAACAGCACCTTTCAAACCTGCAACCTCTACCACCTAGAAAGATAAGGGCAGCAGGTGCATGGGAACACCACCACCTGCATGTTCCCCTCCAAGCCACACATGATTGTGACTTGGAACTATATCATTGTTCCTTCACTGTCGCTGGGTTAAAATCTTGGAACATCCTCTCCAACAGCACTGCGGGTGTACCTACACCACATGGACTGCAGCGGTTCTAGAAGGTGGTGGTCAAGGCAATTAGGGATGGGCAATAAATGCTGGCCTAGCCAGCGACACCCATATCCCATGAAAGAAAAAATATATAGTTTCAAATTTTGAGTATGTGACCATAGAGTTGTATCGTGCAGCAAGCACACTTGATGTTCATACAAAGCATCACAGCAGCTTCTTCAGCTACCAACCTTATTTGCAAAATTATTTGGTAATGTCATTTTTGCTTTGTAAAAGATTTGCAGGGATTATTAAAATTGAAATTCTCAGAATGAGAAGAAATACAGCTTCGAGAAATTTATCCAATAGTCAGCGAAGTATTGTTGATGGAATGCTCTTTCTCTTCATGTTTTGTCGATATTGTTATAACTGTCTATTGTAGGTTATATTAAGAACAAAGAACAAAGAAAAGTACAGCACAGGAACAGGCCCTTCGGCCCTCCAAGCCTGCAGCGCTCATATTGCCCGTCAACTAAAACATTTTGCACTTCCGGGGTCTGTATCCCTCTATTCCCATCCTATTCATGTATTTGTCAAGCTGCCTCTTAAACCCCACTATCGTACCTGCTTCCACCACCTCCTCTGGCAGCAAATTCCAGATACTCACTACCCTCTGCGTAAAAAACTTGCCCCACACATCACCTTTATAGTTTTCTCCTCTCACCTTAAATCTATGTCCCCTAGTAATCGACTCTTCCACCCTGGGAAAAAGCTTTTATCTACTCTGTCCATGCCACTAATAATTTTGTAAACTTCTATCAAGTCGCCCCTCAATCTCCGTCGCTCTAGTGAGAACAGTCCGAGTTTCTCCAACCTCTCCTCATAGCTAATAACCTCCAGACCAGGCAGCATCCTGGTAAACCTCCTCTGCACCCTCTCCAATGCCTCCATATCCTTCTGGTAATGTGGTGACCAGAATTGCATGCAATATTCCAAGTGTGGCCTAACCAAGGTTCTATACAGCTGCAGCATGACTTCCCAGCTTTTATACTCAATACCCCTGCCAATGAAGGCTAGCATGTCATATGCCTTCCTGACTACCTTATCCACCTGCGTTGCCACTTTCAGTGACCTGTGGACCTATACACCCAGATCCCTCTGCCCATCGATGCACTTAAGGGTTCTGCCATTTACTGTGTAATTCCTGCCTGTATTAGACCTTCCAAAATGCATTACCTCGCATTTATCTGGATTAAACTCCATCTGCCATTTCTCCGGCCAAGTCTCCAACTGATCTATATCCCGTTGTATCCTTTGAGGGTTAGAAATGTAGAATTTTAGCTTCGGTTTAAGGTGAATTGGCGGTTGTGTACTTTAGTTTAGTATGCCTGTGTGTGTTTATAAACTATGCTTAAACTTTTGACACAGCTGAAAGCCCTGACGTTGCTTTGGAAAATTGCTGAGGGCGGAGTGATGCTCTAAAGGTTTTTTTTTGGTAAAATAAAAGGAGGCTGCAGACACCCAGTTTGTTGTATTTAACCAGAGAATAGGTGGGACCAAGTAGCTCTGTAAAGAAAGGAGAAGTCCAGCTATAGAATAGACACCAAGGGAGTGTCTACGTTTGTCTGGTGGGTCATGGCATGTGACAGTCAGCGATGCCTACACATGGAACAGGAGGTCATATTGGCAGGGCTACACCATAGACTTGAGTTGTGTTCTGCCTAGCCAGGCCCAGAAGGAAAAGAATATGCCTTCCAGATATGAGAACGTTTGAAAGCCTATCAGAGTAAAAGTCACAGCAAAAGGGTTAAGCTAGGCTAAATCTGTGGCATTGGGTTTAAGATAGATGCTCATTTTTGTTGGAATCATTACCTTATTTGCTCAGTATACCTATTTAGTCATTAATGCTTGTGTTTGTTTTGTTCAAGTTTGTATTATAAAGATTCTTTTGGTGTTTCAATTTAATCTTGGAGTCCTGCCAGTCATTTCCTTACCCTTGGTTCTTCAACGCATTATATTCTTTAACTGATTATAGTCTATCAAGCCATATCCTAAGAAGTATCTGGCTTTTCCATTCTCATAACTGGGATCATAACAATATCTTACATCTGCAATAGAAAACACCTGCATTGCCATTATTGTTACTTTGACAGTCAAGGCAATAAGGTTTCATGTAAACCATTCTTTACAATTCTCCTGTTCAGATATAATTACCCACAGTTCTTTATTTTTCCATGTTAGCTATATTGTAAAACAAGTAGAACTACATGTTATAACATGGTAATACAAGAGGGATTTTTTTTCCTTGCATTCTTGCACGTATTGACTGTTCTTGATTTATGCCTAGAGGTGTTTTGAAAAATACTATGCAGAAGCGTGAATTTATTTTGGACGCATTTTCACATATCGATGACAACTCAGGACATTAAACTCCATTCGCACTGTTTGTAAAAAGCAGGCTGTGAATTCTTATCCAAATACAGTGATTCTTCCTTGGAACACATGCCTCACTTCGCTCACTGCTGTGATTATGCGTTCTAAATTTATAGCTGCTCCAGTTTGGTATAAATTTACTCCACATCTATCAAGTCTCCCCATATTCAAATTGTTTCTAACCTCATATTTTGTTCCCATCATCCCAATATGCTCTCATATTCTGAACAGGGTTTGCCTGGTGATTACATTTTTTCATTTTTTGTTCATGGGATGTCTGCTGATATTTTCCTATACCTTTTCCCTGCACATTTTCTGTAGATCCACCCATATCAAGATACAAGGAAAAGTTAGAAATAAATTAAACTGTGTATTTTTCTTTATGTCACTTTAGCCATGTGCATATGGTGTTCTTTAATTGAAAGATGATAAATTAAATGCTTTCCTTTTTGTTGCTATTATTATTCTATGTCTTCTATTCTACTGTTTGATGCTTTACTTATGTTTTTTTCGCTCTTCACTCACTGGATAAACTCACTGTTCACTTTTATTTCTCTTCATTATTCTCTTTTTGCTTTTTGTGCCCCAAATGCTTACCCATTCAAGACTGACTATTCTACTCCTGCACAGTCATTGCCTGCTTGTGCTTCTCCTGCCCATCTACCTTTCATTTCCCGCTCAATCTGCCAACCTATTCCTCTCCTGCCCATCTGCCTGTTCCTCCCCTGCCCCATCTGCCTGTTCCTCTCCTGCCTCTCTGCCTGCTGCTCAGTTTGCCTGTTCCTCTCCTGTTAAGTCTGCCTGTTCCTCACCTGCTCAGTTTTAGCTGCCCTCTTGCTCATTCCTTCCCTGTACAGTCTGCGGTGCTCTTTCTGCTTAGTCTGCCTGTTCCTCTCCTGTAAATCTGCCTGTTTCTCATCTGCTCAGTTTTGCCTGTTCATCTTGCTCAATCTGCACATTCCTTTTCTGCACTCTGCCCCTGCCTCTCCTGCTCAGTCTGCCTGTGCCCCACCTGCTCACTCTGCCTGCGTGTTCCTCTCCCACCCTTCTTCCTATTCCTCTCCTGCTCAGTTCACCTGTTCCTCTCTTGCCCCATTGCCTTTTCCTTTCCTGTTCAGTCTGCCGGTTTTCCTCTTTCCCTTCTCCTCTCCTGTTCAGTCTGCCTGTTCCTCGTCTGTCCCTCTATTAGTTTATTTCCTGCCTCTCTGCCTGTTCCTCTCCTGCTCAATCTGCCTGCCTGTTCCTCTCCTGCTCAGTTTTCCTGCTTCTCTCTTGTTCAGTCTGTCTGTTCATCTTCCACTCGATATATATGTTTTTCCCCTGTTCAGTCTGCCTGTTACCTTCCTGTTCCTCTGCTGTTTAGTCTCCCTGCTTGCGCCTCTCCTTTTCTGTTGTTTGTTCCTCTCCTGTTTGGCCTGCTTGCTTCTTCTTTTCTGCTTAGTTTTCCTAACTCTGTTTGCTTAACTGTTCCTCTTCTGCACAGACAACTTGATTCTCTCCTGTTCAGTCTCTGCCTATTCCTTTCCTGCTCAACCTGTCTTTGCTCACTTTGCCTGCCTGTTCCTCTCCTGCTCTGACTATGTTATTTTCTTGCCCAGAATTATATCTGTTCCCAATAAATCTAAGGAAAAAACAGTTCAGACCAGTAATCTTATTTCCCAGTTTTAACTGGCATTCCATTTTAAGGTATAAAAGATCAGTTCGGACCAGTATTCTTATTTCCTAATTTTTACTGTTTTTATTTGTTCTTTCTTTAAATTCCTGATTTCAATGATGAATTACAAGTAGGACTGTCTTAGCCTAGCCTTGCCTCCTTGGATTTTGAAAACACTCTTTTCCTGAAAATAAGAATTTATGGATTACATATTGAAAGTTCATCAAGAAATTAAGTTTGTAAAAAGAATGTTCAAGAGGGCACATGTTTGGTATTAAAAAATGACCATTTATAGGTAAGAGCCCTGGCTCTAAGAGTGCTCTAAGAGCACTGATCTGTTTGCAAACTCTCCAGGATTATTGTACTGGTGGTTGGTTCTAAAGCACAATCAAAAGGCTGTTCATTTCCTGCGATTGACTCTTTATCCAGTGGCCAGCACAGAAACAGGCCATTCAGCCCAACCAGTCCATGCCAATGTTTATGCTCTACTCAAGCCTCCCCCCATCTTTTCTCACCTACCATAGATCTCAGCATATAAGTTAACATTGCATTTCTGATGATGATGTAACCACTCTGACAATTTTTGAGGATCCATTCTGACTTTCAGTTTGCTCTGACAAGAAAATAGACGCTTCTTCTCTGCTACAGGTCTAACAGAGGAATTGGTTCTTGACAATTTTTCTCAGAATCATACAGCACAGAAGGAAGCCATTTGGCCCATTATAAGTCTGCCAGCTCTTTGAAAGAGCTCTCCAATTGCTCCCCTACCTCCTCTGTCCCAATAGCACTGTACATTTTTCTTTTGCCCTCCACCTTATAGCGATCCACATTTGTTTTTTTTTATGTTCTCTGTGTCTTGCCACAAACTGAAGAATATCCTTGTCTCCTTGTCTATTAACACCTCTTAAAGTTTATGATATCATCTGAACTAGAAACATAGAAAGCTCTAGGCTGGTAAAAAAAAAGTAATCAATCTACCTAATTCACGCTCCTGCTGTTTTGGTAGCTGTATTCAATAATGTGTTTGTGTTCACTACTCGTCCAAATTTGCCTTGAAGGTTTCAATCCTCTTTGTTTCTATAGTCTCCCTTGTTAAACTGTTCCAATAATCAACCGTGCTCTCTGTTAAGTAATGTATCTTTACATCTTGGCCTGAATCTACCTTTTCTCTGTTAAACAAAGTCCCCCCCTGCTCCACCAATCCATTCTGCTGTCTTGTGCCACTACAAAGAGCTCTGACTGATCATCTGTATCTGAATCAGGCTCCACTCAGTCTCCCCTCCAATGGAAAGAGTCCCAGATCTTTGAGTGTGTACCATACATTACATACTGCATCCCTGCCCCCTCCACTTAACATCTTAGCTCTTTTTTTGAAGCTACATTACACAAGATTACATAGGATGTATGGCACAGAAACAGGCCATTCAGTCCAACCAATCCATGCCAATGTTTATGCTCCACTCAAGCCTCCTCCCATCTTTTCTCAGCTACCATAGATCTCAGCATGTAAGTCAACATTGCATTTCTGGTGATGATGTAACCATTCTGACAATTTTTGAGGACCCACTCTGACATATGCTTCCCAAGATCAGTCCAGTGGCTGGCCCCTGTTCTCATGCTGCATTTTGTCTTCGGCATCTTTTTCTTCTTCTTCCATTCTCACACCAGTTTTTCACTCGCACTGAATTCCCTCACTGCAACACATTTATTTGATGAGTTAGCAAATGTTAAGTTTTTAAGCTTGAAACCCACTTTGTGCTTCATTCTTTTTGCAGGAGGATCCATTTCTGTTCATTGGTTGCAAAGCGCCATCTACTTTGGGTATGCCTTAAGCTCCTGCGCATCTTCTTGACATGCGTCAACTTTTAAGGCGAGTTAAACCCTAAACATGTATTTCTGAGCTGAAAAGCTGAGGCCAACTCCTAATGAGAGTATAGCCGTAAACATGTATTTATTAGCTGAAAAATGGGGGGTTGACTTATACGCTGAATTAGCCCTAAACGTACTTTCTTAGCACTGAAAAAAAGGATCATCTTCTATGCTGGGTCAACTTAAACGCCATGATCTACAGTAAATCTATCATCATAATCATCTATTCCCTTCTCCCTCATCTGCTTGTCTGGTTTCCCCTTAAATTCATCTATTTTGTTCACTTCAAGAACTCCCTGTGGTAGAAAGTTCCACATTTTTATCATTCTTTTTGTGAAAAAGTTTCTTCTAAATTCCCTACTGGATTTCTTGGTGACTATCTCATATGATAGCCTCTAGTTATGCTTTTCCCCACAAATGGAAACATTCTCTCTGTATCCTGTTCTTTTGTACTTTGGGTTCCAAAACAGAACAGGATACTCCAAGTGGGGCTTAATCAATTCTCAAGTGAGGTTACTTGTTTTGATCCAATCTCTATCCTTCTTTTATTGCAACCTGACATCCCATTTACTTTTTTGGTACCTGCTAGTTGTTTGCCTATTCCTTGCAAACAATGTTGAGGTAATGTCTCCTTTTGCCAGAAACACACAGTGTGCGCATATCATGGCATTAGTCAGTGTCTAATGCTGATTTGGCACCTCACCTGTCATTTTGGATAGTGCCAGTCCAGTTGACACCCTCTCTTAAACACACAAAACTGAATATATGTTCAGCTACACGAAGCACCTCCCCCACCTGCAATATATAAAGGCATCCACAATCCAACTTTCAAGTATAATGCTTTTGACCACCTACTTGCTGTTGCACTGTTAATGAAAGTGCTGTTTTGTTGGAGGAGTTGACAGAAGATCTTTCAGTCAGAAGGGAGTGGTGCTGCACCTTTGGAAAGAGTGGTATGGTTTTGAAAAGTATTTGAATGCACTACTTGTTCCCAGTAATGGGGGCTATTGTTGCAGCTCCACTTGGATAGCAGCAAGACAGAGAGGGACAGCAGAGCAGAGAAGCTATTAGTAGAGGAGGAGGAGGGCTCTCAAGAGAAAACCTTACTCATCTAGCATCTTCAAAGAGCATTTTTCCTACCAACATCTCAGGAGCATTGTCTGCAACAGCTACGCTTCACCAAGGAAGCAGTCACAAAATTGTGCCGCTTCCTCAAGTCGGAGCTGGCGCTGCAGAGCAGAGTGAGGAGACTGCTGCTGGATGGCTGTCAAGGTGACCTTGGCCCTCAATTTCTATGCCAGTGGATCCTTCCAATGTAGAATCAGCCCATCATTGCATCCGGAAGGTCACCAAGGCACCATGCACCATGACAGGGGACTTGATTGTCTTTTCACTTAGCAGGAGGAGTTGTTATGTGGCTTTGCCAGGTTAGTGGGCTTCTCCAAGGGACAGAATGTCATTACCTGCATGCACATAATTCTGCAGGTGCCGCATCTCAGTGAGATGTACTGTATGTGCAGTTGGTGCTCGTCCAAGCCCAGACCATCATGTTGATGAATTCCGCTTTTCTGGAAGCATTCATAATGCTTTTATCTTGTGTCGATCCACAGTTCCAGCTATCTTTGAGCCACCACATCGAACCAGAGGGTGGCTGCTCGATGACAAGGGCTACCACTGTGCATGTGGTCAATGACTCTCCTTGCAAACCAACCATATGTGATCAGTGTTCCTACAATAACAGCCATGCTTCAGCCAGGAATGTTGTGGTGCAGAGTATTGGTGTTCTGAAACAATAATTCCGTTGCCTGGAAAATTCAGGGCAAACCCCCCCTAGCGCTCGCAAGAACGTGTCTCCAGATTTGTGGTGGTCTGCTGTATCTTCTGCAACTTGACCATCATGAGGGTCAGGTTGCATAGAATACAGATGACTACCTCAGGAAGAGGAGGAAGGGAAGGAGAGGGAGGGTGAGGCATCCAGCTCATCATCATCTGGTCTATGAGTGTCTCATCAAATTCTGATTCCCCTGAAAAAAGTCCCCAGGTCACCATTACTCCACCACTCCTCACCCTACCATACCGCTGTCACAAAAATTCACAGCATCCTCTTGGCCAAACTCCTGAACTAAAAGACACCACGAAATGACCATTCTACACTGACTTTATCCAACAACACTTCCAATGCATAGAATACCCAACTATTCACCCCTGTGCTTTCCCTTAATAGCTGTCTTGCTGATGCCTTTGCCTGACCTAGTGCGCCTTCACCTGTAACTGCATGACTGGTGGAAGGTTCCTAACTTTCAATGGAATCAGACTGCAGATTGCCTTGCAGGATGCCCTTGAGCAGCTCTGGGCTCTGAGAGCCTGGTTTTGACTGCACCAATTTTGCATGGGTGGCAGCCTTGGTTGACTGGCAGTCTTGGTTGGCTGGTGGAAGGGCAACAGCAAGGACACTGGTGAAGTGGGAATTAATTGAGCATGAATGCTGTTGTTCTGAGGCAGGACAGCAGATTCATGCTTCCCCTGGGCAGTGCCTCAGCAATCTTATAATCTGCTGGAACAGATTGCTGAACTGTTGGGAGACCCTGAAAGTTCCTTGAGCAGTGGTGATTACAGTAGTCTCAACAAACAGAGACCTCAGCCTGAGCTTCCAATGATTCTTCCTGTGTTGTAATGGAAGCTGAGACATCGGTCACCAGACACCGCATCATGGCTGGGCTCAAAAGTGTTCCCATGGAGTTGGCCATCACTCCCATACCAGAAATAATGGGCTCCAAGCTCTGTTTAAAACCCTGGGCCAAGTTGCCAGTGGCAACAGGCTTTTTGGCAGGCCTCCTAATGAACAAAGCATATTGGTATGCAAGACCATCAGCCTTTCCCTGTATGCCACTCCATCGACATTCTCATTTGAATCCCCTGCAGCAGATCTCCTTTATGACCTTATCCTCTGGTGAACTGGCACACATGCTATGCTTTTCCCTGGGCTTGGTTGCAGCTCACTCTTGCCTGAAAACTCACCACTTGCAGATCTTACCTCTATACTATCCTCTAAAACACCTGTAGCTGTCTGTATCTGAACTGGTCACTGGGAATGTCAGATGAAGTGGTGGTGCTTCTTCCTCACAGGTCTGCTCTTTCTCTGGGTCTTCATCCTCAGACACCACTAGCCGACCAGACAGCAGTTCTTGGGAATCTGAAAGGATAAATCCACAAGTGGGTTAGGGTTAGGTAAGTGGTGGTGGGTGGAAAGCAAGAGCTGTGTGGCTACACCATCTGCATCCTGTACATCATACCAAATTGTGAGATGAGGGTGAAATGGGATTTGAGAACGTGCATAAAGCAAAAGACTGAGGATATACAACCAAGCCTATATCCCCTGCGTGTTCATTGCTGCTGCCTCCTGTTATGTCCTGTAAGAGAGGGAGGGAAGAGTGTCAGTAAGCATGTTGCAATGTGTTTGGGTAATGTGTCAGTCATAGTTGAAAAGCTGGAAGTATGTGGAAGCTGGGAGATGCAAAAGTATGGCTTGCAGCAGTGTTAAATGTGTGAAGGTGAGGTGGAGCATATGAATGTTAGGCATGAGCCCTGATTTTTAGAGATTGCTGATGGGCAAGTGATGGAGATCCGATGCATTAAGTAGCGTGCAAAGTTGGTAATGTGATTGATAGGAGATGGGTATGAGGGAAGTGCTTTATGTAGCTGAACATATGTTCAGCTGTGTGTGTTTAAGAGAGGGCATTAACAGGATTGCCAATGTCTAAAATGACAGGTTATGTGCCAAATCAGCATTAGACACTGACCCATGTCATGATCTGCCCACTCTGCATGCTTCTAGCACATACACAGGATGCCCATGCGATCGCCCTTGACAGCATTCAATGCATGTCATGCTGGAAGTTGATGGAAGTTAATCCCCTCACCCCCTACCCCCCACTATTTTTCTATACCAAGCTCTTACAGCATCAAAACCATCAGTGCTGTGGAACCGAGTTTTGGGCCCAAAACTGTACACAATACTCCAGGTGTGGTTTCACCATCACACGATATAATTATAGCTTACTCTTATTCTTTAATCCCTTTGTAATGAAGGCTAACACACTATGAATTAACCGCGCAAATAGATGTAAACAGGTATGATATAGTCAAGATTACGGAGACATGGCAGAGTGACCAGGGAAGGGAACTGAACATCAAGGGGTATTCAGTACTTAGGAAGGACAGACAAAAAGGAAAAGGCGGTGGAGTTGCATTGCTGGTTAAAGAGGAAATTAACGCAATAGTGAGGAAAGATATTAGCTCCGACGATGTGGAATCTGTATGGGTAGAGCTGAAAAACACTAAGGGGCAAAAAACATTAGTGGGGGTTGTATATAGACCCCAAACTGTAGTGGTGATGTTGGGAATGGCATAAAACAGGAAATTAGAGATGCATGCAATGAAGGGGTGACTTTAATCTGCATATAGATTGGGAAAATCAAATTAGTAACAATACCGTAGAGGAGGAATTCCTGGAGTGTATCCGGGATGTTTTTCTGGACCAATACGTTGAGGCGCCAACTAGAGAACAGGCCATCCTAGGCTGGGTATTGTGTAATGAGAAAGGAATAATTGGCAATCTAGTTGTGCGAGGGGCCCCTCAGGGATGAGCAACCATAATATGATAGAATTCTTCATCAAGATGGAGAGTGATGTAGTTGACTCTGAGACTAGGGTCCTGAATCTTAATAATGGAAACTACGATGGTATGAGGTGCGAGTTGGCTATGATGGATTGGGAAACGTTACTTAAAGGGATTACGGTGGATAGGTAATGGCAAACGTTCAAAGAGCACATGGGTGAACTGCAACAATTGTTTATTCCTGTCTGGCGCAAAAATAAAATAGGAAAGGTGGCCAAACCATAGCTTACCAGGGAAATTAGAGATAGTATTAGATCCAAGGAAGAGGCATACAAATTGGCCAGAAAAAAACAACAGACCTGAGGATTGGGAGCACATTAGAATTCAGCAAAGGAGGACCAAGGGATTGATTAAGAAGGGGAAAATAGAGTACGAGAGTGGGCTTGTGGGGAATATAAAAACTGACTGTAAAAGTTTCTATAGGTATGTGAAGAGAAAAAGATTGGTGAAGACAAATGTAGGTCCCTTACAGTCTGAAACAGGGGAATTTATAATGGGGAACAAAGAAATGGCTGACCAACTAAATACATACTTTGGTTCTGTCTTCACAAAGGAGGACACAAATAACATACCAGAAATGTTGGGGAAAAACAGGGTTTAGTGAGAGGGAGGAGCTGAAAGAAATCAGTGTTAGTAGGGAAATGGTGTTGGAGAAATTGATAGGATTGAAGGCTGATAAATCCCCAAGGCCTGATAATCTACATCCCAGAGTACTTAAGGAAGTGGCCCTAGAAATAGTGGATGCATTGGTGGTCATCTTCTGAGATTCTATAGACTCTGGAACAGTTCCTTCAGATTGGAGGGTAGCTAATGTAACCCCACTATTTAAAAAGGGAGGTAGAGAGCAAACAGGGAATTACACACCAGTCAGCCTGACGTCGGTAGTGGGGAAAATTCGAGAGTCCATTATAAAAGATTTAATAGCTGAGCACTTGGAAAACAGTGGCAGAATCGGACAGAGTCAGCATGGATTTATGAAAGGGAAATCATACTTGACAAATCTACTGGAATTTTTCGAGAATGTAACCAGTAGAGTTGATGAGGGGGAGCCAGTGGATGTGGTTTATTTGGACTTTCAGAAGGCTTTTGACAAAGTCCCACATAAGAGATTAGTGCGTCAAATTAAAGCGCATGGGATTGGGGGTAGTGTATTGAGATGGATAGAAAACTGGTTGGCAGACAGGAAACAAAGAGTAGGAATAAACGGGTCTTTTTCCGAATAGCAGGCAGTGACTAGTGGGGTACCGCAGGGATCGGTGCTGGGCCCCCAGCTATTCACAATATATATTAATGATTTAGATGAGGGAACTAAATGTAATACCTCCATATTTGCAGATGACACAAAGCTGGGTGGGAGGGTGAGCTGTGAGGAGGATGCAGAGATGCTTCAGTATGATTTGGACAAGCTGAGTGAGTGGGCAAATGCATGGCAGATGCAGTATAATGTGGATAAATGTGAGGTTATCCAGTTTGGTAGCAAAAACAGGAAGGCAGATTATTATCTGAATGGCTATAAATTGAGAGAGGGGAATGTGCAACAAGACCTGGGTGTCCTCGTGCACCAGTTGCTGAAGGTAAGCATGCAGGTGCAGTAGGCGGTAAAGAAGGCATATATTTTGTTGGCCTTCATAGCGAAAGGATTCGAGTACAAGAGCAGGGATGTCTTGCTGCAATTATACAGGGCTTTGTTGAGACCACACCTGGAATATTGTGTTCAGTTTTGGTCTCCTTATCTGAGGAAGGATGTTCTTGCTATAGAGGGAGTGCAGCGAAGGTTTACCTGACTGATTCCTGGGATGGTGGGACTGACATATGAGGAGAAATTGAGTCAGTTAGGATTATATTCACTGGAGTTCAGAAGAATGAGGGGGGATCTCATAGAAACCTATAAAATTCTAACAGGACTAGACAGGGTAGATGCAGGAAGGATGTTCCCGATGGTGGGGGAGTACAGAACCAGGGGTCACAGTCTGAAGATGTGGGGTAGACCATTTAGGACTGAGATGAGGAGAAATTCTTCACCCAGAGAGTGGTGAGCCTGTGGAATTCGTTACCACAGAAAGTAGTTGAGGCCAAAACATTGTATGTTTTCAAGAATGAGTTAGATATAGCTCTTGGGGCGAAAGGGATCAAAAGATATTGGGAGAAAGCGGGAGCAGCTGTTGAGTTGGATGATCAGCCATGATCATAATGAATGGCGAAGCAGGCTCGAAGGGCTGAATGGCCTACTCCTGCTCCTAGTTTCTATGTTTCTATGTTTCTATTTGATTTCTATCTGTATGCTGTATTTACAATCTTGACCAGTCATGTAAGGTCATTGATCTTTTTATGGTGCTGTATCCAGGTCGTTAGGCCAGACATCTGACGCTGACCTCCATGGCTATCTTCTCCCACTACCTTTGCTGTGTATATCAAAGGGCCTCCTGAATTCCTGCGGAAAGATAACCTATTCCAGCTCTTGAACTAAGACCTTCAACACTGCATTTGAAAACCTGGGAACCCTCTCCTTTACCTGGTGCTCTATTACTCCTGTTTCTTCCTGTCCAGAATTTCTTTCCCAGACACTTCCAGCACCTGCTGCAGCCAGAATGCACTTCTCACTTAAGAGCTGCAGGCAGGCTTTAAGAAGTGCAGGCTAGCTTGCACAAAGTTGGGCCCTCTATTGAGCATACTGTCACTCAGCAGCATATTTCCCTCTAAACTGCAAGCGCACAGTCATTGAAATGAGAAGGCACCATCAAGTTTGCTTGCTGCTTGCGTCACTTCTATTAGGCATGGAGGAATTGCGTAGCACGTGTGGACATGTTAATAGGTCTTATTGAATTTTTCTCCTTTCATCTCCTTTTTAATGATACAGATACTTGCCTTAGAGGGAGTGCAATGTAGGTTTATTGACTGATAGAGGCAATTGGTTGACAAGGAGAGATTGGGTAGACTAGATCTATACTCTCTGAAGTTTAGAAGAATGAGGTGATTGCATTAAAACAGAAAAAATTCTTCAGGGATTGATAGGGTAGATGTTTGGAGTATGTTTTCCCCTGGTTGGGGAGTCTGGAACTAGTGATTAAAGTCTCAGAATTTGAGGTTGGTCATTTGAGACTGAGGTGAGGAGAAATTTCTTCACCCGAAGGGTTGTGAATCTTTGGAATTCTCTACCCCAAAGAGTAGTGGAAGCTCAATTGTTAATTGTATTCAAGGCAGAGATCGTTAGATTTTTGGATTCTAAGAGAACAAGGGTTGTCGGAATAGAAACAGAAAATGCTGGAAAAACTCAGCAGATCTGGCAGCTCAGAGCTGAAGAAGAGTCGTACAGACTCGAAACATTAACTCTGTTTCTCTCTCCACAGATGCTGCCAGACCTGTTGAGTTTTTCCAGCATTTTCTGTTTTTATTTTAGATTTCCAGCATCCACAGTATTTTGCCTTTATCTAAGGATATCGGAATAATATTGAGGTAGAAGATCAGCCATGATCTTAATAAATAGTCCTCAAGTCTCAAAGGGTCATATGGTCTGCTCCTGCTCCTATTTCTGATGTTCTTTCACTCTTAAATTGGATAGCCACTGAAAACATGCACAGGAATTGTGATTAGTCCATTCCTATTCCATATAGTGCAGGCAGCATGCCAACTTAGCACAGCCTGCTCACTTGACTGATTGCTGCGTGCAGCCAGCGCTAATCATGCTAATCTTTGGTGGTACACATCAGCAGGAGCCCAAGATTGTAACTTATTAACACCAGTTAAAGATAGCATTTGCTGCTTAAAACTAGCCTGCAGCTTAAAGGTGAGATGCATGTTGGCTGGAGCAGGTGCTGGCAATTGTACAGAAAATGAATCTTGACCTGGGAATTAGTAATGACTGGCACAATATGGGAAAGAGTGGGCTCCAAGCTTTTCAGAAGCTGCACTGAAGGCCTTGGTGGAGGAGGTGGAAAGTAGGAAAGATGTCCTGTATCTGCATGTGGCCAGAAGGCCTTTCTAGACACATGGTCAAAATGCAGTGCGAGCAGATGCCATGGAGGTCTGTGTCTGTAGACAAGGCCCGAGAATCTGGATGCAGTGCGACAAGAAGTTCAATGACCTCAGACAAGTGGTCAAACTCAATGAATGCACCTTCAAATGCCAATTCCTCTCAATGCACCATCAGCCTCAGACATTGTTTAAATCACCACATCCCCATCACCCAACTACCCCAAATCTCTATCAACCATGATTCATACCTAATTTTCATATGCTTCACCCCACCCTCATGCACATAGCATTTCTGCAAACCTCACAAAATTTCTGCAATTTTCACAGCATTCACACACTGCCAGCTATTCAACCATGAGAGCCACATCACCCAAATGCATGGCACCACACTCACTGAAATACTTCCCTCTCTTTGCAGGAAAAGCTGGTGGATAACTGGAGACAGTAAGAGCTAACCAACGAGGAACAGGCACGCAACATGTCCTTACCCCGATGGAGGGGACATGCCAATCATTCCTAGGATGGCCATTGCTGAGGCCATGACCAGTGGCAGTGGCTGAAACTACTGAAGATGACAGCATTCTCATACCTAATTCTCCTTTTCACATCCCACTTGCCCTTCTTCCCACACTCTCCTGATTTTCAAGCTGCAGATGGTGTAAGCATCTTTTCTCTCCATGTCCACACCACAATCTTATCCTTGTGCCTTTTTTCTTTCAGTCTTACAAAAGGAGCTAACTGGCCATGCAGTGGAGGAACATCAAGAATAGAGTAATTATAAAGAGGCAGCACTGTCACTTAATTTCACACTCGCAGCCACCAGCTCAGAGACTGACACCCTGCATATCTTCAAGGATAGATTACAGGCGGAATCTGCACCTGGTCAAACATTGGGAATAAGTTGGCTTCAGCCAGGGCAGGGGACAAGGATAGCGCAGGTGCCAGCTCACTGGAGGACAGGTTCTGCTGCAGAGAAATCAGATGAGCATGTCAATAGATCGCCTACAGAAGAAAGCTAAAAGCAAAAAACTGCGGATGCTGGAAATCCAAAACAAAAACAAAAATACCTGGAAAAACTCAGCAGGTCTGGCAGCATCTGCAGAGAGGGACAGAAGAAAGCTGATAGGTATGCACAACAAAATGCTTGGTGCATTTCTAAACCAACAAGAAATGCAAAGAACATGGAGGAGTCCAGCAACAGCTTGGCACTTTTTGCAGACCTTGAAGGCCATTCTTTCCAGAATGGAACTTCATTCAAACACTGGTGGACCCAACAATGATGCAACGACTGATGACAAGAGTCCATTACAACACCATCAGCAGCAGCTATCCAGCATCTGAGTGCTGCAGTGGAAATTCAGACTGTTGTCATGCAAGGTCAGCTTCGTGCTATGCCAGCTCAAACTATGGCCATCATGGTTGTGGATTACATTGGGCAAAGAGGCTTTCTGGGTATCATAGCAGTCCAGCAATCTCTGTTCCAACAGGTTATTAGTATTGCTGAGGCATCATTCCATGGAAATAGCAGTGGCTCCATGAAGCATGAACTTTCTGTTCTCTTGCAGAATGCTAGCATTCCTTCTCCCACATCTGCTACTCTGCCAGTGCCATTGCTGTTGCCAACCCAGAATCCTGTCACCCATGCCAAGGTGACTACAACTGGGCCTTTCAGCCTGAGCTACTCAAGGCCACCCACCAAGGCCATCTGCTGTCTCCTCCACTGAATGTCAGCAGCCTTCCACCAGCTATACTGCAGCCACTGGAGTAGCAATGCATAGGAGCACAAGGACAAGCAAAGGCACATGGAAGACAGGCATGAAGGGAATGCACATGGATGACTAGTTGATTTTTGGAAGATTTCATTAGAAATTTGGTTTGAAATGTTTATCTTGTGGTGGCAAGCAGATAATTTAATGGTGAGTTACTCAGGGAAAGTAAGATGTGAGACCATTGATGAATAGAGAATTGGGTTGCGGGGTTACTGGCGTCACTCTTGGCTAAGTTCTTCATGTGGCCTTGGCAGTAATGTGTTTAGGTGGCCTTCTTTCTCCTCTTCCTCCTGCTCCTACTTCTCTTCATGTTGCTCCTCAGCTCCTTACTGGATAGCTGGTAACCTCTCTTATGCAACAATGGAAGGCAAACTGCAAGATGTTGCAAATATATCTAGCTCCAGCCTGGAAGGAGCCAGTTGCAAAAGTATTCATCACCATAGTCACCTTTGCAGCCACTAGCAATGTAGCCCTTGCCCTATTGTGAGGTTGCAGTTGTGGCAGATTTCATTGAGGACATTATTATTGAAGTGCAGACATCTCACACATTGTTCCTTGTTAAGGTTCAGGAAGGAAAATTGCTCCCTGAGCACTCTGGGTGGAAATGGTCTCTTGCTAGGAATTCTTCTCCCTCTCCTTCTGCTCCGTCCTCCAGCAACTTGTCCTGATCTTCATGGTCTCTTTTCATTCTCTAAGTCATGCTCTATTTCAAGGGGAATGCCTACTAGTACACCATATTAGGGAGCAATTGGCTTATGCAGAAGCTTTAAAGTCAGCAAAAAATGTCCTTTAGCTACTGCCATTTGTCGCACTGTATGCCCTGTAGCCCTTTGGAACTTGAACCAATTATAGAAGCAGCAAACACTTGCTGAATCATAGCAATAGCCAGAATAAATCACCCAGTAACTAACCTGTAAGTAGCTGATAATCACTTTGACTAGCGTTGGTGAGGTCCTTCCTGCTGCTAAACACATGTTCAGCTGTGTGAAGTTAAGACATGCGTTAGCTGGAGCACTGAGCTCCAAAATGGAACTGCTAGCATCAATTGAGCATTACACGTCATGATCTGCCTGCTCTCCATACTTCTGGCGGACATTCATTGCATGCACTAATGCCCTCAACAATATAGTGTCTGGTGTGTTTTGTCCCTCAAATGTACATGTGCACCACGAATGACATTTTGGAGCTCTCAGGGCATCCGTAGTGCCCAAAAAAAGGCATTGATAAGCTCAATTGTTCATCCTCTGTCTCTTCACATCCAGCTGATTTTCACTGTACTTTAGTACACTGCAACCAATCAAAACAAAGTTTGTTTATTTTATGTACTGGATTTCTACAAGTTACTTCATCAAATGCTACATATTTCACATTTACATTTTTGTCCTTATCCGTAACTTTTGTTACTTTCTCAAAACATTTCATTAGGTTCCTTTGGAATAACTTCCTTTTTGTAAACAAAAACAAAAATTGCTGGAAAAACTCAGCAGGTCTGACAGCATCCGTGGAAAGAAAGAGTCAACGCCTCAAATCCAGGTGACTCCCCCCAGAACTCGAGGCGTTGACTCTTTCTCTCTATGGATGCTGTCAGACCTGCTGAGTTTTTCCAGCAAATTTTGTTTTTGTTTCAGATTTCCAGCATCCGCAGTATTTTGCATTTATCTTTTTTTTCCCTTTTTGTAAATCCTTGTTGCCTCTTTCTGCTGGTGCATATCTCTGTATGTGATCCATTATTTTGCTCTTGATACGTCATTCGAGAATTTTACAAAGTATATATATCAGAGGTTTCCTCTTTTTCCATAAGGGCACCAACCCTATTTGCTATTCTCTAGTCCTTTGGTACTCTTCCTTTTTATATATGTTTACTAATGATTTTGCTGGTGCATCATGAGTTTTTTAAGAGCTATTGGGTTTTTCCCAGAATGCCCAGGTGCTTTATTTCCCTGTACCTTGTTCAAGTGTCCAGCTACCAGCTCAGTAGTAATGTTAATTTCATTACACTCCTCAATCTGTCTCTTGCGTAAGAGCCATTTTTTGCTGCCTTTGTACTACTTCTTTACTTATAATTTATGAACTGAACAACTTGTTTAACTTCTCCACTACATGTGCACATTCACTAAATGTGATTCATGTTTCTGTAATTAATGGCCCTGGGTTTAGCAGTCTTATCTACATTTTACTCATTTTTTAATTTATCAATTTTAAGTTCAAATGCATGTTGTGCTCTTGTAACTTCCCTTTTACACTCTGTGATTTTCATTATATTGATCCTCACTACATTTTATGCCAATTTATCACTAAAATGCTTTTTCTTTATCTCTATTGGCTTTTGTTACCCTCCCTGATATCAAAACTGTCTTTCTTTGCTAAACTGTTCTTCCTACAACTCCCAGCTACACATTCAGCCATGCTTTTGGATTAAACTTCTTCCATTTCATAACCTTATTTTAGTTCTAGACCCCATTTCCTGTGTGTGCATTGAAGTGGTTTTGCTACCTGAAGGAGAGTAACTTCTGGAAACAGATCTGCCAAATGTCTATCTGATGGACTATACCTTGTATGATTTCCTAATCTCTGTTGGTGTTGAGGATGTTTTACCTTGAAAGGAAGAGAGAAAGATGGGCATTTATATGCTGCCTTTTATGCTCACTGGACATAGCACTTTACAGTCAATGAAATACTTTTGAAGTGTAGTCACTGTTGTATTTCACAAAGAGATAGCCACAATTCTACTTTTATACTAATACAAAGTTGCATGCAATAGCAGGGTGTAAATGGATTCTAATTAGATTGACATAAATAGGGTAATTCCAACCCATACTATTTTCCTGTCACATAACACAAACTTGGTAGTTTTTTTAATATATGTTCCAGCTCAACATGGAAGTTAGTCTGGGTGGTATATAAAAAGAATTTGATTAAGAAATCACTGTGATTGGAATCATACCTAGCATACAGTATAAATTAGGTGGTGCAGTAGAGTAAATCATGTTTGATTCAGTGGTGAGAACCTTATGCTGATGGGACATTTTGCTTTAAAGTGTAGCACAGTCATAATGGAATGTATAATCTAGCAGATTTTCACAGAACCATTTGAAGCTGGCAAGATGTCCCAATGTAATTGGTAAAATAAATAGCTTTGCTTCCATAATTCCCCAGTATACTAAGCAGTTTCCCATACAGAGGCATGACCAGAGGATGCATCACCCGAGATGATTCTCATGCTCATATTAGTGTGTGGAAACACAGCAGAATTGATTGAAGTCTTGGAGCAGGTCAGTTCTCTATCTTTTGAGCCAGTTAAGGTGAATATCATGGGAGATTGGTTAATTGGTACATATGAACATATGAATTAGGAGCAGGAGTAGGCCACTCAATCCTTCAAGCCTGCTCTGTCATTCACTAAGATCATGGCTGATCTCATGTAACCTCTTGCCTACTCCCAATAACCTTTCACCCCCTTGTTAATCAAGAATCTATCTAGACCCTGCATCCACTGCCTTTTGAGGGAGAGAGTTTCAAAGACTCATGACCCTCTGAAAGAAAACATTTCTCCTCATCTCTGTCTTAACTGAGCGACCCCTTATTTTTAAACCATGACCCCTAGTTCTAGATTCTCCTGCAAGAGGAAACATCCTCACCACATCCACTCTGTCAAGACCGCTCAGGATCTTAAAAGTTTTGGTCAAGTCACCTCTTACTCTTCTAAACTCCATTGGATACAAGCCTAACTGTACAACATTTCCTCATAGGACAACCCGCCCATTCCTGCTATTAGCACAGTAAACTGAAAGAAGGAAAAGCATGCTTATTTATACATCTTTAAAACTTAACAAAAATGTATGTGCGTTGCCTCCAGTGTGTCAGTGGCAATGATAGAAAATTCTAGAAAAGTGCAGAAAGACATGAAATAAATGATGGTAAAGTATTTTGCTGGCTCCAAGTTTCCTGAAAAACCAAAGAAGGTTTGGCAACAAATGGTGGCCTAGCTAGTGACGCCCACATCCAGTGAAAGAACAAATTTTTTAAATGGGCCATAGTAAGATGTTTTTATTTGGTTCTGAAAAATATATGATAAACAGAAACATGTTCTCTTTTGTGGTGTTACAGAAACATTTAAAGTGTGATACATGCTTTTTGCAAGAGTTCTAAATTAGAAATTAATTTCACAGCGCATTTACACTGCAACTTAAGTCAGTGTGAAGTGATTTCAGTTTGGATGCCAAGGCCGAAACTTACTCATAAGCAAGCCAGGTCCCTTCTCCAAGATTCTTGCTCTTTTTCGCTCTGATTTAGATTTAGACCTCACATGCACAATAACTGCTTTGATGGAAAATAAGCCCATTTTGCACAGAGACTACCGTTATCTGCAAATTCATACAGGCTACTCCCAAAGTTCACCATCACCTCTAAACAAATGACTCAATAAGCGCCTCCGTCCCATCTGCTCTGATGATGCCACTTTCAAAAACAGTTCCCCTAACATGCCTTCCTTCTTCCTTAACCGAGGTTTTCCACCCACGGTGGTTGACAGGGCCCTCAACCGTGTCCGGCCCATCTCCTGCGCATCCACCCTCATACCTTCCTCTCCCTCCCAGAACCATGATAGGGTCCCCCTTGTCCTCACTTATCACCCCACTAGCCTCTGCATTCAAAGGATCATCCTCCGCCATTTCCGCCAACTCCAGCATGATGCCACCACCAAACACATCTTCCCTTCACCCCCCCTGGGGGCATTCCGCAGGGATCGTTCCCTCCTCCATCACCCCCTACACCTCAACCCCCTCCCACGGCATCTTCCCATGCAACCGTAGAAGGTGCAACACCTGCCCCTTTACTTCCCCTCTCCTCACCGTCCAAGGGCCCAAACACTCCTTTCAAGTTCACTTGCACTTCCCTCAATTTAGTCTACTGCATTCGCTGCTCCCAATGCAGTTTCCTCTACATTGGAGAGACCAAACGCAGACTGGGTGACCGCTTTGCGGAACACCTTCGGTCTGTCTGCAAGCATGACCCAGACCTCCCTGTCGCTTGCCATTTCAACACTCCACCCTGCTCTCATGCCCACATGTCCATCCTTGGCCTTCTGCATTGTTCCAGTGAAGCTCAACGCAAACTGGAGGAACAGCACCTCATCTTCCAACTAGGCACTTTACAGCCTTCCGGATTGAATATTGAGTTCAACAATTTTAGATCATGAACTCTCTCCTCCATCCCCACCCCCTTTCCGATCCCCCTTTTTTCCAATAATTTATATAGATTTTTCTTTTCCCACCTATTTCCATTATTTTTAAATGTATTTCCATCCATTGTTTTATCTCTACCTTTTAGCCTATTTCGATCCCTTCCCCCCACCCCACCCCACCCCAACTAGGGCTATCTGTACCTTGCTCATCCTGCTTTCTACCCTTAATGGCAACTATTAGCACATTCCTTAGATAATATCACCACCTTCAACACCTCTTTGTCCTTTTGTCTATGACATCTTTTGGCTATCTCCACCTATTACTGGCCCTCTATCCAGCTCTACTTGTCCCACCCTTCCCCCCCCGCCCCCCCACTTCTTAAACCAGCTTATATTTCACCTTGTTTCTATTTTTCCTTAGTTCTGTTAAAGAGTCATACGGACTCGAAATTGTGTTCCTCTCTGCAGATGCTGTCAGACCTGCTGAGTTTTTCCAGGTATTTTTATTTTTGTTTTGGATTTCCAGCATTTGCAGTTTTTTGCTTTTGACTCAATAAGTTTATCCAGCGTTAACTCAGAAAGTAACTTTTAAGAGGGTCCTAGGTTCAAGCTCAAGTCTGATAGCCAGCTACAGCAATGATAATATTTCTATAATAGACTGAGCACCCCTTCCTGAAAGTGGACATCGGATGAAGACAAATCAGGCTCACTGTGATGTCCTTTATGATTGAATAACTCATTGTCTCAACTCATCCACAGGAGAAATGTTAATTTTGGTAAATTTGTGGCTACAGTTGCCTGCAAATGTGCTTATGATTTTGTTACACATAATGCACAGAGTACTTCTTCCCCTTTGAGATTTCATCAACGAGATGTCTATATGCATTGTGTGACGTCCATTACTTTTCAAATCAGCTATGGTTAGCACATGTGCATTAATTTATCAACTTTTCTTTAGTGAAAGGGAAAGATATATTGGGAAAAATGACATAGGCTGTAATTTTCTGTCCCCGTTGGCGTCAGGCAGCATGACGTGCGTGAGCGGGCAATATAGTGGGAAGGCCAAAAATTGGTTTACGATGTCGTGAAACCAGTTTGCGATCGTCCACTCTACCCATTAATGGTGGGCCACATTTCCCACCGCCGGACATCAGAAATGTCATTTTACTATATCTGCATATAATTATAATCCCTGCTCACCGGAATCATCCCGCCACGTTGGATCATCTGGGCACGGTTTCACAATAGCATTTAAAAGGCCTGCACCTGGCGAGCTGAACTCAGAGGTGAGTGCTCACTAACAGTGTGTAACGCTCGTGAGGGTTGCCTGTTCGGCTTCAAGATTGAGGCGCCGCACATTCAGGCAAGGGCACAGGCAAATCGCTTTTTCCCAGCTGGCTGACAGTGCAGTGCCAGAGCAAGGGCTGCCCTGCGGTTGAAGCGAGTTGGAGGTGGCAAGGGCTGCACTGCTGCTGGGGGCGAGTTAAGGGGGGCAAGGCAGCACAGCCTGAGGCGAGTTGTGGGGGCAAGGGCTGCACTGCGGTTGGGGTGGGGGTGCAAGGCAGTACGGTCTGATGGTTGTGCACAAGCACATGTGGCGTGAGGGATGGGGAGGGAAGCGGCCACACATGAGGGAAACCTTATATAAAGTGACCATTCCTCTGCAGCTGAGACATTTCAGGCACAGCCACAGTGACATGCTTGGAGTTGGGTCTCCAGCTTATCTGTCCACTCAAGCAACGCAGAGGTATGAAAGTGCCACCAAACACACCAGAACTTTTCACCCCTCGGGCACGGACTGCAAACTAATGACTGTTTCAGTGGACTGCAGAACAATTGGACAACTTGGCAAGTTGTACAATCTCCTTGAGAAAACTGGCCACGGACCAGTGACTGGTGGAGGCACTCACAGCCACCTGCAATCTCATCATCCCAATTTGGACCATTATTCACCATGGTTCAGGCTAACAGTGCAGCTTTGCAGCACAGGTTAGGAGAATGCCTGAGCTGAGAGCACAGCATGCAGCCCAGTGGGCGAAGCTGCCGCCAATCGGTCAGGTGGAGTGGGGTGGAGGTGGGTAAGGTTTCGGGCAGCCATGCAGCACACTAAACTCTGGCCATCCAAGAGGTGGCCAGCACCCTCTTGGATGCGTTAAGAGGCCTTCAGACGTAAGCAAGAGAGGTTCTTAGTATACCCATGCTGACCCACACGTCTCTCTCTTTCATCCTGCAGGAAGAGTTCATCAGGAGCATGCAGCCTGGTGACCTAGCTGTATATCTCATGGCTTACAGGGAGCTGGGACGAAGGAGAAGAGAGCGACAGAGGTGCCTGACTGGGCAGAGGGAGGAGCAGCACCCTCAAGAAGAAGTGGCAGCTGGGATCCTGTGTATGCCATAGAACCATAAAACCATAGAACCATAGAACACTACAGCACAGAAAACAGGCCATTTGGCCCTTCTAGTCTGTGCCGAAATATTATTCCGCTAGTCCCATTGACCTGCACCTAGTCCATAACCCTCCAGACCTCTCCCATCCATGTATCTATCCAATTTATTCTTAAAACTTAAGAGTGAGCCCACATTTACCACATCAGATGGTAGCTCGTTCCACACTTTCACCACTCTCTGAGTGAAGAAGCGTCGACGCCTAGCAGGACCCAGGTCTATAAATGGCGCTTGTCACTCCTGCATATGACCGAGTACCAGTGTCAACAAAGACTGCACATGTCCAGGGAACTGGTCGGTCATCTCCCACCTGCTGCAGGATTTGGCACCACAGGGAGATGGAGGACATCCACTGTCAGTGGCCATGAAAGTGACCGTGGTGCTCAATTTTTACGCCAATGGCTCCTTTCAGGGCTCCACAGGTAACTTCTGTGGGATCTCGCAAGCCTTCACATGTAAATGCATCCAAGAGGTCACGGACGCCATATTCATGAAGGCACATAATTTTATGCATTACCACCAGGATCAGGAAAGCCAGGAGCAAGAGCACTGGGAATTGCGCAGATCTCAGGTTTCCCACAGGTGCAAGGTGCCACAGACTGGACTCATGTGGCGCTCCGTTTCCCATCGCAACAAGCAGTCAACTACATCAACCGCAAGGGCTTCCACTCGCTAAATGTTCAGCTGGTGTGCGACCACCATAAACACATCCTGCAGCTCTGCACACGATTCCCAGGGACTGTCCACGACTCCGATATTCGCAGTAAGTGTCAGATCCCTGATGTATTCCAGGTTCCACAGAGGCTGCAGGGTTGGCTCCTCGGGGACAAGGGCTACCCACAGAGGATATGGCTGATGACGCCTGTGCGGCGGCCTCAGGGTGCAACAGGGAGAAGGTACAATGAGGCTCATGCTACAACTCGCACCTTGGTGGAGCAAACCTTCGGAATGTTGAAAATGAGGTCCTGGTGCCTGGACCAGCCTGGTGGAGCCCTGCAATACAGTCCACACTGAGTATCAGGCATCGTCGTTGGCTGCTGTGCCCTTCACAACCTGGCACTGTAATGGGAGAGGAGCTGGCTGAGGAGGAGATGTAGGTGCTGCACATCTCCTCTGATGAGGAGGATGTTGATGGGGATGAGGGTGAGAAGGTCCTCAAAGTTGAGGATGACGCCAATGAGGCCATCGCCCTGCCCAGACAAGGCAGGCACACTCAGGAGGCCCTCATAGTTGCTACCTTCATGGAGGACGACGATGACATGCAGTGAGGAGACAGCATAGATCCTCACATTATATCTGTGAACGTATGACTCCTGTCTAGCTGATGGCAGCGCACATACCCTCTGTGATAAGGCTCCTGTCATGGAGTCGCAGCAGATGCCCATAGTCCCTACAATCCAGGAAGATGTTGAGACGTGAAGTGGGGACACTCCATAGATCATCATATAGCTTATGTGAATGTCTGACTCCTGTCTGGCTGATGGTAGGTCGCTTATGCTCTGTGAATAGGGTCATTATGATGGAGATGCAGCAGGAAAACTTTCATTTCTCCTGATCCTATGGCATCCGTTGTGAGCTGAACCCTTCAGGACCACGCTATCACTGGACTCAGATGCTGATGAGATGGGGGGCCAGTCACACCTCGAAGGTGCTGGGAGCACACAGAGAGAATGACGGAACTCTGTGCCACCGGCCCAGGACATTCTGGCAGCAATGATAAGCCCCGTTGAAGTGCAGGCAATAACTGTGAAGGTGCACCATCAGTGTGCTGGGAAGGTTGCATAAAGCACAGAGCAGAGGCCCCAGACAGAGACACCTGTCTTTATCTTGTGCAGGGACTAAGTTTTCACATCTGAGTGACACGAACACTGCTTATCAGAGCAAGGAGCCATAGGCCAGGAGACATTCTTGGGAGTTTATTTACAACAGTGAACATTTTGTGTAAATGATTAACACCTGTGCTCTGGCTGTGCAACTACATCTACTTAACGAGGTGTCAGCTGTGGCTCAGTTCATAGCACCCTCGCCTTTGAATCAGGTTGTGGGTTCATGTCCCACTCCCGGAAAACTAAGAACTGTGAATGTACTCGAAAGAGTTACATCTACTTAACGAGGTGTCAGCTGTGGCTCAGTTCATAGCACCCTCGCCTTTGAGTCAGAAGGTTGTGGGTTCATGTCCCACTCCCGGAAACCAAGAACTGTGAATGTATTCGAAAGAGTTACATGCGATCTGTTGATAACTCGAAAGAGTTACATCTACTTAACAGGAGGTGTCAGCTGTGGCTCAGTTCATAGCACCCTCGCCTTTGAGTCAGAAGGTTGTGGGTTCATGTCCCACTCCCGGAAAAACCAAGAACTGTGAATGTACTCGAAAGAGTTACAATCTGTGACTGTTGATAACTCGAAAGAGTTACATCTACTTAATGAGGTGTCAGCTGTGGCTCAGTTCATAGCACCCTCGCCTTTGAGTCAGAAGGTTGTGGGTTCATGTCCCACTCCCGGAAACCAAGAACTGTGAATGTACTCGAAAGAGTTACATGCGATCTGTTGATAACTCGAAAGAGTTACATCTACTTAACAGGAGGTGTCAGCTGTGGCTCAGTTCATAGCACCCTCGCCTTTGAATCAGAGGGTTGTGGGTTCATGTCCCACTCCCGGAAACCAAGAACTGTGATTGTACTCGAAAAAAAGTGTTGCAATCTGTGACTGTTGATAACTTGAAAGAGTATCAATCATCTGTAGCTAGTCAGTGGCTGCTTTGTAATGCTGGGTTAGTTTAAGCTGACCTGACTTAGGGGCTGTGCTTGATTTCTCCCTTGTTTTTGCTCATTTAGTTTATTGTTTTGACTCAAAAGAGTTACATCTACTTAACGAGGTGTCAGCTGTGGCTCAGTTCATAGCACCCTCGCCTTTGAATCAGGTTGTGGGTTCATGTCCCACTCCCGGAAAACCAAGAACTGTGAATGTACTCGAAAGAGTTACATCTACTTAATGAGGTGTCAGCTGTGGCTCAGTTCATAGCACCCTCGCCTTTGAGTCAGAAGGTTGTGGGTTCATGTCCCACTCCCGGAAACCAAGAACTGTGAATGTATTCGAAAGAGTTACATGCGATCTGTTGATAACTCGAAAGAGTTACATCTACTTAACAGGAGGTGTCAGCTGTGGCTCAGTTCATAGCACCCTCGCCTTTGAGTCAGAAGGTTGTGGGTTCATGTCCCACTCCCGGAAAAACCAAGAACTGTGAATGTACTCGAAAGAGTTACAATCTGTGACTGTTGATAACTCGAAAGAGTTACATCTACTTAATGAGGTGTCAGCTGTGGCTCAGTTCATAGCACCCTCACCTTTGAGTCAGAAGGTTGTGGGTTCATGTCCCACTCCCGGAAACCAAGAACTGTGAATGTACTCGAAAGAGTTACATGCGATCTGTTGATAACTCGAAAGAGTTACATCTACTTAACAGGAGGTGTCAGCTGTGGCTCAGTTCATAGCACCCTCGCCTTTGAGTCAGAAGGTTGTGGGTTCATGTCCCACTCCCGGAAAAACCAAGAACTGTGAATGTACTCGAAAGAGTTACAATCTGTGACTGTTGATAACTCGAAAGAGTTACATCTACTTAACCTTCTTAACCCTGCCGCTATGTCTTGGTGCTCTTCCAACATCCACAGCATAAGTGAAGGCAGTCTGCTGGCTGCTACGCCCTGTCTATGATGACACTGATGACTCTGGAGGATCCTGGCCTTCTTTCAGGGTCCTGCTATGTGGCAGTGGCACATTCCTTGGCCTGTGGATCTGGAACTGCTGGGGTCACAGGAAGAGGGGATTCAGATGGGCCGAACACTTCAAGAATCACCTGGGTGGATGACCCTGCGGTGTGCACCTGCTGATCCTCCTCCCTATGGGCGTCCGAGGACCCCTAGCTGACTCCTTGAGGAGAAGGGGAAGCTGGAGTAAGATTGAGCTGCCCCACATCTGTCTCACTTTGACACTGTTGGAGGCCAACTATGGCATCAGTGATGGAGTTCAGCCCACACAGCAGTACAGGACCAATATCCTGGACCAAAGTCTTAATGGGGACCGGCATCCTAAATATTCCATTGTGCCTTGCAATCTGAGGAGTGCAGCTAACATCCCTTCCTGATGTTCTAGACCTTGCCTTTGCAGTTCCAGCAACTGAGGTATGACCAAGTGCAGGGACTCATCATCTGACTTAGACTCAGCAGATTTCTGGTTTCCAGCAGTCCTCCGCATGCCAGACACCTGGGGAATCCCTGCCTCCGCCTGCTGTGGATCAGACAGTTCAATGTGCTCACCAGATTGTGCCCCGGAGCTACTCTAGAGCTAGGTCCCATCGAGCGTGTGTGTCTCTGTGCTGGTGGAGGGTGTGGTGTGTGCTGTGATGGGACTTCAATGAGGGTGCGATCAGATTCTTCTACTGAGGTTTCTTCAGGGCTTGAGTCAAGGACCTGGGTCATGGACCCATCGGCTGCTTCCCAGATTTGCCTGCGAAAGCAAGGAGAGATAGTTTGTGGATGAGAGGTGACTGTGGAATAGGGGAAGTGACTCACAGCATGGTTGTCTGATGGATGTTGCACAGCTGGATCCTCACTTAGCTGAGCACCGCAGAACTCACCGTCAGCACAGGAATGGTCCAGATATCGTTGTCGGCCAGCTGGATGACTCTATTTTCAAAGTCCATGAGGACCTTGATTTCAGGCATTCCACCACCAGCCTGTGACCACTTCCTTTTGTTGTGTGCTAGCTTGTCCTGCATGAATACAGATGGAGAGAGTGTAAGCAGGACACCTGCAAGGCTAGATAACAAGGATGCCTGGCATGTGTATGGGTAGTGAGTGGTGCCATCGACAGGATGAGGACATGATCCACAGGGTGTGTGATGGTGTGTATGAGAGAGTGAATGGTGATGCCCCTTGAACTGGCAGTGAATGAGATCCCTGTAGATGTGTGACGGGTTTCTGAGTGTGTGAGCTGAGAGTGATGAGAAGAGTGACTTACCCTAGCAGAATGAAGGAGATCATTCATCCTCTTTCAGCACTGGGTGGCTGTCCCCTTTTGCAAGGCATCGTCGCTGACCACCGCCTCCCATGCTGAATTGGTGACCTTGCTTGCTGGTCTTCGCCCAGAATGGGGAGGTAGAGGACTTCTTAGTGGGCCTCCATTGCATCTGGTCGGCGCTTCATGGAGGCATCACTAAATCTGGGGGCAACATGTTTCCTCCCTTTGGCAGCCATCAGTTCCTAGCAGCTTCCTATCCCTTGAAGAGTGCTAGCTCTGTGCAGGGGCAGCCTTCAAATGTGGCGCCCGGTTTACTGAAGGCGGTGGTGGCGGTGGGGCGGGCAAATCAGAGGCCTCCCTAACAGCGACCCGGCATGTTTCCCATGAATGCAGAATGAATGAGGCAGGAATAGGATGTAGCAGCATGAAAACCTGCCTTTGCGGCCAGCGGCTAAAACGCCCTTTTTCCTGCCTGCTACTGCACTTAGTGCAATCTGGGACGATTCCGCCCATAGTCTTTGCAACCCCAACAAAATTACAGACACTTGTTGTTTACAAAAGCTAATAAAATGATAATTGGGGCCAACTATTTCCTTTTGTGAGAGTTAGTGAGATAGTAAAAAGAGGTTATATAATTAATATAATGAGTGGCGTCATCATTGGCTTGGGCCTTCAAGGCCACTAGCAAAAGACTACAGTGTTCTCATTTGTCAAAAGTTGGGCAAGTGAAGATCGGAGATGTTCGAACTGCTCATTTATATAGCTAAAAATTGTGTATAAATATCTCTGTTGGACCAGCTGGTTTCTGAAGCAAACATACACATTAATTGATCTTGGCAATTCGATCATTCATGTTTATTTCTGTACAGATGGTATAGCCCCCAGAACCCATCTTCTAGGCACAAGTTGTCAGGATTTAAATAAAACTGTGTCCATTTCTCATATATGTTGCTGCTGTTCAATTAGGGTACAGAAGGAATTGTTCCTATTAACTGAGTAATTATCCTTCTGACAAACACGACTCCAGGATGAGTCCAGATGTTTATAACGTGCCAAGTGGCCTGTGTTTTTTTCAGATGGATTTTTATATGCTAGAGTGTCCACAATGAACTGGAGCTACAATTGAAACGAAGAGAATAGAAGGCTGAATTATACAGGTCACTCACGAGCAGGAAAGCAGGCAGGTGGACTTGTAAATTATGTCTCCCCCCACCCCACTGCGATTTTATGGATGGCAGGGGAGGTGTCGGGTGATTCACCTGCCTGTGGCCCAATTGGGGCCCTTAAGTGGGCAAATAATGTCCAATTAAGGGTCCCATCCTGCCACCACTTTGATTTAATAGCTGGTGGGTAAGGCCGGCACTCAAAGTGCAGCTTGGCAGTTAACCCTGCAGGCTGCTGGACAGTTAAAGAGTAGGGGGGGAGGCTTTTTGTCAGGCCCCCAGTGTTAATCGTTGGCCCCTCCCCCAGTTTTGCCTCCCCATGTCCACCCTCCCCTCTTGCCCTATCCAACATGATCCCCTACCCTCTCGCTGGGTCTGTCAGTCTGACCCTAGCAAGATCCCGGATACCTGAATGTCTGGATCCATTGGTGAACACTTCCTGCTTGGCCTGCCTGCAGTACAAGTCATGCCCATCGCTCCCATTGGCGCTGCTGGTATGCAAAGCTATTAGCCTCCAAGAGGCGGGACTTCCTCCTGAAGATGGACAGAATTCTTCCCTCATATTAAATTAAGGGCCATCACCCAAAAAATTAAAGCAGGGCTAGCCCGTTAATCAGAGGTGGGCTCGCCCCTGACATTTTAGCTAAGGTGCGGGGACCGTGACCTCAGCATATAATCCAGCTCAGAATGTTTTCTAAGGAAAACCAGAGAAATAAATATGTTATGATTAAATCATAATCTGTATGTTCTCCACTCTTGACAGAGAGCTGGGCTATGACAGGAAGCTGGAGCTAGTTCAGTGATATGAGTTGGATGCTTTTGTTCTCTGAGATCACACGTACAACAGAAAGCATCCTATATTGTACAACTTTTACTGCTCTGACAATAAACATTGTTATTTCCCGTTTCCTTCACATCTGCCCATCAACTATCTCTGTTTATTCCTCTGCTTCAACATCTTTTGATTTGACTTGGTGGGAGGTTAAACTGTATGAGCTAGATTTGTGCTTGTTTATTTTTTTAAAAATAGCATTTGCACAAGAAGTGCAACTGTAGCACGCAACCTTTGACTTTCAGACATACAGTGGAGTAGTTTCACTTGCCATTTGGCATAAAGTGACAGGTGTGGAGGGGGAACATTATTTGGAAGATTGAAAAGGGAGTAACATAGTAAAATGTCATGTTCTCATGAGGACTCAAGAGGCAGATCTCTTCTCAAGCCACAAAATCTTTCATTTTAATCATAATAAAAAATAAAAAACTTGCATTTATATTGCGCCTTTCACCACTTCAGGAGGTTCCAAAATGCTTTATGGACAATAATCACTTTTGAAGCACAGACGTTGGCATAATGTGGCAACCAATTTGCAGACAACTAAGTCCCACAAATAGCAATGATATAATGGGCTGAATTTTTCCAGTCCTTTGGCGATAGGCTGGGAGGTGGGAATGCTGTCAAAATAGGGTGGTAAGGCAGCGGGAGGAAAGGTGGCAAACAGCCTGCCTGCCCAGAAGCCAATTGCGCCATTTAAGTGGCTAATTAAGGGCTTCTTCCTGCATCCACTGGCATTTTACGTGCAGAGACCACCAGGTAAACCCTGGCGGCCTCCCTGACAGTTTCTTTTCTGGCACACTTTGTCCCATGGATGGGCCCCCATCCAGTAATAGCCACTCCCATGGCAACGATGTCACCTGCCCTCAGCGACCACACCCCCTTGTTGGGGCTTGTCTAACTGGTGCCGACATCTCCAGGCCTCACTTACCTGACTTTGAGGGTGCAGGGCCATCGATGCACCGTCAACCTCAAGGTGCGCCCAGCAATGGCACCATCTGCTGACTGTCAAAGTGGGGCAACTTCAGCCCAGGCTGTGGAACCCCTGCCACCTATGTAAAATCCAGCCTGGTGACCAGATGATATGTTTTCAATGATGTTGGTTGAGAGACAAATGTTGGCCAAAACATTCAGAGGAACTCCCTTCCTCTTGGGATCTGCTACAACCGCCTAAGGGAAAACGGAGCCTCAGTTTAAAGTCTCATCAGAAAGACAGAACCTCCAACAGTGCAGCACTATTTTCATTATTGCTGATCATCAACATTATTAATCTTACTTTTTGTTTTTAAATGCCCATGCATGGAGCTTTGAAAATCATTCAGATCTTTTTGTACAATCTGCACTTATTCAACCTCCTGTCCTATTATTAAAGTTAATCTATGGACTAATAAATAAATGTTTACAGCTTTGTTGCAGCACAGTCCCTAACCTGGCTGCGATGAACAGCAAGAGAATTACTTAAATGTCAGTGAAGACACATTTGTCTTCCCTAAAGTTTTATCGAGGCTAAGATGAGGATTACTGAGGCCTCTGCAAGGGATAGCATGAGTGGGCCTTCTTCCTTCTTCCAGCATTTGTGAACACTTGGATGAATTCAATCTTTACTGTTCATTAGTGCATCAGTATGATTCAGACTGTTTTGGGTGGTGCCCTATCAAAACTTTTGATCACCTCTCAAACAAGTGCCAATGTATCTGTGGTGATACAGTATTGTGTAAAATTTGTTCAGGGAAACACATTACTCAAGAGTTGAGGAGTCACAAGCGGTTTAGTTTAAACCTTCAAAGTGCTTATTCAGAAGCAACAGTTAAAATACAACATGTAATCAGAATAGACATAATAGACGTATGACCTATGATAGGTGAGAAGGTTTACAGGTCCCAGATCAACAGACGGAATGACCTGCTGCCTGCTGTAACAATCCCTTCCACACCTTAGGTTGATCAGGGTTTTGAGCTGAAGCTAGCATGGATCCATCCCATGAAGCCTTCTCCCTTCATCCGTTTTTCTCTTCATGGGTCCCCATTTATATACTTTAGTTCTGGGGGCTGGTGGGTGTCTCCTGCAAATCACTCAATTTCTTCTTCCCATTCAATTGTCCAATTGCCAGTAAATAGTTGTCAAGGCGGACCCCTCCTGGCCATGGTCTCAACCTCCGAGGTCATCCTTGCTTCTCTCTTGTAAGGACATCTTATTAAATTTGTTTTAGGCATGAGATTCCATCTTATCAAGCCTAGCAATGCCTACACAGAGGCTGGCTTCTATGTTGTGTCCATGGTCAGATAACAGGCTTCCTGATGAAAATGTAGATCTATCTTAACTGCTGTTCTGTAACTGTGTCAGCTCTGGCAGACTGGTGAAAAACCTTTAGAGAGAAAGCTATTTTAATAATGTTCAATTTGTAATTTGGTCATTTGGCTCGATTTATAAGGTCATAAAACCACCATCTTTACAAATGTGAAACAGCTGTGTAGAGCATTTGAAGACATTTCAACCAATTATCATTTTAAAGCCTGTACCTTTCTTGCACTAACTCAGTGGCCAGAATATTACCGGCCTTTTAGTGACATTTGGAGGCTGGCAAAATGACGTAGGAAGACATCGAGAGCATGCCAAAATCTTTCCACTGCCATGCTATTTTGCCAGCAGCAGAAAAGCTGACAAATTGACCACTCACTGGGAGCCCAATTGAGCAACTTTTGCCCTGGTTGGAGGGCCTGCCACCACATGGGAAGACCGTCCAGTGAAACCTTCCAGTTGGCTCATGGGACTGCCCTCTTATTTGGGCACTCCATGGTCCATGGAGTGTAATGTATCCAAATTTGCTAACGATACAAAAATAGGTGGGAGGGCATTTTGTGATGAGGACATAAGGAATCTGCAAGGGGATATAGATAAGTTGAGGAGTGGGCGAAAACTTGGCAGATGGAGTTTAATATAGGAAAGTGTGAGGTCATGCACTTTGATAGGATGAATCAAAAGGCAGACTATTATTTAAATGGAGAGAGACTCCAAAAAAGTGCAACTCAAAGGGATCTGGGTGTTCTTGGACATGAAACACAAAAAGTTAGCATGCAGGTTTTTTTGTATTCCTTCATGGGATGTGAGCTTCACTGGCTGGGCCAGCAATTATTTCCCATCCATAGTTGCCCTTGAGAGGGTAGTGGTGAGCTGCCTTCTTGAACTGCTACAGTCCATGTGGTGTAGGTACACCCACAATGCTGTTAGGAAGGGAGTTCCAGGATTTTGGCCCAGCGACAATGAAGGAATGCCGATATATTTCTAAGTCAGGATGGTGAGTGACTTGGAGGGGAACTTCCAGGTGGTGGTGTTCTTATCTATCTGTTGCTCTTGTCCTTCTAGATGGTAGTGGTCGTGGGTTTGGAAGGTACTGTCTAAGAAGCCTTGGTGAATTCCTGCAGTGCATCTTGCAGATGGTATGCACTGCTGCTACTGTACGTTGGTCGTGGAGGGAGTAATTGTTTGTGGATGTGGTGCCAATCAAGCGGGCTGCTTTGTCCTGGGTGGTGTCAAGATTCTTGAGTGTTGTGGGAGCTGCACTCATTAGGCAAGTGGGAAGTATTCCATCATACTCCTGACTTGTGCTTTGTAGATAGTGGACAGGCTTTGGGGAGTCAGGAGCTGAGTTACTCATCACATGATTCCTAGCCTCTGACCTGCTCTTGTAGCCACAGCATTTATATGGCTAGTCCAGTTCAGTTTCTGGGCGATGGTAACCCTCAGAATGTTGATAGTGGGAGATTCAGTGATGGTAATACCATCGAGCATCAAGGAGCAATGGTTGGATTCCCTCTTGTTGGAGATGGTCATTGTCTGACACTTGTGTGGCGCGAATGTTACTTGCCACTTGTCAGTTCAAGCCTGGATATTGTCCAGATCTTGCTGCATTTGGACATGGACTGCTTCAGTATCTGAGGAGTCGCGAATGGTGCTGAACATTGTGCAGTCATCAGTGAACATCCCCACTTCTGACCTTATGATGGAAGGAAGGTCATTGATGAAGCAGCTGAAGGTGGTTAGGCTGACTAGACTACCCTGAGGAACTCCTGCAGTGATGTCCTGGAACTGAGATGACCGACCTCCAACAACCAAAACCATCTTCCTTTGTGCTAGGTATGACTCCAACCAGCAGAGAGTTTTCCCCCTGATTCCCATTGACTCCAGTTTTGCTAGGGCTCCTTGATGCCACACTCGGTCAAATGCTGCCTTGATGTCAAGGGCAGTCACTCTCATCTCACCTCGGGTGTTCAGGTCTTTTGTCCATGTTTGAACCAAGGCTGTAACAAGGTCAGGAGCTGGCAGAACCCAAACTGGTGCAGCAACCCAAAGGTGCAGCAAGTAATTAAGAAGGCAAATGGAATTTTGGTCTGTGTTACTAGGGGGTTGGAGTTTAAAAATAGGGAAGTCTTGTTACCACTGTACAGGGTGTTGGTGAGGCCACACCTGTTGTACTGTGTATAGTTTTGGTCCCCGTATTTAAGAAAGGATATACTGACGTTGGAGGCAGTTCACTAGGCTGATTCCTGGGATGACAGGGTTGACTTATCAAGAACGTCTAAACAGGTTAGGCCTTTACTCACTAGAGTTTAGAAGAATGAGGGGTGATCTTATTGAAACATACAAGATTCTGAGGGGGCTTGACAGGGTAGATGTTGAGAAGATGTTTCCACTAGTGGGGGAATCTCAAACTAGGGGACATAGTTACAGAATAAGGGGACACTCATTTAAAACTGAGATGCAAAGGAATTCTTCTCTCAGAGGTTAGTGAATGTCTGGAATTCTCTACCTCAGAGAATGTGGAGGCTAGACCACTGAAAGTATTAAAGAGGAGGTAGATAGATTTTTGAAATACTGGGGAGTTGTGGGCTATGAGAAGCTGGCACAAAAGAGGAGTTGAGGCCTGGGGCAGATCAGCTATGATCTTATTGAATGGCAGGGCAGCATGAGGGGCCAAATGGCCTACTCCTGCTCCTATTTCTTATGTTCTTATGCAGGGATGCAGCGGCAGCAATGGTGGCTCCACCCACAATGGGGGCCACATGTTCCCTATGACCCTAACCCCACCCCACCACCACTGATTGCCAGGGCCTGTCTGCCTGGCCCTGGTGTCCCCACTTTGAGAGCTCCTGGCCATTGAAGCACCCCCTCTTTGCAGTTACAGCATCAGCAATGGTCACGGATAGCAGTAGCGCTGCTGAGGTTGCTGAGCTGCTGTCCCTTTGATTGGGCTGGCCGCTCTTGGAGGTGGACTTCTATCCTTCATTGGAACAATGGCCATGGCCCAACTTTTCTAAAAATAAGTGCAATGTTTGGAACACATGGAGCAGGATATTGAGGTCGGTGAGCTGGGTGTGGTGCCTGCACACCGACGCGTAAAATGATGCAGGATGACGTCGGGCAGAACTCCCGACGTCACCCCGTGTCATTTCAATTTTCAGGTCGGCGGGGGCGCAGCTGAATCAGCTGTGCACCCACCGACCTGTCAACGACCAATTGAGGCCATTTAAAATCTAATTGAAGTGGTTAAAGGACCTGCCCATCCAACCAGTGTCACATGAGGGGACATGTCAAGGAAATTTTATTTTTCTATATTTCTATATATTTTTGAATTTGGTGCCAATTTCCCTAAGGCAGCACTTAGCCTCAGGAAGATGAGTGTGCTCTTCCGCGCGCATGCGCGTAAGAGCGCACTCTCGGCTTAGGGAATCCACTCCCCCCCCCTCCCCCCCCCCACCCGCATAGGGAGCACATAGCACATCCTGGCGGATGTCACACTGGGCGGGCCTTAATTGGCCCGCCCACGTAAAATGGCGGGGCGCTGGGGGCGCCAATCGGAGGCGCGCCCGCAAGCGCCCGCTCCTGAACCTCCCCTCCTGAACAGGGGGAAAATTCTTCCCATGGGAACATCCCATTGATACTAAAGCAGACATTATATTGACCTGTCAAAAGTTTCAGATTAAAAATTGTACACATCTTGCATTAACTCTGTAAAGATCCAAAATATATTGTTAAAAATTAGCATAAACTTTCTAAATGTGTCAATAACCTTTCAATATAATTTCACATTTGTTTCTCACCTGTAATTTTTTTTTTAGATGGCTTTCAATTTTTCTAGTTCTAGAGAAGAAATCCAAAACTGCTGACAGTATCTTTTGGACTTTACAGCTTCCCCTTTTTTTGGTTTCATTTTAATGGCTCTTGTCACACAATGCATTCCACAAGATTGACAAATAGAAAGGTGATGTAATCTACGGCATCTTGCCAGCGCAAATATCTAAGCCTCAACAGCAGGAGCCTGAGAACTGTGTTAGAATCGCAAACAAAGGAAGCTTGTCAGTGAGTGCCACCATCTTCTGAAAAGGGGCCTAGTTTTCTGGAGTGCCCGAAGATCATACCCCTCACTAAGTCCCAACTGGATAGGCATGATATTCCATAATTGCAGAACTACTGAAATGGTTAATTACTAAATCTTCTTAATCTATTGAACAAGAATTAAAAGCATGGCAGTTTTCTAGATTCTGAGTTTTTAGCCCAAGTTTCCAGAGTGAACGTTTCTGGTATATTTCAATATTGAAGTCGCCACCTATCTGCAAATGGTCCGACTGTGAACTCTTGTGTATTTTGTGTTGGAAAGGGGACCTGAGGGTTATGAAAGATAAATTCACCAATCTTTAAATCCCAACAGGCAGCTCAAATGGAATGCAGGTTAGAAAATTGGTGTTACAATGTTGTAACTGTATCTCCAACTTGTCATTCCCGCTAGAATCATGGGCTTGGTGAATTTATTTTTAAATCTATGCCTTATACTTCCCCAGTTTTCTCTCGCCTCCTGAAGGCAGTGATTTATTCTGGGATATGGTTTAAAGAGGCACTGGCAGCCCTCCAGTGCCCTGCCGAAGTGTTTATTCATCATACATGATCCAACACAATAAGTGTCAGCAGGCTATTTAACTTCAAAGAGCACCAAAGCCAAGCCTAATCCTATTCACACACTTTTATGTTTCCAGAACTTCCAAATGGATAGGAGAGTCTTGTTTCAATGGGAATTTGCTGTGGACAGTGTCAAAAATACATTAAAATGGTGTTTTGTAACTTTGTTTCTCTGGTGTTTTCACGATACCATCTTTCAGGAGGTTCATTAAGTGTTCTTTGAGAATGCCAATTTGATATTGTGATGGATCCCCTCTCAGAGGATTAAGCATTGGATATGAATTTTTTAATAGGGGAGCCAATATATTATAATAATTTATAAAGTTAGCAACTCAAGTTTGCCTTATTGACTTCTTAAAGAAAATATACCCATGAACATACTGGGTTAGAAATTCGTTTCTGGACCTAACACAAGTGTTACAACTGCAGCTAATGTTATTTGCTGAGCAAGCCAAATCCCAGAGGGAAACTTGTCTTACTGATCATAATCTTTTTTTTGTATTTTGAAAATGAGGGGAAAACTACCAATCCCAGAAGCATACAATCCCAGCAACACTTTTAGGATTTTAAAATTAAAAGGTTTATTAACAAGAAGAAAGAGAACTTAAGCACACAACATTAAAATTACAGTTAAAACAGCCTTACAAAACATTCTCCAAAAGAAACCCACTTGGTCTGAACACACAAGTAAACTACTTGGCAACAGCTTCCTTTTGCTGTTACTGTAGTAAAGTATACCACACAACCTCTCACTCTCTTCCACTTTGCTGTGGAAATCTAAGAAAGTTCAGAAACAGACTGTTTTCTGAAAACAAACACTTTTCTGGCTTGAAACTGGATGGCTGCTTCAAATTCACAACTTTTCTCAGCACAGAGAAGGTCTCAAGACATCTGCCCCACACAGCCACCCAACTCACCTCAACATCTTTCCTTAAATATCCTATTTCCCTTTCATCTTAGATTCCATAATCCTCAGTACCTCTTTGAACTCATCGTTTCTAAAATATAAAAATCATATCTTCCTATTGCCTCCACTTTCAGGTCAAATAAAATTTAATAACCTTTCCTTGTTTACTTATGAAACCTCTGTAAGTTGTGAAGTCCCTTGTCACTTCTAATCTACCTTTTGAAATTTAACAGCTGAAAAGTCAAGTCCCTACCCATCACCTAATGCAAATTTTAAAAGCCAACCTATTTAGTCGTATATTCAACTTCATCATAGCCTCTTATTACAAATGCATGCATCGAGCACCACTACTTTTCATCTCTCAGTTCCCAAGTCAAACTGTCTTTACTAATCTTCCTCCAGTTTAATTAATCATGGACACACACGCAGAATACCACCATATTCCTAAAAATATTAAAAAAGACAACTTCCATCTTCACAATAGGCAACACTATTTACAGATGCATCAAGCAAGCAATGGAAGTAATGTTTGAAAGAGGCCACAAATTCATTACGTTCTGTGTGGGAATGGGACACAATGGCCCAGATTTCTGCCCCCCCCTCCCCCCGGGTGGGGTGTGCACAGATGGGAGAATTCTGGGCTCCGTGAACCAGACCTCTAAAAATGTTTGCCCGAACTTCCAATTTTAGTTCCAGGGGATCGGCTGGAATGGGAATCTGAGCAGGCAACCCCGGAAGTAGTGAGTGATCGAAGTAGGCCCGGCGCGGGTTGAGCGGGCCCAGATAAAAATTGGGCCCCCAGAGAGGCCCATTTGTATGTTGTCAAGGTTGAAGTCCCTGTGTCTCAGAGGAGACGTCATTGTCTTGTCAGGTGCGTGTTCAAGCTGTAAATGTTTTCCAACTGTTAGCTGACCCTGGAATGAATCATCCATCATGGGCTTTCCCTATGGGGGAATTGTCATTGTTGCTGCGTAATCAAACTCTACTGAACCACTGAAAGCATGGAATGGATTCTCAAGAAACAGCAATGGAGATGGCATTGTCTTGCCACCACTAGCTGCTACAGATATTCTGCAGTCATGTAGTTAGCTTCCAACACTCAGTGGGTGGAATATCCCGTGCCCACTGGCATCAGGTGTCATGACGGGCATGAGTGGACATCTGTGCGCACCCCACCTGGGGGGCGGAAATCTGGGCCATTGTTTCCCATTCCCACACGGAACGTAATGAATTTGTGGCCTCTTTCAAACATTACTTCCATTGCTTGCTTGATGCACCTGTAAATAGTGTTGCCTGTTGTGAAGATGGAAGTTGTCTTTTTTAATATTTTTGGGAATATGGTGGTATTCTGTGTTGAAGGCTATGTGTGTGTCCATGATTAATTAAACTGGAGGAAGGTTAGTAAAGACAGTTTGACTGTGGGAAAGCCAAACATCGGTTTCACGACGTTGTGAAACCAGTTTGCAATCGTCTGTTCCACTCATCGATGGCAGGCTGCGTTTCCTGCTGCCGCACATCGGGAACTTCATTGTAATACATCTGCATATCATTATAAGCCCAGCTCACCGGAATCATCCCTCCACGTTGGATTCACTGAGCACGTTGGTGTGATTGCATGCCAACGTGTTTCACAACAGCATTTATAAGGCATGCACTTGGTGAGCTGCACTTCGAGGAGAACTCGGAGCTGAGTGCACAATAAGGTTGCGCAGTACTCACAAAGGTCGCCTGATTGACCTCAAGGTTGAAGCACAGCGCATTCAGGAGAGGGCACAAGCAAGTCGCATTTTCCCGGCTGGTTGACAGTGCGATGCCGGGTCAAGGACTGCATTACAGTTGGGGTGAGTCGTGGGGGGTTGGGGGGCAAGGTCTGCAATGTGGTTGAGGTGAGCTGTGGGGGTAAGGGCTGCACTGTGATTGAGGCGAGTTGTAGGGGGCAAGGCTGCAGTGTGGTGAACGCAAGTTGAGGGGGGGCAAAGGCTGCACTGTGGTTGAGGTGATGGGGTGGCAAGGGCTACTCTGAGGTTGAGGCGCATTGGGCGGGCAAGGGCTGCATAGCGTTTGATGGTGGCGCACAAGTGGCCACACATTAGGGAAACCTTGTATAAAGTGACCATTCCTCCACAGTTGAGACAGTTCGGGCGCAGCCACATTGACTTGCTTAGAGTCGGGCCTCTAGGTTATCAGCCCACAAAAGCAACACAGAGGCATGAAAGTGTCACCAAATGCTCCAGAGATTTTCACTGCTCAGGCAGAGACTACAAACTAATGAGTGTTTTAGTGAACTGCAGAACAATTGGGCGACTGGGCATGTTGTACTATCTCCTTGCGAAAGGTGGCCATGGAGCAGTCACTGGTGGAGATGCTCACAGCCGCTTGCAATGTCTTCATTCAGGTTTGGATCAGTCTCCACCATGGTCGAATCTAACAGCGCAGCCTTGCAGTGCGGGTTAGGAGAATGCCTGCACCTGAGCTAAGAGCACAGCATGCAGCCCGGTGGGCAAAGCTGCAAGGTGCAGTGGGGCGGATGTGGGTGGGGTTTCGGGAAGCTATGCAGCACATTAAACACTGGCCACCCAAGTGGTGGCCAGCAACCTCTGGGATGCATTAAGGGGCCTTCAGACTTAACCAAGAGATGTTCTTAGCACACCCAAGCTAACCCACACAACTCTTTCTTTCACCCTGCAGATGGAGTACATCAGGAGAATGGACCCCAGTGACCTAGCTGTATGCTTCATGGCTTACAGAGAGCTGAGATGAAGGAGAAGAGAGCGACAAAGTGCATGGCTGGGCAGAGGAAGGAGCAGCACCCTCAGGAAGAAGAGGCGGCTGGGATTCCTGCGCATGCTGCAGAAGACCCACTGTGAGCCGTCTTTGGTCAATGCCTAGCTAGGCCCAGGGTCTGCAGATGGTGCTTGTCACTCCTGCAGATGACCGAGAACTTGTGTCGCATGCCCAGGGAACTGCTCGGTCACTTCTGCCACCTGCTGCAGGATTTGGCGCCACAGAGACATGTAGGGCATCTACTGCCAGCGGCTGTGAAAGTGACCACGGCGCTCAATTTTTACACCAATGGCTCCTTTCAGGGCTCCACAGGTGACCTCAGTGGGATACTGCAAGCCTCCATGCACAAATGCACCCATGAGGTCACGGACGCCATCTACATGAAGGAGCACAACTTTGTGCATTTCGCCTAGGATCAGTAAAGCCAGGATGCAAGAGCGCTGGAACTTGTTTGGATCTCAGGTTTTCCACAGGTGCAGGGTGCCATTGACTGCACTCACGTGGCACTCTGATCTCCGTCGCAGCAAGTGGTCAACCAGGTCAACTGCAAGAGCTCAACACTCGCTGAATGTTCAGCTGGTGTGTGACCACCATAAACATATCCTATAGCTCCGCGCATGGTTCCCGGGAATTGTCCACGACCCCTACATTCTGAGGAGGTCTCAGATCCCTGGCATCTTCCAGGGTCCACAGAGGCTGCAGGGTTGGCTGCTCAAGGATAAGGCTCACCCACAGAGGACATGGCTGATGACACCAGTGTGGTGGCCTCAGAGTGCAGCAGAGAGAAGGTACATCGAGGCTCATGCTGCAACTCGCACCTTGGTGGAGCAAACCATCGCAATGTTGAAAATAAGGTTCCAGTGCCTGGACGGGTCTGGTGGGACCCTGCAATACAGCCTACAGAGGGTGTATTACTCTCATCACCTGCAGCGCCCTTCACAGCCTTGTGCTGCAGCAGGAAGAGGAGCTGGCTGAAGAGGAGATGGCAGAGCTGCATGTCTCCTCCGAAGAGCAGGATGTCGACAGGGATGAGGGTGAGGAAGTCCTTGAAGCGATGAGGCCATCGCACTGGCAAGACGAAGCAGATACGCACGGGAGGCCCTCCTGGCTGCTAGATTTGTGGAGGATGATCATGACATGCAGTGAGGAGACATCATCGACCCTCACATTGCATCTGTGAATGTTTGACTCCAATCTGGCTGATCGCAGTGTACATACCCTCTGTGCTAAGGCTCCTTCATGAAGACGCAGCAGATGCCCATAGTCCCTACATTCCAGGAGGATGATGACGACATGCAGTGGGGACTCTCCGTAGATCCCCACATAGCTTATGTCAATGTCTGACTCCTGTCTGGCTGATGGCAGATTGCTTGTACTCTGTGAACAGGGTCTTGTCATGGAGATGCAGCAGGGAAACTTTCACTTCTCCTGATCCTATGGTATCCTTCATGAGCTGAACCCTTCAGGACACACACAGTCACTGGCCTCAGATGCTGATGGGATGGGGGGCTAGTCACACCTCGAAGGTGCTGAGAGCACACAGGGAGAATGATGGAACTCTGTGCCATCGGCCTGGGACATTCTGGCAGCAATGATAAGCCCCATTGAGGTGCAGGCATGACCAGTGACTGTGAAGGCATACCATCAGTGTGCTGGGACGGTTGCGCAAAGCCCGGGGAACAGGCCCTGGACTGAGTTACCTGCCTTTATCTTGTGCAGGGTTTCACATCTGAGTGACATGAACACTGCTCATCAGAACAAGGAGCCATAGGCAAAGAGACATTCTTGGGAGTTTATTAACAAAGTGAGCATTATGTACAAGTACAGGTTGTGTAACTACATCTTCTTAATCTTCTTAACCCTGCTGCTACATCTTGGTGCTCCCCTGACATCCACAGCGGAGTTGGAGGCAGCCTGCTGACTACTACGCCCTTGTTTATGGTGACCTTGACAGGTGCCCTCTGGAGGGTCGAGACATGGAGGGCCCTGGCTTGATTTTGGTGATCCTGTGTGGCAGTGGCACCCTCCTCGGTCCGTGGTGCTGGAACTACTGGGGTCACAGGAAGAGAATATTCTGATGGCCGGACACTTCCAGAATCACCTGGGTGGATAGTACTGGGGTATGGACCTGCTGATCCTCCTCCTGATGGGTGTTTGAGGGACCCTGGCTAACTCCTTGAGGAGAAGGGGAAGCTGGAGTGAGATCAAACTGCCATGCACCCCTCTCGCGGTTGCACTTTTGGAGACCAACTATGGCATCAGCGATGGAGTTCAGCCTGTGCAGCAGTGCAGGACCGATGTCCTGGACCAAGGTTCCATGGCAGCTACCATCCTATCAGTGTTGACCTCAGTGCATTGGCGTGCTGGCTCTATCACCTCAGACTAAAGGCAGACGGACTCCTCCATTATGCCTTGCAATCTGAGGAGCGCAGTGAACATTCCTTCCTGATGTTCCCGAGCTTGCCTTTGCAGCTCCAGAAACTGAGGTATGACCGAGTCCAGAGGCTCATCATCTGACTTGGACTCAGCAGATTCCTGGCCTCTAGCAGGCCTCCGAGTGCCAGAAAACAGAAAGTCCCTGCCGCCGCCTGCTATGGATCATACAACGCGATGTGCTCACCAGATTGTGACCCCGAGGCTACTCTAAAGCTTGGTCCCACCAAGGTGTGTGTCTCTGCGCTGGTGGAAGGTGTGGGTGAGCACTGTGATGTCTCTTCAATTAGAGTTTCAGCAGATTCCTCTTCTGAGGTGTCTTCAGGGCTTGAGTCCAAGACCTGGGTCATGGACTCCCTCTGCTGTTTCCCAGATGTGCCTGCAAAAGCAAAGAGAAATAATTAGTGCGTGGTATTGGCCTGTGAAACAGGACACATCGCTCACAGCATGGTTGTCTAATGGATGTTGCACTGCTGGATCCTCACCTGGTTGAGCACCGTCGACCTCACCATTAACACAGAAATGGTCCAGATCTTTGCTGGCCAGCTGGATGACTCTATTTTCAAAGTCTGTGAGGACCTTGATGTTGGGCATTCCTCCACCAGTCTGTGACCTCTCCCTCTTGTTGTGTGCCAGCCTATCATGCATGAAAACAAATGGAGAGAGTGTAAGCAGGATGCCTGCAGGCCAGATGATAAGTATGCCTGGCATGTGTGGGTGGTGAGTGGTCCCATGGAGGGGATGAGGACAAAGAAGGTGTATATGAGAGAGTGAATGGTGTTGCCCATTGAACTGGCAGTGAATGAGATCCCTGTGGATATGTGATGGGTTTGTGAGTGTGTGAGTTGAGAGTGTTGAGAAGAGTGACTTGCCCTGGGAGAATGGAGGAGATCATTCATCCTCTTTCAGCACTGGGTGGCTGTCCTCTGTTGCAGGGTGTTAGCACTAACCATCACTGCCACTGCCTCCCAAGCTGGATTTGTGATGTTGCTGCCCCCCCCCTCAACCCCCACAGCCAGAGTGGGCATAGAAGACATCATGGCGTGCCTCCACTGTGTCCAAAAGGCATTCCAGGGATGCATCACTGAATCAGGGGGCTGCAGTCTTCTTGCCTTCCGGTGTTTCAGTGCCATGTCTTCTGTGCAGCAGTCCTGGGCTGGAAATACTGAGAAGTGTGCGTGCAATTGCATATTAAATATGGCGCCCTGCATGAGGAAGTGGCGAGGTGACAGTGTAGCAGACGAATGAGAGGCTGCCCACCAGCGACCCCGGCGTGTTTCCTGTAAATACATGATTAACGAGGCGGGCTTGAGATGGTACGGTATGAAAAGCCCCCATTGTGACCGGTGGGTAAAACGTTCTTTTTCCTGCCCACTACCGCACTTAATGCAAATCTGAGACGATTCTGCCCAGTGGGTGGATGAATGATGAACAGTGCTTTGTTCATTATCACATTCACTTGCTCTCTTGCCAACCATCTATCAGGATGCACCCACACTGGCTCTTGACCAGATCCCTCACAGTTGCACACTTTCATGGCATAACAGTGTGACTAGGAGGGAGGAAACCAGTCGGACTGTCAGTTGTCGCAGAGCACAGCATGCTACCTTGGAGTCATAGCCGCAAAATACCGAGCACCAAGCATTGCGCAGAACCATTTTCTCCACAAAACCTTAAAATAATCATTGATGATATGGTGAAAATGGTTCATGTATGTGAGTGAGAGTATTGTAACCTGAATAGCTCACAACCCTTTTTGCCTTACATTTTTATTCATAGAGTATTACACAGAGGAGACACGGGGAAGGGATTGGTTCAGCTGCCTCATTTTACTGACCAGCACTTTTGCATTTTGGTGGTAGAAGTACAGAATAGGAGACCAGTCCTCTACCCTGCTGGTTGCCGTAATGCTCCTTTAGCAACCAAGAAAGCCTGGATTCAAATTGCAGCTGCATTGAGCACATCGGGAGCTCATCAGTGCTCATGGATTCAGTTCAGGAAAAGGTTCAATGCTGCGTTCCAACATGGTGAGTAGCTTGTCTCATCCACTTAGAACTCCAAGGGAAGGGTCATATCTGTATGCTCCAGCTAAGGTGCAAGACATAGCACATACCTCTACTTCAGCATTGAGGCTTGTGTATGTATTCAACTCATGTAGGTGTGCACAAAAGACATGTGATTGAGCACTGTGATGCACAAATGCAGTGAAGAGCAATTTCCTTCCAAGCACTATATATCAGGCTAACATAAATTCATGATGTTGTTGCAGTTGAAAGGGATGAAGAATGTCAGGGAGATAACCCTGGGTCAGGGTGGCTCAGCCTGACTGAGATGCATCTGTCCAGTGGAACAGATGACCATGGAGAGTGCTAGGGTGCCTGAACAGCTGGCTGTTGGTGATAGTGAATTGCTGGTAGCAGGTGATAAAGGCAATGTTGAAATCATGGCACATGGTGGTAATGGTGGAAGTCATGTTGGCACTTTGCTGAGCACAAGGGGATGTTGGCATGAGAGGAAGTGCAAGGATGGGGTTGCATCATGAGGGCAGCCTGACCATGGTTAAAGACACGCATCAGAGCATGCTTTCTCAATGAGAAGGCTATACATAAATAACTCCTTTTATGTCTCACACAGGTCCCAGCTCTGATCCCTCACCTCCTGCACCTCCCCCCCACTACCCCCAACACCCGCCGCCCCCCAAGGCCAGATTATGCCTTGGGCATCAAGAGGAGGAAGCATCATCACATCTGACTAGCCCACGCTCTACCAACTCAGATACAAGCACTTCGAAGGCATGTAGAGCATGTGTAGAGTCAGTGGCACAGAGTGAAAGTCACTGCAGCCTAATGTGGGAGGAGGTGTCAAAGTCAGAGAAATCTGTGCCAGTTCTCCTCAGAGGAGGAAGGAAAGTCATGATGATGCTCTGGTGGGCAGGAATGTGCAGCCTCAGGAGTGGCCTTTTGGGGCACAGTATTGAGATAATCAGCAGCAGATGTGTGGATGTCTGGCAGAGTTTCCTGAGGCAATGGGAGCACTTCGACTGCGAATGGAGGAGTCCATTGCTGTCATGAGCTCCACATTATCCTGGGAGATCAACTGCATTAGCTCTGACCATGAGAGATTGCCGAATCTCATGGAGAGATACATGCAGCAACACTCGGAGTAGATGCAAGAGCAGCGTCTCAGCCAGGAAGAGTTGAAAACCTGCCTCAACAGCCTGGATCAGTCGCACAGAGTACAAGTGCTGACATCCATGGGATACATGTGGAGCTGCATACCTTTAACAGGACATTTGCACGGTTGGCACAGAGGTGGCTGGAATGGACGGTTGCTGTGCACCAGCAGCCAGCCCCATCAAGCCCAGCTGAAGGCCAACCCAGGGCTATGCAGGTTACTGAGGAGGGTGCAGATACCAATAACTCCTCAGCATCATCATCTTTCTCCACCTCCCAGCCCCACCTCAAGAGCTTTTGTCTGCTACACATGTGCCAGTGACCACGGCCACCCATACAGAGATGCAGAGGCTGCAGTCTGAAGGAGATTCCCAAAGGATGCCTGGCCAACGAGGCAGGCCACCACGCTCCTCACTGCTGTTTAGACAGAGAAGTGAGCAACCTTCCTCCACCTCCTCCAGGGCAACACAGAGGCCGCTTTGAAGGGGTGTTCAACAGTGGAAGATGCTGTCTCACCTTGAGCACTAATGAGTTCACTGTAGTTACACTTTTCACATTGTATGTAGCACATTTGAATACTTCTTTAATATATTTACTTACACTTGTGCATGACTTGGTGTATGTTTGTGCACTAGAGAGCGCAAAAAGAATGGTAACATTATGAAGGCAGTTATTACCGATAACAATGAGGTCTGACATGCTGAGGTCCATTTCGACATGCCGAGGGCAGGATTAAGGTTGTCGGTTAATTAGCGATGCTTCGGAGGGCTTCTTACTTCACTGCACTATCACATAAGATTCCAGTGTTCAAAAGCTCAAGCAATGAGCCTTTTATATATGTATATTTCACTGTCCATCCAAGCTTGCCTTTAAAGGAGGCTCAATGATCAGACTCCACTAACAGACGCTGGGCAGCAGGTGCATCTCAAGCTTGAGTGCTGGGTGCAAGGCATTCATCTTCACTGTAGTGTTACATATTGACCTAAATGTAGGCATCGCAGCTCGAGAAGCCATGTATCGTGCAGGTAATATTGGTCATCTGCTGTGCCCAGCACTTTGGTTGTGCTTGCATTTCAGGATGTGCTGTAAGCAGAGGTATATGGGAGCCAGGAATGTTGCATGTGGTGCTCACATCAGAAACTGAACCATTGGCCGACTGGATGTTGTGCAAGTTCTTTCAAGGACCTGTTGTTGCACAGTTATGGGCTCCTCATGCATGAGATGTCTTGTCTGCATGTATGCTACAACATATAATCCTATCAGCATGTGTAGGGTTTGAAGTTTCACTCTCAGCATTGTGGGCATGGTTTGATATGGAAAATTTGGTTGCATGGACCCCTCATTTTCAGTCATTGGTGTTCATATGAGGGGACCAGGCTCTGAATGACTTATTACCCTGTGCAGTTGTAATATGCTGAGGCTCATGGCTATGATGGTGAAAGTTTCAGCTATATGAATGAGATTGAGTCCAACTCATTGATGCTTATTCTCTCCCTTCTGGGGGATGGACAGCCCCTTGAGTAGTTTTGGAGTCAATGTACAAGGTGGCTTAACTACAAGTATATCATGAGCAACCGGCCGATGGCAATTATGATATGGGAGGATTCATGAGAATCTGTTTTGCACAAGGACCCATCTGGCGATGATCCCATCTTGCACAGAGTCAGCCCTGGCTACATGGCCATGCCTCCTGGCAGCTGCGCTGTCATTGGCGGCCTCCTCATTCTCATCTGTTTTGGAACCTTCTGAATGGAGAGGGGCTTCCTCCTCCTCCTCATCTTCCTCATTTCTTCCTCCTCAGAGGTTGGAGCTCTGGCCATGTCATTGTTATCATCGATTTCTAGGTCCCTTCACTGCGCAATGTTGTGCAGCAAGCAGCACACCAATACTATACCCTTCCTGGGGCATATTTTAGAGTTCCATCTGAGCAACCAAGGCACCTTAAGTGCATTTTTAAATTCTAATTGCCTGCTCAATGGTACTCTTGGTGACAACATGGCTGCTGTTGTAGTTGCTCTCTGCTTTCATTTGTGAGCTCCTAAAAGGTGTCATTATCCAATTTCTTAAGCGGTAGCCCTTGTCCCCTAGAAGCCAACCACAGATTTATGTTGGTGGCTGAAACAGCTGACGGATTTGGGAACTCTTTCATATGAAGGAGTCATGGCAGGGAACTTGCACACACATGCAGAAAGACCTTGTTGTGGTCACAAGCCGCCTGTACATCGATGAGTGGAAGGACTTCGAGTTTTCAAAGGTGTGTCAGCGTTTTGAGTTAAGGTCTTTATGGCAACATGGGTGCAATCAGTAATATCCTGCACCTGAGGGAAGTCTGCTAATTGGGCAAAGGTTGTGGCTCTCTGCGTATGGGAACCCAAATCTATAGGGAAATTAATGTCATCCCCACAAGAACCAACAGGGAATTAGTTACAGCCTTAATGTAGATGTGTGCTGTTGACTGGGATTTACCAGACAGGTCTCCTGATGATCCCTGGAAAGATCCTGAGGCCTAGAAGTTGAGAGAAATGGTTACCTTCACAGCCACTAGCAGGGCATGGGGGTCGATGGATTGTGGCTCAAGTTGCTGCTGGACCATGCAACATATGCCTTTCACCACCTCACGACTTAGCCGCAGTCGCCTTCAACACTGGCTGTCTGTCATATTGAGGTATGATATCTTAGGTCTGTACACCATTCCTACAGTGTAGTACCTGGTTGTCCTGCCCTTCTTCCTCCTTCTTCCTCCTGACCTTCTGCTCTCCCTTTGGCCTCCAGCTGCTCACAGTGACTTGCTTCTGTGGCCTCAATGTGTGAAGGTGCCATGCCTATCTTCTATGTTCATCTGCTTGAAGCGCTATTTGCTCTTCTCCAGCACAAAGTTTTTCCTGGCACCTGGGTGCATGGGCCAGTAGGGGCAACAACAATTGTCCTGTGAGAACAGGAACCCACCCTCCTACTCTCTTGCATTAAGGGAAGACGGTTGACATTTGTTTTGTGCCACTTTTGGGGCTGTGAATAAAATATTAAGGCAAATTCCACAGGGGTTTCCTATCTCCCCGAAGGAGAGCTAGGATACCTCCCCTGGCTACCCAAAGAAATGCACCAAGTTCGGATCTGCTCTTACCAGGTATAATCTGCACACTTTTGGATTCACACTCCTAGGCTACCAAGATCAGACTAGAGTGGAGGCAGCTGCTGATTTAGATAGTCAACTGCCTCCGTAAAACCCATACGTGCAAAATGCGTCCTACCACTGCGAAAATGGGAAATGCCATCTTTTGGGCAATTTGACTATTTTTGCCATGACGGAGAGGCTCTCCATTGTGGCGAAAATCTGGGCCATGTTTATGAATGTCAAGAATCCTAAGGGTACAGAGGTAGGACCCAAGTACTGGGAAAAAGAAACATAGATAGGCTGTTGTACTGATAATGGTCCTCTGTAATGCATAGCAAACTGCAGTACAGTTATCGTTTGTAATATTATCTAACTGAGTGATAGCTTTGGCAAAAAATATCACATCAAAATCCAAGATTTTGCGACAGACTGAGGCCTTTAAGTAAAAATGCTAATGAGGGTACGCAGACATAAGTCAATTTTATAATTAATTTTAATTATGCTATTGTGAAATACTTCTTATTTCTCTATTATGGTACAAACAAATTTTAACATTAAAATTTTCACTTACAGAGAAAAAATGGTGACCAAAGAAGTTTTGACCCTTTTTGACTGATTTGTTTGGTTGAGATTAGACACCTTGTATTAATAATGGTTTTCTATCACTATCACTATCAAGTTATTCACCAAAAGAGAACAAGCATGTTAGATTAAGATAGAAGAAGACAAATACAACTTCTGTTTTTACCAGTAATGGGCAGAATTGCAAATGTTAATTCTAGAGCATTCTAAGCATCAATGTTGAAGGCAAGAGTAAGAGTGGGTTAGGAGAAACATACATAGTCCACTGAAAAATGCCCGTCTTTAGTGGAAGATATTCCACACTGCTGCAGATGATTACTGTTTTCAAATTAGAGATTTGTAAAATAATTGGGTTTTTTTCCCTCTTCTTGTTAAATATCCACAGCATGTACTCTTCTTCTGAGAGGTCCTACAGGTGGGCCATTTACTCCAGGGCCTTTGACTATACCATTGAAGACAAATGCTCCAATGCTGGAGTAAGGTGTTACCATTTTTTTATGGAAGAATGCCTTAAATCTATTCTGAAGACGTAGCAAAGCACCAGATTTTTGTGGAGGAGGCTGGAAGGTCACATTGGGTAGCTTCCTGACTCGACAGACCTGTCCCCTTTAAAAGGGCCCCACCTCACCATATTTTTGCTCTGTAGAGGCAGGGATGGGATGCAGCGAGGCCCGCTGCTTCTGCAGGTGGGCCCGAGACAGCAGCGGACGCAGACGAATGATGAGGCTGGTAAGCTAGAATGTCCGCCTCAATTTCCTGGGACATAACCCAGTTGTACCGATGAATGTCAGGCCCTCAAATCTTCACCCCTTACCCCCTCCACTCACCCACTCCCATGCCCCTCAATGTCCCCCATACCCCCTCCATACCCCACATGCCCTCTCAAACCCCCAAGCCCCCTCCATGTCCCTTCATATGCCTCATGTCACCTCATACTCCCTCCATGCCCACTCATACCTCTCATGTATCCTCCATAGCTATTTCACCAGTACCCGCTATGGACACACCTCAGGAACCATGCCTTTGAAGTGAACATTAAAATAAAATTAAACTTATAACATCTCAAAAAGCTGTTATTCAAACACTTCAACTGAGAAAACACCCATTCAAAAATTCATTCAAAATTTAAATCCCCTCAAGCAGTCAAACTGTTTTAAAAATAAACATTTAATCAGAATCCACATCAAAGGCAGATAATCCTTTAATAGCATCTTAAAACTGTCTAACAAACTGTCAACACAGACCCTTGCTGAGATAAGTGGTTCTGTAACTTTTGAAACTCAGCCAAGTATTCATAATGGGTTCAACTGTCATTTCAAACGATTACAGCTCACAAACAATATAACATATTGAAACTGCAAAAGCAGATCGCTATGGTTTATTCTAAGCTATACCAGATGGGTTATCAATCAATCCACTCCAAGAGCAGGTGCCTGTTTTTTCTCTCTAGAAAAAAGCTGCAAGATTGTAAACATTTAAATACTTCAAATCATGACACTTAAGAGTTCTCAAGCACTGTTTTCTTCAGTTTTGAATGAATAATAGAACTTTTTCCAATAGGAAAAGTACTCTATTGTTTCTCAACACTTACACATTGCTGATCAACTTAACTTTGCAGGATAGAGTCCTGGGCCCAGAGTGTCATACCTCTGTTGGTGTTGGAAAGAGTCAGGAAAAAAAAAAAAATGACAGACAGGACGCAGATGTAGAAGTCCCACCCCCATTTCCGGCTCTGCGTATTTTCAATACCATGGGAAAGGAGGCAGGGCGTATTTTGCACACAAATTCAGATGGAAGTTGCAGGAGTACTTTTACTGGAAAAAAATTTCAGGCCCATGTTCATCATTCCCGACACTGCAGTGAAGGATTTGGGTGTTATGTCCTTAGCAAGGTGCCATGAAAACTTTTGGAGGGCAGATTGTTGATGAGGAAACCTTATACAAAGGTATCCCAAACTGTTAATAGTTTGTTTAAGTCACCTGAACATCACTGTTGAAAGTGCTGGCCTTGACACTCAGGAGGGGGGAAGAGAGAGGGAATAGTGCTGGGTAACCTCAGATGCTGCAACAATACCTGACAACAAAGTGGGCACCAGGCTGTCCTGCCAGGCTATCACAGAAATTTTATCTTTCTGAATGTGGCCTCAAATCATAAAATGGGTGCAGTTCCCTCACACACCTAGGCCAGTGAGGCAGGACAACGGCAGATGTATGACGCAAGAGCAAGAAAATGAGGTCATTCCAGTACTCTAAGCACAATGTGTATGGTGTTAGGCGCAGCTACCTGGACAAGTCAGAGCGCTAGTGTAAGTGAAAGCTGAGAATATCCGGACAGACGGTCACAGACATTTGTGCCATCGTGCAGGAAGAATTAGCACCTTGAACCAACAGCCAACTGGCCCTGCCAGTAGCAGTCAAGGTTATGGTAGCCCTAAATTTTTTTTACAGCCTGTTCATTCATGGGCTCTGCTGCAAACATGTGCGGCATTTCACAAGCAGCAGCCCACAGCTGCATAACCACAGTTATGGTTGATCTGTTTGCGAGGGAGGTAGACTTCATCACCTTTTCCATAAATGCAGACTCCCAGTGCAGAGGGCAACGGGCTTCACTGTGATAGCCGACTTTCCCAGGGGCAAGGAATAATCGATTGCACACATATGGCCATCAGGGCACACAACAACAGGACTGAGAGATTTATAAATCAGAAGGCGTTCCATTCTATCCATACATGTGGTGTGAGACTAAAGGTAGAGATTTCTGCATATGTATGCTCAATTCCCAGATGGTTGTCGGGATGCATTCATCCTACATGAATCGTGCCTGCTTCAATTATTCCACTCCATTCCCCAGGTGCATGCACCTGGGGAATGGAGTGGAATAATTGGTGACAAGGGCTACTTGGTGACAAGGGCTAACCTTTAAGGAGGTGGCTTCTCTCTCCCCTGAGAACCCCACAGAATGAGGCCCAATGGCATGAGGATGCGAGCCATATTCAGACACGGACAATCATCAAACAGGCAATTGGGCTGTTGAAGATGTACTTTTGGTGCCTTGACCGCTCTGGAGGGGCCCTGTAATATTCATCTACCATGGTCTCCAAGATAGTGGTTGCACAATATGGCGCAGAGAAAAGAGTGCACTTTGAGGTGGCAGATGCGGAAGAAGGGCCCATGTCATCAGTGGAGAAGGGAGAGGAAAGTCAGTGGTGTTAGAGAGTGAACCGTTGGATGTGGAAAATGGTGATTGCATGCCTGGATGCTGTTGGTGGGTTTCACACAAGACTGTCACCAGGGATCTCCTAATAAGTGATAATTCACTTGAGCGACCATGAGGAGCTCACAGCTCAGCACATACATGGCAAGGAATGAAGCTTGGGCCTTCAAGTGGAGGACATCCATGCAAATATCCTTCATGTTCCTACTGTCACTGAGACAGACTACAGTCTATAGTAAGAACTTTATTTTGTCTTTGAAGATGTAGCATCAACCTGTGCTGCTAAATGAATGAACGTAGACAACCATTAGAGCAGATAGTGCATGTATTTACAGTATGTATCAAAAATTATAATTGTAATGAATGGCTAACTGTCAGCATGGTGACCATTTAGTGTTCGTGGCGAACGAGACACCCTGCGAATATGCATGCTCCCAAACAGTGCTCCCCGTGTTGCCTCGAAATAGGTGGAGGTAAGCTGCTCATCTCTCTGTCTCTGTGAGGAACATGGTGGCTGGCCTCGGCATGCAGGGATCCCTCCTGCAGCTGCGCTCCATATATCTCTACAGGGGCAGCCATGGTCACTGAAGCCCGTAGCATATATGCTGGCTCTGACAGAGGGCCAGGAAAGCAGTGGAAGATGAGGGTGCCGAAAGCAGCTCAGGACCCTCATCCTCCTCCTCAGCCCTGGGTAGACTTTCAGAAGGCATGGAAGGATTCAGCTGCTGGGGCACAGCTGCCATCCCCTCCAGCCACTGTTGTGCCACCTGTGCAAATGTCCTGATTTGAGTCTGCAGCGCCTTCCCTACTCCATGGAGATCAACACTTGTACGCTGTGCAGAATCTCATGCTGTTCATGTATGCACCTCAGGTGCTGCTGCATGTGGCTCTCCATGAGGTTGGACATTTTCTCATGAGATGAGCTTACGTGCTCAAGCCCCTGAGACATGACTGAGCTCATCTGTGCCATGGATTCCTCCACTCACAAAGCATGAGCTTGCACTGCCTCAGGGAACTTGGCCAGATGTCTGCACATCTGTTGCTGTTCCAAGTACTGAGTCCCAAACAATGACTCCCAAGGCCCTTCCTAAGTGCATGCCAAAGCATCATTGTGGCTGGTCTCCCTTCTCCAAAGGGAGTCTCCAAGAATGCCTCTTCCTTCTGCACTCTGGTTCTTTGTGCCTCACCCAGTGATTCCAACTCTAATCGTGTGCAAGAAACTACTGATGTGCAAGTATCTATGGTTGAGGGTAGTTTATTTGTCTGATGTGAAGCTGCACCCTCTGACCTCTGTTACTCTTCCTGATGCCCTGGGACCTGTGCGAGATACAAGAGGTGATGATGAGACTTATCCTTTGATGTCCTCATGGCTATACAATCATGGCACCATCCACACCATCCAGTGCTCAGCATGCAGTGATACAAGCTCAGGTCAGAGTCATTGTCTGCAGTCCTATGTGCAGACCGCTCTGCTGGCCCCCATCCACTTTTTCCCCTTGCCACCATCCCTGCAGATCCCTCCTCCTCTTCTGGCATTTAAGACCATCACTTCCACCAATGGAAACATGCTGTCTGATGACATGTCCATGGCCAAATGCACCAGGAATGGGAGACTCTTCATCTCTGATGATGCTCTAGTGACACAGCACATGTGCAATCTCCATGGCTCTTTCCTATGTGGTCCATATTTACTTCAGCTGTGGTGTTCCACTCCCAGTCTGGGCCATCTCGCTGGCAATATACGCCCTCCTTTCCTTGGAGGACAAGAGGAAGAGCTGTGAAAGGCATTGGGCTCCCTAATGGACACATGCTGCTCATCAATGTAGCTTGAACTGATAGCATTCATGCACATTTTAAAGCATGAGTGGTCTCACTTCTGATTGTATCATGTCCACACAGTCCTTTTGGTTACAGGACAGGCATGCGCCATGCGTGGCCCACCTACACTGACATGCCACTTAGAAACCATTAATGATCATCTCTGGTCTACAGAAGGACACCCTAGCCAGACCACAGAAGTTGTGGAAGAGCTTGTGGCCTTAAATTTCAGGTGCGCCTTTGTTCACCCGAGGTGCTCACAATCATTGCGATCTCCAGCCATGCTATTTTGTTATTGTTGGGGAGAGCTTTCTGCCTATTAAGTACAGGATGTCCCTCTTGCCACTGACTGACTGCACCAGAAGCTGCAGGTCCTGGTCACTGAATCGAGGTTCCCCATTGACAGTCTCCTCTGTGACATTCTGGCATGGCAACATAGAGGGCACATGGATCATTATGCATGCTCGCCTCTTTTGAAAAGTCACAATTATTGGATCTGGTTGGATAATGGGGCAACACTAGGGAGTAGGACGCTGACAACTAATGCTGGGCTAGCTGTGTGCAGGTTGGATGATATCACCATTGCTGTCTGCATAACAGTATGGCTAGAGCGGATAATGAACTGCCATGGCCCAGTCGTCCATTGGACCCTGAGGGGTGCATGAGTGTGATGTTGTGAGGTGCCAGGTGGCTTAAGGTTCCAGGGCTTGGCACATTTGTTTTATGCCTCTAGTGAGCTGCTAGGATTAAGGGTCTTACAATTGAAGGCTGCATGCAGAGAGCACACCCTAAACTGCACTACTGATCACAATTTCTGCAGACACTCGATAGGAGGGCAGGGACAAATGCTAGAAGTGGGTCAATGCTATGTGCGGCAGTCTCATGTGAAATGGAAGAAGCCAACCAGGGGTTTGCAGCTTTCATAGGGTCGGCTTATGCTGGCCTAACTTTATCACAGTTAAAAACCTGTTGGCCATTATGTGCAGTGAGAGAAAAGTTCACTACTCACATGACAAGGGCCAGAGATGACTTCACAGTACTGGGTCAGCTGTCTCTGCATCAGTCTCACCATCCACCAGTGGCATCAGAGGCAGGCCTTATACTGGGCCAGCAACGCGATTTGCCCTCCTCTATATTTGGCCCCGTTTCCAGCTTTGTGGAGCCTTCAGAGTCGGCGGGTTTGTATCCATCACAAACCCGCCTCCCTGGCATGAAAATAGGATGGATGGGCATGTCCACAACGGAGATGGGATCGCGGGTCAGGAAAATTCCTGACTACCGTTACCTGTCTTGATGCCAAAAATCCAGCCCCTAGAATCAAGCACTGCAGTAAACACACATCTAACTTACAATACACACCTAACTATTGAGACTGAAAGAACAAATTTTTTTTTCCATTTCAAAGCCTTTCAATGAAAGAATTCCAGGATGATTTTTTTTTTGGTTCCCCACTTGGGACTGGGGACCACCCATGGTTCATGACTCCTCTGAGGTGCCATGAACCACATATTCTTACAGAAGGGGCCCAACTCCAAAAATCAAGGGGGAGGTTAAACTGCAAACCCCCAAAATGGAGCCAACAACACGGGAGTGCTGCATGCTGGCAAGCTACCCACATTCTTATACTGTGGCAGAAAAAATTGCCAGAAATGGGAATGAGGCAGGAACCACGGATTTGTGTCTCATTGGTCTGACTCAGTGAAAATATGGGCCATAGAATTATTTAGAATTTACAGCATAGATCATTCGGCCAACTGATCTACTTTGTCTAATCTTATCACATTTCCCATCTATTCTTCTCTCCCTCAAGCCCAGGGGGTAAAAGAGGAGGAGGCATTGCATTATTAGTTAAGAAGTTGCAAAAAAATGCTTTGCATTGGGGGAGAGTGGATCTTAGTAAAATAAGGCAGGATCTGGCCAAGGTAGACTGGGAACAGCTACTTGTGGGGAAATCTACAGAGGAGCAGTGGGAGGCATTCAAAAAGGAAATGGGGAGGATACAGGCTCAATATGTTCCCTCTTGCGTGATAGGAAGGAGTAACAAGCCCAGAGAACCATGGATGACCAGAGATATTCAGGAAACGATGAGAAGAAAAAGAGAGGCTTTTTGCAGGTACAAGGGGAGCAAATCAGTGGAGGCATTAGTGGAGTACAGAAAGTGCAGGGTGGAGCTTAAGAAAACAATTAGGAGAGCAAAGAGGAGATATGAGAAAACTCTGGCTGGTAAAATTAGGGAAAATCCCAAAATATTCTATAAGTATATCAGTGGGAAGAGGATAACCAGGGAAAGAGTAGGGCCCATTTGGGACCAAGGGGGCAATCTATGGGTGGAGCCAGATGACATCGCTAGAGTGTTGAATAAATACTTCACATCCATCTTCACCCAAGGGAATGAGGATGAAGGTATTGAACTTGGGGAGAGAGACTCCGAGGTTCTTGAGCAAATGGAAAGAGGGAGTGACAAGGATTGGAGGTGTTGGCAGGCTTAAAAGTGGACAAATCTCCAGGTCCAGATGATTTGTGTCCCAGAATGCTGAGGGAGGCAGGGGAGAGATCGCAGGGGCTCTGACCCAAATTTTTAATTCCTCTCTGGCCACGGGGGAGGTGCCAGAGGACTGGAGAACAGCTAATGTGGTTCCGCTATTTAAGAAGGGCTGTAGAGAGAAGCCAGGGAACTACAGGCCAGTGAGTCTCACGTCAGTAGTAGGGAAACTATTGGAGAAAATTCTGAAGGAGAGAATCTGTCTCCACTTGGAGAGGCAAGGTTTGATCAGGGATAGCCAGCATGGCTTTGTCAGAGGGAGGTCATGCCTAACAAATTTGATTGAATTTTTTGAGGAGGTGACCAGGTGTGTAGATGAGGGTAGTGCAGTTCATGTAGTTTATATGGATTTCAGCAAAGCCTTTGACAAGGTCCCACATGGGAGACTTATAAAGAAGGCAAATGCACATGGGATACAGGGTAATTTGATAAGATGGATTCAAATTTGGTTTAGTTGTAGGAGACAGAGGATGATGACAGAAGGATGCTTTAGTGACTGGAAGCCAGTGTCCAGTGGCGTACCACAGGGAGCTGTGCTGGGTCCCCTATTATTCGTCATTTATATAAACAACATAGATGATTATGTGGGGGATAGGATTAGTAAGTTTGCGGATGACACAAAGATTGGCCGGGTGGTTAACAGTGAGGTTGAGTGTCTTGGGCTACAGGAAGACATAGACGGGATGGTCAAATGGGCAGATAAGTGGCAGATGGAATTTAACCCTGAAAAGTGTGAGGTGATATACTTTGGAAGGAGTAATTTGACAAGGAAGTATTTAATGAACGGCATGACACTAGGAAGTTTTGAGGAACAAAGGGACCTTGGTGTGTGTGTCCATAGATCTCTGAAGGTGGAGGGGCATGTCAGTGGGGTGGGGAAAAAGGCATATGGCACACTTTGCTTTATCAATTGAGGCATAGATTACAAAAGTAGGGAGGTCATGTTGGAGTTGCATAGAACCTTGGTGAGGCCACAGCTGGAGTACTATGTGCAGTTCTGGTCACCACATTATAAGAAGGATGTGATTGCACTGGAGGGGGTTCAGAGGAGATTCACCAGAATGTTGCCTGGGATGAAACATTTAAGTTATGAAGAGAGATTGAATAGACTTGTTGTTTTCACTGGAGCAGAGAAGACTGAGGGGCGACCTGATCGTGGTGTACAAGATTATGAGGAGCATGGGCAGGGTGGATAGGGAGCATCTGTTCCCCTTAGTTGAAAGGTCAGTCACAAGGGGACACAAGTTCAAGGTGAGGGGCAGGAGGTTTAGGGGGGATGTGAGGAAAAACTTTTTTACCCAGAGGGTGACAGTCTGGAATATGCTGCCTGGGAGTGTGGTGGAGGCGGGTTGCCTCACATCCTTTAAAAAGTACCTGGATGAGCACTAGGCATGTCATAACATTCAAGGCTATGGGCCAAGTGCTGGTAAATGGGATTAGGTAGGTAGGTCAGGTGTTTCTCATGTGTCGGTGCAGACTCGATGGGCCAAAGGGCCTCTTCTGCACTGTGTGATTCTGTGATATACTTATCTAAATGTATCTATGTTATTCACCTGAACTACTTCATGTGATAGCAAAGCTCCAGATTCTCACCATTCTTACATGTAAAGAAGTTTCTCCTGAATTCCTTATTGGATTTATTACTGCTATCTTACATTTGTAACCCCTGATTTTGGACTCCCCATAATCATCTTCTCTACGTCTACCTTCATAATTTTAAAGTTCTCTATTAATTCATCCCTCAGCCTTCACTTTTCTAGAGAAAAGATCCCAGCCTGTTCAATCTTTCCTGTACTTGTATTATCTCAGTTCTGATATCATCTTTGTGACTAAATCAAGCAATAGGCACAGGAAAATCAGGAGCTCAGGAAACACTGGTGGAAGGCCATTTGCTGTCAATTCATAATTATCATCAGAGTAAGCTGTACCAATATACTATCTCATTTCAATTAATTTTTCACATAAATTATCCTCATTAATCCTCTTTTCCTCTTTTTGGCAATTTTCTCTCCTGTTCTCCTATCCTCTAGGTGTAAGTGAATCAAAAGATGCTCGTTGGTCTTTCAGTCTAATCCCACTTTGAACTCCTGGTCCATAGCCCTGTAGGTTAGAGAATTCAAGTGCATATTCGAGTATGTTTTAAATGTGATGAAGATTTCTGCCTCTATCCCCTTTCAGGCAGTGAGTCTCAAAGCCCCACCACCCTCTGGGCAAAAGGATTTTTTCTCAATTCCCCTCTCATCCTTCTGCCAGTTACTTATGCCCTTGGTTATTGACCTCTCTGCTTGGGGAAAAATATCCTTTCTTCCCACTGTATCTAGGCTCATCATAATTTTATACATCACAATTAAATCTCCCCACACGTAGCCATTATTCATTTTGAATGTATATCTGTAACCAAGTTTAATGCAGACCTTTTTACTGCATCTGATTTTGCCTACACTTAGTTTTCGCATATGCACAGTTCCAGCTTAGTTGATTTTCTCCTGGTTAACCAAATAACACTGAAGCTGGATAGATGGAGTTAAAGTACAGATCAGTCATGATCTAATTGAATGAAGGAACAGGCTTGAGCGGCTATTTCTTTGTTCCTCCTTATTTAAGCCCATTGTACACTGAGATGACAACATCGACCCAGGAAATGCAAACATATTTCAAAAACATTGACACAGGGAACACAGTGAATGAACTTCTACTGTTACATGTGAATGCTGAATTTATATTGTACTCATAAACTTAATTTGCAGTGGAGTGCACCCAGCACCTAATCTAATAGACAATAATAATAATATACCAATAAATGGGTGCTTGCAAAAACTCCCAAAGCACTCTTTGTGGTTTAAATGTAGATATAATTAAATCCTTTGCTACAACTTCAGTTTTCTGTTATCTGTTCCTCTGAACAAAAGACAACTGGCCTTTGTTGTACAAATTGCAAGTCATATAATTTAAAATATTAACCATTTTAAGTGCAGACAATAGCAAAGGTCTTTTGACATAAAGAATATAAATTGTAGGAATTGTGACATCTGAATAGACAAAATTGATGCGTTTTGGTAATGTCTCTTTAATTAATTAATAGTTGATATAGTTTCCACAGGTTACTAGAATAGCCTAATGGAGCGGTTGTAAAGTAACATGCATTTGAAAGAAGAAAGAGAAAATGTTTTTAACTACGCAGCAGAAATGTTATATTTGCTTTTTTTTTCATTTACGTATATATCCCCAAGATATTCTAAGATTGCCTTTGAAAAAGATTTTATAATATTTTAGTTAATGAGCTTGGCATGGTCCTTTCATTTTTTGAGGCTAAGGAAGTTCAATTAAAATAATCCTATCTAAATATATCACATAACTGTCATTTAACAGAATGTTCTACCATAGCCAACAACCAGAACATTATGCTGGGAAGTCATGTTCTATTGAAATTTATAGTTAAATGCAAAATCACTTTTATTGTCAATTAGAGAATAAATGTAAATAATATCTTAATTACTGTTTCCCTAGTGGGTTTACCTAGTGTGAACAGAAACACACAGATGAGGAAGGTTGTAAGTTTCATATTGTGCTGAATTGGATGAGCTTGGCTGGTTGGCAATAGGGATGCTGCAATTGATCTCAGCTGCCCAGCTTAGCAATGGGACCATCAACCTGGGTTTCATCTCCAATGATCTATGCTAGAGCTGCGCATGTGTAAATTTCAGAGCCAGGCAGGATTAGGGTTCAGCCCTGAAAGCTCCCATGATTAAGTGACCTGTATACAGTGTTTAGGTACACTCAGGAACAATTGACATAAAAACAGAAAATGCTGGAAAAGTTCAGCTGTGTTTTTCCAGCATTTTGTTTTTATTTCAGATTTCCAGCATCTGCAGTATTTTGCTTTTATTCAAGAACAATTGACACTTGGTACTGGAGGATAGAGGAGGATACTGGCATATTCCAGCAAGGAATGAACATCTTTAGGAGGCAGGAATGAAGATAAATGGTTAAGTCAAATTTATTCAGTGATCACTGAGTTGGCTTCATACAAACGCTTTTAATATTAATTTTCTTCCCTCTTTTGTGCCCTTCAAATCAGGCATTTATCCCTGGCCATGAATGGAGCAGAACTATATGGGGAAGAACTTGGCCACTAATGCACTGCACTGCACCAACACAATGCACTGTTTACAACTAGAAGAAAGCTTCCTGATGACTTGATAGGTAAACACAGTGTCTGGTCTAATTTGTATAGCCTAGAAAGTTCTAAGTTGGTTCCTGATCTTGGTTGAGTTAGGCATTCTCAGTCAGCAAACAATTGAGGCTCTGCAATTAGGTTTGATACCACTGAGAAAAAAAATCATTCATGGTTCCCCTCAATGTCACTACATTCCTGCTGGAAAGTACATGTTAATGGACTTTAATGAGGATATATTCTGGCACAGTATCTGTGGCGAATACATTCCTAGGGTGAACTGGCAAGAGTCCCATGTTGCCTCTTTTTGGGAAGGCCTGTTCAATTAAATGCCAATCTGGCACTTACCTGTGCAGTGGCAGGACTTCCCCAGGATCAAGAACCCCTGGGACCTGCCAAGAGCTGCTGGTCAATCGGAAGCTGGCAGCTCTTTATTGCTCAGCAGTGTCACTGGGGAAGTGGCGGCTGCTGCACCCACCCTTGGCTCAGGATTGTTGATGGACTCAGGAACAGGTGAGTGATGGCGGGTAGGGGATGGGGATCACGGGGAAGGGGGATGGGGGTTGGCAGCAAGGGCAGGGAGGAGGCTCTCAGTGTGTCCCCATCCTGATCAGGTCCCTTCATCAGGCACTGAGTGCCTTTGAGCAAAGGACAACCCCCCCAGCAAGCAACTCCAACAGTGTTTACTTTTTGGACTTGCATGGTGAGATCCCGTCCTGCTGCTGAGTGACTACTAGCAGCTCATTCCTGCCATCACTCACTTGTGCCTAGGTCCATCAGCAATCCTGGGCATTAATTTACTTAAGGACTCAATTGGCAGCAGGATGGGACAGCTATCCACAGGCCTTCTTTTCCATGGCCCTCCTGCCACAGACATAATTGGTGCTTTGACCCAGTGATAGTGAAAGAATGGCAATATAGTTCCAAATCAGGATGGTGTGTGGCTTGGAGGGGATCTTGCAGGTGGTGGTGTTCCACTGTCTGCTGTCCTTGCTCTTCTCGGTGATAGAAGTCATGGATTTGGAAGGTTTTAAGAATTGTCTTAAAGGAGGAAAGTGAAATAGAGAGGTAGTGAGGTTTAGAGTGGAAATTCCAGAACTTAGATCCTTGACAACTGAAGGCATGGACATCAATGGTGGAGCAATTAAAATCAGGGATGTGCAAGAGGCTAGGTGCTTGGCCAAGGATTGCTGTTAGGTAGATCGTTCCAGAATTTTGATACAATGCTGATTGAGGAACAGCAGTGAGTTAGGACAGAGTTTGTGACTTGGAGGGGGCTACAGATTATGGTGTTCCCATGTCTGTGTTCCCTTGTCCTACTAGCCGGTAAAGGTTGCAGGCTTGGGAGGTGCTATTGAAGAAACATTGTGAGTTGCTGCAGTGCATTTTGTAACTTGAATGCACTGCAGCCACAGTGCACCAGTGGTGGAAGAAGTGAATATTTAAGGTGATGGATGGGATGCCAATCAAGCAGGCTGCTTTGCCCTGCTTCTTAAGTGCTATTGGAGCTGTACTCACCCAAGTGATTGGGCAACAAGGTGACAGATGGAAGTGTGAGGTTATTTACTTTGGTTTTAAGAATAGAAAAGCAGAATATTTTTTTAAAAGGCTTGAAAATTGCAAACGTTGATATTCAGTGTACTTGTACAAGGGACACAAAAATTTAGAATGCAGGTACAGCAAGTAATTAATAAAGCAAATGACATGCTAGCCTTTATTACAAAGGATTGGAGTACAAGAATAAAGGAACTTTTCTGAAATTGTATGGGGCTTGGGTAAGACCACACCTAAAATACTGTGTGCAATTTGGTCTCCATATTTAAGGAAGGATATACTTGCACTGGAGGCAATACAGTGAATGTTCATTAGATTGGTCCCTGGAATGAGAGGATTGTCCTATGATGAAAGGCTGAGTAGACTGGGTCTATATTCTCTGGAGTTTAGAAGAATGAGAGGTGATCTGATTGAAACATTCAAGATTATGAAGGGGATTATCAGGGTAGAAACTGAGAAGATGTTTCCCTGTGCTGGGGAATTTAGTATAGTTTCAGGATAAGGGGCCAATCATTTTGGGTTGAGATGAGGAGATATTTCTTCATTCAAAGAGTGAATCTTTGGAACTCTCTACCCCCAGAAGGTTGTGAATGTGCCATCACTGAATATATTTAAGGCTGAGATAGACAGATTTTTGGTCTCTCAGGGAAGCAAGGGATATGGGGAGTGCACAGGAAAGAGAGATTGAATCTCAAGATCAACCGTAATATTGAATGGTGGAGCAGGCTCGATGGGCTGTATGCTCTTCTCCTACTTCTATTTCTTATGTTCGTACGTTCTTATCCACGCAAGTAGAGGGTATTCCATCACACGCCTGACATGCCTTGTAGATGGTGGAAAGGTTTCCGAGAATCAGGAAATGAATCATTTGCCACAGAATATTCAGCCTCTGACATTTATAAATGTGATTAGTCCAGTCAAGTTTCTGGTTAATGGTAAACTGAGGATATTGATAGTGGGATGTTCAGTGATGGCAATGCCATTGAAAAGCAAGGGGAGGTGGTTAGAATCTCTCTCTTTGGAAATGACATTGCACTTGTGCAGTGTAAATGTTACTTGCCACTTATTAACCAAAACCTGAATGTGTCCAGGTCTAGCTGCATGCGGTCATGGACTGTTTCATTGTTTGAGGAGTTATGAATGGAATTGAACACTGCAATCACCAGCAAACATTCCCACTTGTTGCCTTATGATGGAGAGATAATGGGCGAGCGAGACTTGATACAAGTTAGGATATGGGCAACAGGGTTTTCGATGAGCATAAGTTTATGGAGAGTGGAAGATGGGAGACTGACCAGGCATGATGGTAAATTTGTGTAGTTACCTAACAATTGTTGCATTTTATCCTAATTCGAGCATATCCAGACAATATAAGAATAGCTAACCAACCTAATCATACCTCTACTCCTGACTTAATGAGATGGTTAATCAGGAAGTAGCATACTCATTTCCATGTCAGAATAGGAATTACTATTTTTTTACTTGAGAAAAAGAGTACAAACATTGAAAAAATAGCCTGAAGGTCCAACATAGCCAAAGAGGCAAACAAAGGGCAACAGAAATATTGAAAATCGCTTACCAATATCAATGTCAACTACCCAATGCAACGCTGTCAGAGAAATTACAACAGAAATGCTGCATTTTCACACTATTTTAACTCGTGGGCCTCATTTTAATTTTTCAAATCAGATTCCTGCCCGAAGCTTGGATCTCTCCTGCAGTGGAAGAAGGTTCTCTAGCATATACAGTAATGATGTGAAACCCTCACAAATGTTAGCACACAGCAGGATATTAGACTCCATCAGTATTCCCACCATCTGCTGCACATCTTGGCAGAGACAGTGCAGGACCTCCATATGGATTTAATGTTCTGCTAGTGTTCTTCATTTCATGGCAGGACCCCTGAGATCATCATCTGCATGTTATGTAGAATCTGCTTAGCTGCAACAGCCTCCAGTATCACACCTGCTTCTTCTGGCCTCCTTATATGTATGTCTCATCTGTTGTCAACTTCTTATCTTCAATCATCAGTAACTATTTCTGGGCTGCTGAGTGGAAGGGAAAAGGTAAATGATAGGGTAGTGGGTGGTTGCCAGAGATAGAAGGAACTACAATTTCTTGGTCACCCTTCTCTTCTGTTTTCTGGCTTCCAACCTCTAGAGGAAAATACATTACCATTATCCTGCTATCCTAAATGATGCTATTATCTTGCTGAAAATACTTCTGAAACAGCTACTGGATTTCTTAGGAGGAAACTGGAGAAAGATTGAAGAATACCTAGAAACATATGATAGAATGATACAGCACAGGAGGAGGCCATTTAACTCATCATGCCTGTGTTGGCTCTTTGAAACAACCATCCAATTAGTCCTACAACCCTGCTGTGTTCCCAAAGCTCTGTAAAACTTTCCTTTTCAAGTATATATCCAATTCCCTTTTGAAAGTTACTATTGAATTTATTTCCATCACCCTTTAGGCAGTGCCTTGAGCTCGCTGCATAAAAACTCGTCTTCCCTCTGTCTTTTTTGACAATTAACTTAAATCTGTGTCCACTGGTTACTGAACCTCCTGCCAGAGGAAACAATTTCTCACTACCCACCAAAACCCGTCATGAGGAAAGGTGTATATAACAATGGACGTCTAATGTCAAAGTGATTTCCACACCACAATTCCCAATTTTCAGGCCACAGCTTATTCCATCTGTAGACATTAATGTGATTTTCTGTGCTTTCTCCCCTTAAGCAACCTGGGCCTTCCCTACCATTAAGTGATGTTTTTTATTGCAGGAGGGATTAGTGCCTTAATTGGTTGAAGCAGTACCCAGATTCAGAAGGATTTGGACAGGTTAGGAGAATGGGCAAAGAAGTGGCAGATGGAATACAACGTGGGCAAGTGTGAGGTCATGCACTTTGGTAGGAAGAATAGAGGCATAGACTATTTTCTAAGTGGGGAGAGAATTCAGAAATCTGGAGTGCAAAGGGACTTGGGAGTCCTAGTCCAGGGTTCTCTTAAGGTTAACTTGCAGGTTGAGTCGGTAGTTAGGAAGGCAAATGCAATGTTGGCATTTATTTCGAGAGGACTAGAATATAAAAGCAGGGATGTGCTGCTGAGGCTTTATAAGGCTCTGGTCAGACCACATTTAGAATATTGTGAGCAATTTTTGGCCCCGTATCTTAGGAAGGATGTGCTGGCCCTGAAGAGGGTCCAGAGGAGGTTCAAGAGAATGATCCAAGAAATGAAAGGCTTAACATATGAGGAACGTTTGAGGACTCTGGGTCTATACTCGATGGGGTTTAGAAGGATGAGGGGGGGATCTGATTGAAACTTACAGAATACAGAAAGGCCTGGGGAAGATGTTTCCATTAGTAGGAGAGACTAGGACCCAAGGGCACAGCCTCAGAGTAAAGGGAAGACCTTTTAGAACAGAGATGAGGAGAAACTTCTTTAGCCAGAGAGTGGTGAATCTATGGAATTCATTGCCACAGAAGGCTGTGGAGGCCAGGTCATTGAGTGTATTTAAGACCGAGATAGATAGGTTCTTGATTGGTAAGGGGATCAAAGGTTACGGGGAGAAGGCGGGAGAATGGGATTAAGAAACTTATCAGCCATGATTGAATGGCGAAGCAGACTCGATGGGCCAAATGGCCTAATTTCTGCTCCTATGTCTTATGGTCTTATGGTTTATTCTGCAGCCAAATAATGACAGGATTCATGAAATGGATAATAGTAATCATAATAATAGGTGGAAGAACCTAGAATCTGAGACATCAAGGAGCTAACGTGCATTGCAGAATGCGGGACAATTGTTGGAAATGCTGCTGAGGTTACAGTGCTTTGAAAACAAGGAGTAATGCAAAATGTGACACTGCTTAGGGCATTGTTTGAATATTGGGACAGGGGATACCCATTTGCCTGTCTGTGATTCAATAGACTTTCCTGTTACTTAAATAGGTATAAAAAGTAATCAAATTGGTTAATGAAATGTTGCCTATATCTCAAACGAGGAAGTGATGCTTCAGTCCTTCAGCATAGGGGTACTTCATTCAGTTTTGGGCACTGCACCTTAGAAAGATGGATTGATGTTGGAAGGGGTACAGTGCATAGATACTAGAATTATACCAGGTTTTAAAGAATTAAATTATGAAGACTAGTTGCATAAACTTGAGTTTAGAATGCTAAGGAGTGATTTTATCAAAATCTTCAGAATGATAAAGAGATTTGATAGGGTAGGTATAGAGAAACTATTATCTCTGGTGGGGAAAAGCGGGACAAGGAGAATAATCTTAAAATTAGAGCTGGACTATTTTGAAGTGAAATCAAGAAACACTTTTTTGCACAAAGGGTAGTGGAAATCTGGAACACTCTCCTACAAAAGGCTGTAAATGCAGGGTCAGCTGGAGTTTTCAAGATGAGATCAAGAGATTTTCATGAGGTAAAGGTAGCAAGGAATATCAAACAAAAGAGAGTAAATGGAATTGATGTACAGGATCAGTCATGATCTAATTGAAAGGAAGAATATACTTGAAGGGATAAATGGCCTACTCCTGTTCCTATGCACCTTTGCTGATGTTGTGAGGTCATTAAACATCTTTCAATAATGTAGGGGGTTCCTTGGGTTTTCAAGGTGCAACTCCTTGCCAAAGTTAGTTCTGTCCGCATTGCCGGTGCTGCAACTTTTATTAGATTTTTCCCAGCTATTCCAACAATAGCATCTCTCCTTTCTCCTATTTCAAATAGCAAAACTTTAACATCAGCATCAGACCAATTTGATGCTTGCTATTTCCTACCTTTTGCAGCTGCCTTTATGTGGCCTCTTTACAGGGTCTCTTTGCCTCTTCAAATGGAATCTGGATGATGCATTTTGCTTTACCTCAGTTCTTGTCTTGACCAGTATTATGCATTGCATGTTACCCTAAGGGGTCAGCATGTTTGGATTTCACTAGACAGAGGCACTGCCTTGCTCCACTTCTGTCAGCGCAATGGAGATCAGTGAATTTCAGGTTCTGGGTGACCACTATCTGATATATTAGCTCAGTTTCTTCACACTGGTTAAGATCAATGACTACACCAAGCTGGTTCCTATATCTTTTTTAACAGTGTTAGGATGTGTTAAAGAGACAGCAGTGTTAAATTTACAAATGAGGTGGTGTGGCGGTGAGAGATTAGGCACTAATTCTACTATTAACCTTCACTATATAACTTTTATTTAAATTGAATATGAGTGCACTATTTAGCTTCCATTTTTTTCCTTGAAGATCAAGAGCCATAAAAATAGTTAATTGAGTACTAATTGCAGTACCCCAAAACTTTGAAATTGATACTAGGTTATTTTTTGTTTATCTACCAAGAATTATACAAAATTTATTATTTCCAATAAGCATTCCTTAAGAGCTGAAGAATGGTTGAAGAACAAAAATTATTTAGCCAAAATTCCCAAGACAGCAAATATAAAATGTAAAACAGCCAGAGCAAGCATTTTCTCTTCCAGTGGTTCTGCTTCTCAAGGGACTTTCATTGTGAGCTTGCTAAATAACAGCTTTGTTAAAAAGTTAAAAAGCAGCAATATTATTTTGGATTAAATCCAATTTGTACTGCAGCTATCTGAGGAAACTGTCAGTCTAGTGCATTAATTTGTATCTCTTGATGTCTACCTTCCTTCAACATCAAATCAACATCAGAGTTTAACTTATAGTTTTGAGCTGGGAATCAAAATACCAGGTTCAGCATTCACAGCAACTCCTGGGACTAATTATGAAGTTTTTTTTAAGATTCAATGGAAAGTTTATTAAAAAATATAGTTAATTTCCTGTAGTCTGCTTACAGAGAGAAGCAAAAATGTATATCTCTTCCTGTACCTGCTTTTCTACTTTTTTCAAGTCTCTTTGTGTTCTACTCAATTTCTTTTTACATTTGGCTCCTGTACATCAACTTTACTGACATACTGAATCTCCATCATTACTATGGGCTAAGAAATTAAATAGGATGAGCTGGGGCATGATCCTGGTGCAGTACAAGCGAAGTAAGTCAGAATATAGGGGTGATGCATACTTATGTACTGTCGATTTGGGTTTATTTGGTATGGCCGCATTTGGAAACTGTACTCCTAATGCTGAATCATGTTTATTGTAAATACCTGTTAAAGGATTGAAGCTCAGGGATGCAGCAGAAACAAGGCTGTTAACCCAAATAGAGGGTAGGACTTTGCAGGACAAAGTTATTGGAGTTATTAATTGAAATGGACTGAAATTTAGGTGGTTTCTCTTAGAGGCATATGATCCTTTTCATCAAATTTCTTCTATTCACTGCACACAGTAGATCCAATAAGCCCACACAGGAACAAGAAAATTTGTCCCTGAGTGCATCACCAGGAAACAAATGAAAAGAATATTTAGAAGATAAAGACAGGAATACATAAACATTCAAAATACCATTGTTCAGCTAAAAATCTACAGATCTACATTAATAAGGGAAATTATGATAATTATCAGTAATATGGTGTTGAACAACTGGCACCATTGTTCATCTAAATTAATCGAAGCCCTTTTACAAGGTTTTATTTTGTAACGCCTCATAGGAACATAGGAACAGGAGTAGGCCATTTAGCCATTCAAGCCTGTTCCACTCCATAAGATCATGGCTGGTCTGCAACCTAACTCCACATACTCTGCCTTTTCTCCAAATCCCTTAATACCTTTGGTTAACAAAGATCTACCAATCTCAAATTTAAAATTAGAATTTATTTTGCAGCAATTGCCAACTGCAGAAGAGAGTTTCAAAATTCTCCCACCCTTTGAGTGTACAAATATTTCCTATTTTCACTCCTGAAAGGCCTGGGCTCTAACTACTACAGTATGCCTTAATTTTTAAGTTTTCATCCTTATTTTCAAATCTCTCCATGGCCTCGTCTGTCTCTATCTCTGTAACTTTCTCCAGCCCTGAAACCCTAAGATCTCTGAGCTACCCCAACTATCATCTGGCTTGTTCCTGATTATCATCACCTTTTCCAGCCATGCCTTCAGCTGCCAAGGTCCTAAGGCCTAGAATTCCCTCCCTAAACCTCTCCCCATTTCTAGCTCTCTGTCCTTTAAAACACTAAAGGGGCAGAGGGATGACATGGTGTTTTGTTAGATCTTTGTTAGGGGAGGTTATACTTGTTAGAGAACCAAGGCAAGTAGATGGATGTAAGATACAGATCAGCCGTATTCTGTAGCATTGGCTGTGTCAGACTACATTGCAGAAAACTTCTTCAAGCAGACTTACAAGAGATGTAGCATCAGGGAAATCTGCAGTGAGATTGCTGTTTCATATATAATCTGTAAATTGTGCATTAATGGATTAGCTTTCAAATCCACATAGATACAGTTGCTGCTGTGGGAGCATTTGTGTGAATGGTTAAGTTTTGCATAAAGAGTTGATATAGTGTTAGCTGTGGCTCAGTGGTAACACTCTTGCCTCTAAGTCTGACAGTTGTGGGTTCCACTCCCAAGACTTGAGTAAAGACTGGTATTTCACTACAGAACTGAGAGAGTGTCAGAGGTGTTGTCTTTCAGATGAGCTGATTAAACCAAGGTCCTGCCTTCCCTCTCAGGTGGTTGCAATAGATCTCACTATTTAAAGAAGAGCTGCAGTATTCTTCCCAATATTTATTTCTCAACATTGCTAAAAAAGATTATCAGGTTATAATTACACTGCTGCTTGTGGGACCTTTATGCACACAATTTTATGCTGCAATTCCTGCAATACAGCAGTGTCTACACTTCAAAGAAATAAAAGACTGCAAAGCACATTAGGATATCCTGTGATAAAAGCAGAAAATGCTGGAAATACTCAGCAGGTCATCTATGGAGAGAAACAGGGTTAATATTTCAAGTCAATGACCCTTCATCAGATATCCTGTGGTTGTGAAAGGCACTATATCAATGCAAGTTCTTTCTTTCTTAAGGAATAAATTTACATGGCAAGATTCTAAATGTGGAGAGCTAGAAATTTGTTTACCTTGGCATTTGGGTACAGGGTTAGTGATTTGTGACCAGCCTGTGCCTGTCCAAAACAAGGTGAGCAGCATGTAAAATTCATGTACCAACCTCATCTCCATGACTGCTGTGTGGCCCGAAGTGGCTCCTGCGCTGAACTTCTTCGTGTAACACTGCTGTCAGTCTCTAAGCACCACAGTAGGCAGAGTAGAATTCTGAAGGAACCATATGTTCCAGGCAGCCTTCCCATTTTACAGGTCCAGTCCCTATAATAGGGAAGTTGCAGCAATGCACTATAGGCTGGTGGACAATCACTTTGGGGCACTGAAGGACAAGGATGATGCCACATAACACCAGGCAAAGGGCTGCCCATTGAGTGAATACTGCCCTGGAGGCACCAAGTCAGACAGGTGGAGGCCAACAAAGAGGCAACGTTTCTGTGGGTGGCAGGAAGCCTTCACAAATGAGAGCAGAAAGGAATGGCAGCAGGTTGCAAGGAGAGTTAATGCCCAGCGTAGGACATAGCAACATTGGTGAAAGAAGTTTAATGACCTCAGTCAAATGGTCAAGGTGCAAGAATGCATCTGCACATCATAATCTCACACCCATGGCACCACCCAGCTTCCACACTGCTCAATGTACCACACCCCATCACTCACTCAGTGCACACCCTACCACACTCAGGACTCACTCTTAACATCTTCATACCCACATTCACCTTCCAATCATGCCAACTGCACAGACATCTTTACACCCTGTGTAAACCTACAGTGATTCAGTTGTGGCAGGCACATCACCCAAGCACGCTGTCACACAGCCACTAATATTCTTCCCTCTCTCTTGCAGGAGCAAGTGGCACACAATAGATGCAAAAGCCACATGACTGGCTGAAGGGCAGCATGCCTTCATCCCCTCAGCGCCTTTGAGGAGATAGTCCACAGAATCATTGGATCAATGCCAGAGAGCCAGTGGCTTCCGGCATTGCTGAGGCCATCAAGGATAATGATAAGTTACTACCTTATGTGCCTTCTTTAGTCACTCCTTCACCCTCATGCTGAAAACTGCATGACTTGGAAATTGCAGATGGAGTGACCGTGGAACTCTTGCTTTATTCCCCACCACTCTTCCTTCCATCCAATTCGCCCTATGCTTTTTTGCTTTCAGATAATTAAGACCTGGCCTGCCACTGCTGCTTCATGGGGTTGAGCGAAAGCAACATCAGACCTCTGAGGAAGAAGCACCATCTCTTGTTGTTACATGTTCAGCCCCATCTCACATACTGGCACAGCACATATCTTAGAGGGTAGTGTACAGTTAAGTATGCAGTGAGTCATCAGGCACAATTGGACTGCTGTCAGGCCAAGAGCTGGGCCAGCTGATGTGCAAACTGCCTGATGAGCAAGGTCACAGACAAATTATGTTACAGGTGACTCAGATGAGGACCTAATTGAGGCAGACTACAGGAAAATGCTGATGATGATGCATACCAAGATACTTGGCAGGCCTGCCAGACATCCTCTAGTAACTGGCAAGGACCATACAGGAATTCAGCTCCACTGTGGCATAGGGCATAACACAGAGCTTGGAACCCATCCCTTCCACTGTTAAAGTTGTGGGCAGCTCCATGGCAGCACTGCCAGCCCAGCCAATGATAGAAGATCTGCTGACCACTGCCTCAGGTTCCAATGAAAAACAGGCAGAGGCCTCTCAATGACCCAATGGAACTTCAGAGAGAGATCATGAGATTCCTGACTGCTAACATCCAAGCTCAGACTGCTGCCATTGTTGGATAAAAATCTTAGCGTTCAACAGGGCATGCAAGTTCTCACTGCAGCCCAGCAATCTTGAGCAGATTATGAGGACTGCTGAGGGGCCGCCTGTCGGAATGGCAGTGACACCGTGGAGCATGAGCTTGGTCTCCTCTCTCAGGATAACAGCATTTGTGCTCCTACCACAACCACTGCAAAAGTGCCCATCAGCCAGCCAGCCCAGGCTGCTGCCACCTGTGCTGAGATGGTGCAGTCTGAGACTGGACCTTCAAGGCCCAGAGGTGCCCTTGCAAGGCCAACAGCAATCTCCCCCAGTGAAAGTCAGCTACCTTCCACCAGCCATGCTGCAGCTTCTAGCACTACGGAGGAGCACTAGGCCAGACAAAGGAACCCACAAGACAGACACTAAGGGGGTACATAATGGCAATTAGTTCTGGGTTCTTTGTGTTATTGATGTGTTGTTGAACAAAGTTGTTGAGTGAAGGTATTTGCTGTTGGCCTTTATTGAATGATATTGGCCAAGAGGACTTTGTGATGGGGAGTCTGATGTGGATGTACTGTTAGAGAATGGTGGGTCCATGTTGGGGTTTCAGCAGAAGCGAATCCTCACAATGTGGTCCCTCTTGCTTCATCCAATTGCATGAGTTGGATGTGGTCTCCTCCCTAGCCTCCTTTTCCTCCTGGGGTGACTGCCAGATCCCAGCATGTAGTGGCTGGGCCCTGAGAATTGCAAGGTTGTGGAGGACGTGGCACACCACCACAAGCATGGCATAGTTTGCGGGATGATGTCGAGTGTGTCTCAGGATTTTCACTGAAGGTCCTCTCACCTCACTTGTTGGGATGTAGGAAGGGGTTCATAAGGCAAGTTTGGAGGGGGTTGCTGTTGTTGTCAGGCAGCCATCCTGCATTGTGTCTTGGAGGCCCAAAGATGGCTGGTATTATGGACTGACGTAGGATGCAGCATGAGTGCTGCAAGGTGAACTTCTAGGAATGGTCACATCAAATTGTACATTGAGAGAGTGCTGGCACTTTGCAGTTTCTTATTGCTCCCCATTGATGTGGGGAGCCAAAGATCCATGTGCGTGCAGTTGATGGCACCCTGCATCATCAAGAAATCCACTATCCTGACAAATCCATATGCCGTTTCATGCCAGTATTCCCTCCTCAGAGATAACAGGCTAATGCCCCCTCTCCTTCTGTACAGTGCTTCTGTGACCTCCCTGATGCTTCTATGCATGGAAAACTATGATATGTTGCTGATGTTACCTGCTCCTGCCTGAAAGGATCCATGGGGGTAGAATGTAAGGGTGTGAGGGTGACAGTGACCTTCATAGCTACAGGGAGGGCTATACCCCCCCTAGTTTGAGAAGCTGCAGGTCAGGGTGAAGGAAATGACACAACTCCATGACTACCTCCTTTGTTAATCGTAGCCTCCTCAGGCACTGCTCCTAGCTCATTGCTATATAGAAGTAGTGTTCCCAGAAGACCCTTTGTGGGTATGGCCTTCTATCTAGAGCCCTTCCTCTTGTTCTCTCCACCAGGAGCTTCCTCTCTCTGCCTCCTCCATGTCCTGCTCATGCTGCAGAGCAAGTGGCACTGCAACATCTGCCCACATACCAATGCAAGGCTCTGTTATTTCCTGCCTTCCTATGGCAGAAGAACCTCTGAATTGTTTCAGCAACTCACCACAGTGCTTCCACAAACTTTGCCTCAGCACAAGTAAGTCAAAAGGGCAACTTTAGAGTGGCCCTTTAAATATCCCCAGAACAGCACCCAACTTGCTTCATAGCTTGTTGTTTCAGGAGTGAGGAACTAAGATGCTACCTTGCATATGTGTTGACCAAATTTTGTATATTAACGATGCATCAGCCCATTTGATCACTAGTGTCATATCGCACTTTCAATGTCTTAAGGAGTTGCAGGGAAGGCATCTGTGTGGACCATTCCACTAATGTTACATGGGCCATAGCCAGCGATCAGATTCACATTGTGTGCATGAAAAGCTCAAATAAGCCTTTGTGGTGCTGCTAGAAGCAGCACACTAGACAAATAAATTTTGTGCTGGAGTCTCACCAAGGAAGAAGGATAGGCATGTAAGAGATTGGGTTAATACAGGATAGGGTCAACTTTGTAACCTGGGCTTCTGTCTAATCCACCACACACCAGGAAGATAGTCTGACATAATAACTTCTTTAATACCCTGCTTATTTTCAGACTTCTTCATGAAGGGAACACATGTGATGAGCAAAACTCAAGGAGGAGACAAGATAAAAAAGGGAAAATTGGGAGGGAGGGTACAGTTAAGAGAATTTACCATGCTCAATTGGTAGAGTGAGGTGGAGAACATTTTTAAACATCTTATTATAATCTCCACTCTGTTAATTTCATTAAATTATGTTACAAGTCAGCTCTTTAGGCATATAAGTTGCCTGACTGACAGCAACTTCACCAATGACACTTAGCAATAGGAGGGGAAAGGTAGCAATAATAAACAGGCTATTAAGATAGCAGGATTCAGTATTAATAGCCTATTTTAATTCTGGTGGCTCCAACTGTTATGTCAGCCAGATGTAAATATACTTTTGATTCAATTTTTAGATGGAAAAAACAAATATATACTTAATTTTCTCCGATAGGCCTTCTGTGGGGCCTTATGATCATGGAACCATTTTTTAGTGGAAACAATGAATCCCAAGGTTAACTCGAATGAAATTCTTCCACTTTGCACTTTACAAATATAAAAGCAGGCAGCACATAGCATTCTCTGTAAGTATAATTAAAGATGCCATTGCCCTTTGACTAGTTGGAATCACTGTCAGACTGAAGTTGGTGCAATTGTATTAATTTTGACAGTAATGCATTTAAACCCAGATAGGCAGACTAGAAGAGAGGGTTTTTTGTATAATTACTCATTCATTTTCATTTGCAAATAAAAAAATAAGTTATAGATACATGTAGTAGTAATACAAATAAATATTGTTTTCTCCCTTATCCTATTCAATCTTAAACCCTGATGTTAGTGTTGTTTATCTGAATGGGGCAAATACTGAAACATGGAGAGGGTACTTACAGTTGCATTCTCAATACACTTCCACCCACCATCATTTTAACTGTACATTTGAGCAGCTGAGGTGCCAGCCGTGGACAGGTGGGGGCCTCATAAATACATTTAAAACAGGCTCTTATGATGTAATTAGGGCCCTGGCACAATTTTAATTAAAATCGTGCCCAGGGCTAGATAAGTAAAACCAGGTGGCAAGTGGATCAGGAGCCAGTTGATTAAGCTATTTTTAAAATTTTGTTTTGTTTTCTTGTGGGCTAGGAGGAGCAGGTTCAGGCAGGAGACTATCCATGAAGATGAGCCCCAGGAGTGAAAATTTCCTAAGACTCACAAGGCATGAAAGCCTGACAGTTTCCTGTTTGCCTTGACCCTCCCGTCACTGGTGCGACTCCAGCTGGGAGTTAAAATCCGGGCACTTGTTTCTTCAGTGAGTGCTAATGGTACTTGTCTACAAATATTTCTACAGCTTTGTGATTAATGAGGTCAAGATTGAACCCAGTCTACAAAGCGCTGCAACAGTGCAACAAAAGTCTTCCCCTCATTCAATGCACTCTGTGCTTTCAAGTATGATGTAACCACATCGTAAGAATTAGCCCTTGTCCACAATGCAGTCTTTCTCATACATGTGGTGGGAATTAAGGTCCAACTTTCTCTTTTCATAGATTTCATGGGAACAGACAACTCAAAGCACTAGGTGCTGCAAAATGTGACCTGAAAATTATTTACTCCAAATACATTAAAATATTTCTGTTAATAATTATTTCTATGCTTGTTGAAACTGTGCTACAAAGTAAAAATAGAAAAGATTTGAGTTCAAGCCTGTGCTTTCCAGATTTCAGATTCCAGATTCTATAAATCTAATGGCAGACATTTATTTTGTAAATAAACTCAAATAAGTGTTTAGTACAAAACTATTCGAAGCAATACTCTTTAATCTATTAATATCTATTATATTGTTCTAAAACTACTGCCTGTGTTACATGAAGCTTTGTACTCCACAGTATCGAACAGAAAATAACCATCATCAAAATAGCCTATATATAGACTGATGTTGAATGTAGCAATTTTCTTTCATACTCGTTACAACTTCAGTATCCATGACAGCTATGCCCTTGGTTTGTTCTGCCATCCCTGACTACTTTTTTCTTTAAAATGGTTCCTTGAAGAACAAAAACATACCCACTTATGGTCAGCATCCCTCCCATCCACCTCACTCTCAGCAACTGAAATAACAGATAAAACTGAAACCTGTGTCCACTCCCTATTACTTTATGATCAGCTAGTCAGAAGGTCAATGCAATACTGCATGCATGCAGTGCTCAATCTCAGAACATGACCTGCAGATAAAAGGGTCATCACACAGTTTGAAATACTTCAGAGGAGCAGCTACACCCCAAATAATTTCCCCTCATCCCACAAGGACCAGCTGAGGAACCCCCATAATGAATACTATATACAAAAGAGAGACCAGAATCATCTTTTGGTCACTTTTTCACACTAATGCTCCATTATGGAAACAGGGTAAGCAAAGCAGCCCAGTCCTAATAGAACAATAGATGTTTATACCACAGAAGGAAAGTAAGGAGGCCATTAGATTAATTGTGCCTGGTTCTTTGCCAGAGCAATCCAGAGCTAATCACACTCTCTCCCCATAGCCTTGCATCTTTCTCTGCTTCAAACATTTATCTAATTTTCCTGTAAAAGATGCAATGGTCTCTGCATCGACCACTCCCTGTGGCAAGCAATCTAACAATCTCCTGAATGAAGAAATTTCTCCCAACCTATCTCTTCGCTCTATTGCTGACAATTTTAAATTGTTGAGCCTTTGACACTGATCCCTCAAGCAGAAGAAAGCCAATCATTACTCAATCAAAAATCTTCATAATTTTAAGCATTTCTATTAAATCTTTCAGAGGGCTGCTTTGGCACCCTTCCCAGATGACAGCATCCGATTCTAGAATTTCTAGCTCCCTTTGGCAGACCTCTACAGAAATTAGGCGACTCTGCTTACTTTGGTCGGGTCAATGTCAGTCATGAGTAGATGCATCTGGCACTTATGTTAGGATGTTAGCCCTACAATTTTTTGGCTCCAATATAAATGAACAAAAGCAAAACAACCATCTTTTTTCATTAAATTTCTGTCAGCTCATCATTTATTAACAAACTGAAACTAGGTAAAACTTCAGAATTCCATTCATCGAATATTTAATTGATGGAAACTAGATTGTGTTGGGCTGAATTGGCAAAGAGCAATGTAGCAGTCCAGGATAGCAATGGGTTCATTAGCAATTGAGAGTCTAAGAGGAGTGTCTAATAGTAGCAGTGTGCAAAATAGTAAAATGAGCAACAGTAGTATGGTGTGGACTATATTGGAATAACTGGAACACTGTGATGTAGTGAAAAGGCAAATAGAGTCATGGTCTATTTAGGAATCTGAACTTGCTTTGAAACTAAAAGCTCATCCAATGTTTGTGTCTCTGAATTCACGGTGCCTCAAACATATAGGATAGTCAATTAATTAATTTCATGTCAAAGCAGGTTTATGTTACATCTTAACTCCTGCTATAACTTGAATTAGGCAATTTTTTTGAGTCTTGCACAATAGTACTGACCCAGTGTTGTGTGTCTGCCTAATAGAAACCCCCCAGTTATTAAAATCTCAAAACATTGCACTGGATTATTTACAACATAAAGTGTAGAGAGGTTGTCTTATGTGCTATCACTGAGTTTTTCATGAGACAAAATAGACAGATATTAAAACCCTTTCTAATGTTACTGGATACACTCAATAATGTGCATCGTGTTTTATGACAGCATCGGATTAGAAATAATGCTTGTGGAAGTTGCCAAGGAAACAACCGAACAACCAGGAGTTTCCTGGCATTTCAATCCTAAACAGATCTTCATTGTTACTTACAATTACAGGTGCAAGGCCAGCCAACACTACTCAACTCTTCTTTACTGCTGGTCTTGTTTATAAATTAGTTAGACCATACAAAGATTGCCAGTCAGTTGATTATGAATTTATGAAACTTGCAAGTAGTCCTTTTGAAAGAAAAGGGTACACTACTTTAAATGTTGAACTGGTAGACCACCAGATTATAATGCTACTTTTTTGTCTTCACGTTTTTCTTTTAAACTCTAGTCAATACAGGAGATGGCATTGACTACAGCCAACAGAAAAGAGAAAACATTGGAGACCTGATTCAGGAGACTCTGGAGATCTTCGAGCTGTATGGAGGAGAAGATGCCTTCATTAACATCAAGTACATGATCCCAACTTATGAGTCATGTATTTACAACTGAACCAAATAAACAGGTCTGAAGAAGTATGTTGTATTAATTTATGTAAGTAGGAATTATGTAAAACTAAATGCATCAATTACACCATCAAATGAACGACAGTTGTGTTCTTGCTTCCTTTATTGTTTGTCAACAATTGTTTCTTTATGAGTGTGTGCATTTAAACTGCTGTTGGACTCAAACCTCAGATACTCTGAACAATAAAAACAATTTTCATACATAACTAAACGATTCCTAATCTGTTCAGCCCACCCTGGAATGATGTCATAGACTATTAACTGGGACCTACAATGGTAATTTTGTAGGTGAATATAGCACTTCAGCTGAACTTTCGGTAAGCAACTGTAATGACTGTTCTGAACAGAGGAGCAATGGCTTTGAATTACTGTAGATCGTGTTGTATCAAGTCGACCCAGTGTATAAGACGACCCCTGTAGCTGGACACCAAATGCATGTTTAGGCCTATACTTGGCATAGAAGTCGAACCGCATCCCCCAAACAACATTTTCAGCTAATAAATGCATGTTTAGGGCAATATTCACATTTGGAGTCGGCCTCAATTTTTCAGCTCAGAAATACATGTTTAGGGTTATGCTTGCCTTATAAATTGGCACATAGAATCGAGCAGGCGATACAGGCCATGCTTATCAAGCAGATGCGCAGGAGTTTAAGACACATCCACACAGAGGACCGTCCATATCAACCAACAATCAGAAATGTTTTCACATTTTAAAATGGTGACCACCTAGCCAATACCGGTGGTTCACATTTTATACTCGGCATATCAGTTGGCCTCTGTTTTTGGGGAATGACTTTTCAAAACTTCAAAGGTCAGCTAAAACGTGTGAGCTACAGTACTTTGTTTGAGAGGACATGGGTAGGATTTACCAGTTATTAAAGAATTCAAGATACAATGAAGGTTATGGCTGGAATTTTACGCTCCCACTGGAGGCAGGCGTGTTTGGCGGTGTGAGCGAATAATATGGCGAGAAGGCCAAAAGTCAGTGGCGTGAAACCAGTTTGTGATCGTCCGCTCTGTCCATCAATGGCGTCAACAGCAGGAACTTAACTTTAATGCATTTACATCTCATCATTGTGCCAGCACGCCAGAATCATCCTCCCACATCAAATTTACCAATTTACCTCCCACGTTGGCATGACTTCAGGACGACATGATTTCCATATGCCTTTAAAAGGTGTGCATCTGGCAAGCTTAACTTCGAGGGGAACTCGGAGGTGTGTGCATATAACCTTGTGCAGCACTCGCGAGGCTTGCCTGTAGGACATCAAGGAAGTGATGCCGTGCATTCGGTGGGGGACACAGGCAAGTCGCTTTTTCCTGTCTGGTTTACAGTGCGGTGCCGGGGCAAGGGTTCCAGTGCAGGTGGGGCTGGGAGGGTGGCCTAGGTGGCACAGGTTGAAGGAAGTACACAAGCACATGCCGGGGGGTGGGAGTTGGGGGTGGGGGGTGGCAGGGGAAAGTGAGGGAAGCTGCAATACACTTGGAAAAGCTTGTCAAAAGTGAGCATTCTTCCGCAGCTGAGACCATTCAGCAGCAGCTCCATTGATACGCTTGGAGTCAGGCCGCTGAAGCATTTCTGCCCACTCAAGCAATGCCACCAAAAAGTGCCACCAAATGCTCCAGAACTTTTCACTCCTTGGGCACAGGCTGCAAATTAATCTGCATTTAAGGGGGCTGCAGAACAACTGGATGACTGGGCAAGTTGTAGAATCCCCTTGCAAAAGGTGGCCATGGCGCAGTCACTGGTGGAGGTGCTCAATGCCCCTTGCAATGTCTTTATTCAGGTTTGGACTAGTATCCCTCATGGTTCCATCTAACAGCACAGCCTTGCAGTGTGGTTTAGGAGAATGCCTGTGCATGGGCTGAGAGCACAGTTTGCAGTCTAGTGGCTGGAGCTGCCACCCATCGGTCAAATGGAATGGGGCGAAGGTAGGTGGGGTTTCAGACAACCATGAAGTGCACAACACACTGCTCATTCAAGTGGTGGTCTTGAGAAGCATCTGGAGCCAGCAACTTAACCAAGAGAGGTTCTTAGGACACCTGTGCTAACCCATGCATCTCTCCCTTTGATCCTGCAGGGGGAAAACATCAGGATCATGGAGCCTGGTGATCTAGCGGTATGCTTCATGGCTTACAGGGAGCAGAGAAGAGTGTGATGGAGGCACCTGGCTCACCAATAGGAGGAGCACCACCCTCAAAGTGAAGGTGTGCAGGGCCTCCTGTGCACACAGCTGAAGATCAACAGCAAGCCATTGCTCATATGTGCCTCGCTAGACCCAGGGTCTATAGATGGCACTTGTCATTTCTGCACATGATTGAGAATCAGTGTCACCGAAGACTGTGCATGTCTAGGGAACTGGTCGGTCACATATGCCACCTGCTGCAGGATTTGGCGCCATGCGGACATGGAGGGCTTTCACTGTCCATGGCTATGAAAGTGACCGTGGCACACAATTTTTATACTAATGGCTCCTTCCAAAGCTCTAGAGGTGATCTGTGCGGGATCTTGCAAGTCTCCACCCACAAGTGCATCCAGGAGGTCACGGACGCCATCTTTGTGAAGGCACAGAGCTTTGTGCATTTCGACCAGGACCAGGCAAACTGGGACGAAAGTGTGCTGGGATTTGCGGCAATCTCTGGTTTTCCACAGGTGCCGGGTGCCATTGACTACACTCATGTGGTGCTTTAACTTCGGTGACAACAAGCATTCAACCAAGCCAACCCCAAATGCTTCCACTCACTGAAAGTTCAGCGGGTATACGATCACCACAAACGCATCCTACAGGCCTGCACATGATTCCCAGGGAGCGTCCATGATTCCTACATCCTTAGTAGGTCTCAGATCCCTGACATCTTCCTGGGTGCATAGAGGCTGCAGGATTGGCTCCTCAGGGACAAGGGCTACCCACAGAGGATATGGCTGATGACACCTGCGCGGCGGCCTCAGACTGCAGCAGAGGAATGGTAAAACGAGGCTCATGCCACAACCCAGACTTTGGTGGAGCAAACGACAGGCAATTGAAAATTAGGTTCCGGTGCCTAGACAGGTCTGATGGAGCTCTGGAGTACAGTCCCCAGAGGGTATCGCACATCACTGTAGCTTGCTGCGTGCTACATGACCTGACGCTACAAAGGGTGGGGAGGACCTGGCTGAGGAGGAGATGAGGGTGATGAGGTCCTCGAAGGCAAGGATGCGGCAATGTGGCCATCGCACTGGCCAGACGAGGGCGGGCACACTCGTGAGGCCTAATAGCCGCAAGATTCATTGAGGATGATGACGAGATGCAGTGAGGACAGTCCTGACATCCTCACCTTGCACCTGTAAATGTTTGACTCCTGTATTGCTGATGGCAACATACATACTCTCAATGCTCAGGCTCATGTCATGGAGGCACAGTGGAGGCCCTAATAGTCACAAAATTTCAGGAGGATTATGATGACATGTAGTGAGAGCACTCCATAGATCTTCACATTGCCTCTGTGAACGTCTGACTCCTGCGTGGCTGATGGCAGCTCGCTTGCGCTCTGTGATCAGGTCATATCATGGGAGACACAGCCATGAAACTTTAAGTGCACCTGATCCTTTGGCAGCCTTCATCGCCTGTATCCTTCAGGACCACACCGTCACCGAACACAGATGCTGAAGAGCTGGGGAGCTAGTCCCATCTCAAAGGTGCTCAGAGCATACAGAGAGAATGACGGAACTCTGTGATGGCTGCCCACAACATTTTGGCAGCAATGACAAGCACCATCAAGGTGCAGGCAATACTGATGTGTCCAGCGAGTGTGAAGCCGGACCATCACTTTGCTCTGAAGGTTACAAACTGCACAGGGAAGTGGCCCTGGACTGAGACACTTGCCTTTATCTTGTGCAGGAACCAAGGTTTCACATTTGAATGTCACGAACACTGCTTATGATGACAAGGAGCCATGGACAAGGAGACGTTCTTGGCAGTTTATTTATAATAGTGAACATTATGTACAAGTGATTAACATCTGTGCCACACAGTGCAGCTACATCTTCATCACCTTCCTAACACTGCCACTACGTCTTGGTGCTCCCCTGGCATCCACAGTGAAGGTGGAGGCAGCCTATTGACTGCTATGCCCTGTCTGTGATGACTTTGGAGGGCGTCCTCTGGAGGGCTGGGACCTGGAGGGCCCCAGCCTGCTTTCGATAACCTGCTGTAGTCCAGGTGAACCCTGCTTGACCTGTGGAGCTGGAGATAATGGGGTCACAGGAAGAGGGGATTTGGATCAGCTGGACATTCCAGGACTCACCTGGGTGGATAACCCCAGAGTGTCGAGCTGCTGGTCCTCTTACCTTTTGGGGCCCGAAGGTGATGGGGAAGCCTGAGTGAGATTGAGCTGCCCCGCACCCCTCTCCTGTTGACACTGCTGCAGGCCAACTATGGCATCAGTGATGGAGTTCAGCCCGCGCAGTAGCGCAAGACCGATGTCCTGGACCAAGGTCTCCATGGTGGCTGCCATCCTGCCTGTGTTGACCTCCTTATGTTCCCGTGATTGCCTTTGCAGATCAAACAACTGATTGAGGACTGAGTTCAGAGGCTTATCATCTGACTTGGACTCAGCAGATTCCTTGCCTCCAGCAGTCCTCCAAGTGCTGATGACCTTGTATGTCCCTGCCTCTGCCAGCTGTGGAACAGATTGTGTGCTGTGCTCACCAGATTGTGATCCTGAGGCTGCTCTACATTTAGGTCCCACTGAGGTGCGCAGGTGGAGGGTGTGGGCGTGCGCTGTGACGGGTCTTCAACAGTGCTGCCCTAAGATCCTCATCAAGGTTGCCCGAGGGCAAGGTGTCAGATGTGCCTAGGAGAGAGTGTGGAGATGATTAGTGCTTGGCAGCCACGTTACACACAGAAAAGTGGACTCAGAGTAGCATTGACAAAGGGATGATCTGTTGCAGGATCCTCACGTGGATGCTTGCCACCGACCTCACTGTCGCTGCAGGAATGGTCCACGTCCTCTTCGGCCAGCTCCGATGCGCAACTCTCGAACAGAGTGAAGGCCTTGATGTCCGGCACTCAACTCCCAGTCTGGGACCTCCCCATTGATTTTTTTTTATTCGTTCATGGGATGTGGGCATCCCTGTCTAGGCCGGCATTTATTGCCCACATCTGGTGAACATTTAAGAATCAGCCACATTGCTGTGGGTCTGGAGTCACATGTAGGCCAGACCAGGTAAGGGTGACAGATTTCCTCCCACAAAATGACTCAGATATTTTTGTGACAATCGGCAATTTCACAATCTGCCGTGGTGGGATTTGAAACTGGGTTCCCACTGCTCTACCCTGGGTCTCTGGAATACTAGTTCAGTGATTATGTGACTGTGCTACTGTCCTGCATAAAGACAAATGGAGAGAGTGTGAGCAAGGCGCATGCCAGGCCAAATGAGAAGGATGCCAGGCATGTGTGTTTTCTGAATGGAGTCATGGGTGGGATGAGGAGGTGATCTCCAGAGGAGATGAGACCAGATGGAGATGTGAGGGTGTGTGTGAGAGAGTGGGTGGTGATGTCCCTTGAGCTGGCAGTGAGTGATATGCTAGTGAGTGTGTGATGGGCTTGTGAGTGGCTTGTGAGAGTGATGAGATGGTTGACTTACCTTGGCAGTATGGATTGAGATCATTCATCCTTTTTCTGCACTGGATGGCCGACCTCTTGTGCGCAGCATTGGCACTGACCACCCAAGCCGGAGTGGTGAGACTGATGGGCCAACTGCGGCCAGAGCTGGGGTACAGGACATTGCAATGAGCCTCCGCTACATCCAAAATGGGTTCCAGAGATGCGTCACTGAATCGGGGAGCTGCACTCTTCTTGGCTTTTGGGGCCATGTCTTCACTGGAGCAGTCCTGGGCTGCAAGCATTGAGAACTGTGCACACGGCAGCAGTTTAAATATGGTGCCCAGAGTGAGGAAGTGGCGAGGTAACAGTGTGGAGAGCAAATTGGAGGCTGCCCGCCAATGAGACGACGCGTTTCCTGTGACTGTATAATTTATGAGACAGGAAGGGAACGATACGGTGCGAAAATCCGCCATTGCAGCCAGTGAGTAAAACGTTTTTTTCACGCCTGCTACTGCACTTAGTGCAAATCTGGGTTAATCCCGCCTGATGCTTCTTAAAAGGGAATGCAATTATCTCCTTCTTAAGTCTACAGTAATATTTCTATACTAACATTAACAACCAAAACAAAATTATGAAAAGCACAAAATGCTGTTTATTGAGAAATTTAATGTGGTTCTTTCAATTTCTGTTCTGCAGCCCCTCCAAACCCACAAATTTGTTGTTATTTTCTCCCTTTTTTCATCCCATGTGGCATCCACCATTCCTGCATCCTGACCTTAGCCAATGACATTTTGGGATCATGCACTGGCTGTTCTGTGAAAGTAAAGTAGAAAAAAATTAACAATGGCATGTTATGAGGAACTCAGGCCTAGAAGTCAACATGGGCCTCACGTTTATCCAGAATAGGCTTTGATGTATCGGTATGTCTGTTTCACATAGGCTTGCATAGCAATTGAGGCAAAAGAGCTGGAATAATGGGATTTCTGGCAGATGAGTTCATACCACCAGTCCCACCACTTTCTACTACATCCACACAGAAAGAGGCAATGCAAGAAGTACCTGTCCCATTTCTGGCAGAATTTTCAACAGGCCAGAAAAGGGGCAGAAATCCAGCATAACCAGGTCAGACCCCAAACTTCTCCCTTGGCCCTGAAAATGGTGGTCTTACTTTCCTTCCTCATCAATGTAGCTTCATGCTGAGCTGAGTGTAGGGCCCTCAGAATGATTATTATTTATCGATAACTAGGATTCAGAAACTCAAAGCAAGTGGTCACATTTTTGCAGAGGATATTAATGAGTAAGGGCACTTGATTCCGAGGAAGCAGCTCGAGAAATGCAAAATTAGTTGAACAAAATATATAAAATGGGCATAAGAATGGCAGTTAATATTAAATTTAAGCAAGTATGAAGTACTGTACATAGGAAGGAAACATTGTATGACACAGGAAAATAGTTAGGCTAGAGGAGAGGTCTTTGCATGGTGAATCACTGGACAGGAACTAGCATAGGCCCTATGCTCTGGAATTATCTTCCTAAATCTCACTGCCTCTCTACTTCTTTCCTTTAAGAGACTCCTTAAAACCTTCCACTTTGACCAAGTTTTTGGCCACGTGCCCTAATAGTTCCTGGAGTGGCTCAGTGTCAAATTTTGTTTATAATGCTGCTATGATGCATCTTGGAATGTTTTACTATGTTAAGAGTGCTACATAAATACAAGTTGTTGTTATAGATAAGGCAAAGTAGAGGACTCAGGTTGGAGTCTTGTGGTTTTCTGGGGTTGAGAGGAAAGCCATTATGAGATCTATTCTGGCTTCATTGGGACAGATATGGGTGGAACCACACTAGAGAAGTGTCACAGAGGTATTGCCTTGTGCAATCTCCTGAATAAACTAAAAGTTGGAGGGGCATCTGGCTAAATGTTAGATTTTATTCATTGCAGGTGATGAGAAATTCAAAGAAATTATCTATCCTAAAAGAAGAATGACACAAGGTTGTCTGCAATCACTATTTGATATTTTTATCAACAATGTTCGATATCTTCAAAAAGGATAGAATAGGCGAGTGTTAATTTTTGAAAATATCATGACCTTTTTTGTGGATAATACTATGGATTTTACAGTAGGGATAATGAGGCCATCAGCAGACAACATTGACTTACTAAGGAGTGAATCAGACAGCAACATCCGGTGTCCACATATGCACAGTCAAATGCGAAAATCAGGGGTTGCTATTCAACTTGCCCTGCTCCTCCACAAGCTGTAATCCACTGGTACCTCACCGAGGAACTCAACATTTAAACACACGAAGAGCATGAAGGTGCAGTACTCACTCACTAGTTATCCAATAAACATGCCTGAAAAAGTTAGGGCTTGTTCATTCAAGCGCAAGTGAATATTAATGGCTTACTAAGTCTGAACTACTACCAAATAACCCATCCGGCAAGTTTACTTTTAAAAGTGTGGAGTCTCATTGCTTCAGAGTTAACTATTATTGGAGATTTAAAAGAAAAACAGCTTTTATACTTTTTTTCTGATTCTTAACTCTCTCCCTTTATCCCATCTTTCTTTCCCTATCTTTATTTCATTACTCAACAAAAAGTGTGTCAAGTTTTGTAGTGGTTTGCTGCACGCTACGCAACCTTGCCATCATGAAGGCACAGTCGAGCAGCTGAAAAGGAGGAAGAACGGAGAAGGCAACAAACACAGCCCTTTTCTGGCTGGACTGTCAATGATTGACTCATCTGACTGCAATATCAGTGATGTCAATCCTGCTTCCCCATTCACCAATAGTTCATACCTTACCTTCCCTGTGTCACTAATAATCACAGCATTTGCTTGGCTGCAATACAAAAATAAGAGCCACCACAAAAAATTTCAAACCAAGTTTATGAATCAAGCTATGCCATATTGCCAAAAAATTTCAAGAAATCACCCTTCTGCTTTCCTTTAGTGCCTGTTGTCCATGTGCCTTTGCCTATCCTAGTGCTTCTATCCAGTGTTACTCTCAATGGCTAGTGGAAGACAGCTGACTTTCAGTGGAGGAGACTGTAGATGACATTGTAGTCCTGGAGATCCTAGGGAGCCCAGCTTCAAACTGCACCAGCTCGGCATGGGCTGACAGGTGACAGCAAAGGCACTGGCGGAGTGGCGGAGGATGAATACTGTCATCCTGGGAAAGGACAGCAGGCTCATGCTCTATGGTGTCACCATCGCTCCCCTGGTGCAATGACTCATCAAAACATCAGATGCTATATTATGGTTCGGTTCACAGTATTCTCATGGAATTGGCCACCACTTTCACGCTGGAGAGGATAGGCTCCAACATCTTTGCAAAGCCCCCTGCCCTGTTGGTTCTAGATTCATCCATGCTCCTTAACACTGACCATAGGCTTTCTGGCAGGCCTGCAAATGCACCAAGTGTTTCAGTGTGCATAGCCATCAACCTTCTTCTGTAGGTTGCCCAATCAAAGTTCTCATCTGAGTCCTTTGCAGAAGAATACATGTGCAACCTGCCCTCGATCCAGTGAGCTGGCATGTGGACCATCCTTGTCCGCTGCCCTTGCTGTCAGCTACCTGTGCACTGTTTCTCACCATGTGTAGATCCCACCTGTAAGCCATCCTCTCTTAAGTACACAGTGTCTGGTGGCTGCGTGTGAGAGCAAGTGATGGTGTTTTTTCTTCATTCCTGTCTTCTGGCTCTTCTTTCTCTTGCTCATCATTACTACCTGGTTATACTGCAGTTCTTGGGTATCTAAAAGGAGAAACACACAAGGTTAAGGTTGTGCTGAGGGAAGAAAGAGGTGCATTCTTACATTATCTGCATCTCGGAAATCAGAGGAGATTGTGGGATATGAGAAGGTGGATTAGGTATGAGGACACTGTCATCTTCGATGATTTCAGCCTTTTCTAATGATGGTGAGTGCTGTATCTTCCATTGGGGTAAGGATTTACAGCAGTGCCAGTTCCCAATTGATTAGGTATTGCTGGTCTTTGGTCCTGCAAGAGAGAGGAAAGTGTATCAGTGTATGTGGTGCATTTGTTTGGATGATGTGCTATCATGTTTGAATATAGCTGGCAGTATACGCAAGTATATGTAGTCGATCGCAACCTGAACTTGAGGGAAACTCATGATCTGGGCAAATCCAATCGCTCTTACATCCTGGCTGTCCTGGTCCCATGCAAAATGCACAAAGTTGTGTGCCCTCGCAAAGATGGCATCCGTGACCTCTTGGATGCATTTGTGGGTGAAGACTTGTGAGTTCCACTGGTGTAGAAATTGAGCACTGCGGTCACTTTCACAGCCATTGGCAGTGGATACCTTCCATGTCGCCATGGCACCAAATCCTGCAGCAGCTGGCAGATGTGACCGACCAGTTCCCTAGACATGCGCAGTCTTTGGCGACACTGGTTCTCGGTCAAAGGCAGGAATGAAAGGCGGCATCTATAGACCCTGGATGTCACTAGGCAACGTCCAGCGATGGCTCGCAGTGGCTATTGGGAGCCCCAGCTGCCCCTTCTTCCTGAGGTTGCTGTTCCTGCCTCTGCACAGCCAGGAGCCTCAGTCGCTCTCTCCTCTGTTGTCTTCGCGCTTTGTAGGCAATCAGGCATACAGCTATTTCACCAGGCTCCATGATATCCTGATGTACTCCTCCTGCAGGATGGAAGAGAAAGATATGTGGTTAGCATGGGTATACTAAGAACATATCCTGGTTAAATGTGATGGCCCCTTAACAGTTCCTGGAGAGTCTTGGCCACCACTTGGATGGCCAGGGATTAGTGTGCTGCATGGCTGCCCTGTTAGCTTGATCCATGGGAGAGACTGGTCCAATCCGGGATGCTGACATTGCAAGGGACTGTGAGCGCCTCCAGCAGTGACTGCTCCATGGCCAACTTTAGCGAGGAGATTGTACAACTTGTGCAGTCGTCCAACTGTTCTGAAGTCCACTAAAATGGTCATGAATTTGCAGTCTGTGCTGGGGGGCTGTGGTGGGGGTGGGGGGCGGGGAGGGGGGGGTGGCGGTGGGAAGCTTTGGAGCACTTGGTGGCACTTTGATGCTGTTTCCTCTTGTGGGACAGTCTAAGACTAGAGGGAATAAGGGGTTGCCCATTTAAGACAGAGATGAGGAGGAATTTCTTCTCTCAGAGGGTAGTGAATCTGTGGAATTCTACAGCAGAGGGCTGTAGAGGCTGGGTTGTTAAGTATATTCAAGGCTGAGATAGACAGATTTTTAATCAGTAAAGGAATCAAGGGTTATGGGCAAAAGGCAGGAAAGTGGAGTTGAGGATTATCAGATCAGCCATGATCTCATTAAATGGCAGAGCAGGCTCGATGGGCCGAATGGCCTACTTATGCTCCTAAGTCTTATGGTGAAGCCTGACCAAACTATATGCGTTTGCGGGGACAATAAATTGATTGTGAACAAGGCAGCCAAACTGGATAAACATCCTATCCTGAGGACAGACGACATATATGCAAAGCTAGCTGGAGGCAAATCCTATACAAAACTAGACGTGAGCCATGCTTACCAACAATTGGAGCTGGATAGCTCATCTAGAGGATACGTAACCATCAACACGCACAAGGGTCATAATCAATTTACACGCCTATCCTTTTGAGTATCATCTGCATGTGTGATCTTCCAAAGGACAATGGAGAGTCTTTTTCAAGGACTTCCCTGAGTCATAGTATACTTAGATGATGTTCTGATCAGAGGGTTAACTGAAACTGAACACTTGGCCAACCTGGAAGAGGTGCTAAGAAGATTCTTGGAAGCCAGCGTATGATTAAAGAAAGAGAAATGCACATTCCAAGTGCCAGAAGTTACTTACCTGGATCACAGGGCGGATGGTAGAAGAGAAAGCTAGGGCAATCAAAGAGGCGCCCTCTCCATCCAGTGTAACCGAACTAAAGGCTTTCCTGGCTATGATCAACTATTATAGCCGCTTCTTGCCAAACTTATCAACTGTGTTAGCACTATTACACTTGTTGTTGGTTGTGGAATTTACAACAGGAAGAAGCCTTTGTGAAAGTTAAGAAGCTACTACATTCATCATGTTTATTGGTACACCACGACTCACCGAAAGAATTGGTCTTAACATGTGATGCCTCTACTTATGGTGTGTGAGCTGTGTTATCACATAGAATGGAAGATGGATCAGAAATGCCAATTGGCTATGTCTCCAGAACCGTCTCCACAGCTGAGAAAGGTTATTCCCAACTAGAAAAAGAAGGTTTATCGGTGCTATTCAGAGTGAAGAAATTGCACCAGTATCTGCATGGACGACATTTCACCATTGTGTTGGACCCTAAGCCATTCATGGGTTTATTCAGTGAGGATAAGGCCATTCCGCCATTGGCATCAGCAAGAGTTGAACGTTGGGCTTTGATATTATCTGCATTTGAGGATACCTTTATGCACTGTCCTGGCTTGCATATTGCAAATGCGAATGCACTCAGTCGTCTCCTGTTGTCAGATAGCACTGTCCGTGTTCCAGTGCCACAAGAAGTTGTGCTTGTACTGAATTTCTTGGATTCTTCTCCTCTGTGTGGGAAGCAAATTAGAAATTGGACGAACAGGGATCCAATTTTGTCGAAAGTCAGAGACCTTGCATTGCAAGGGTGGTCAAATTCACCAGTGTCTAAAGAGATGAGACTATTCCATGTCTGAAAAACAGAGTGGAGTCTTGTTGTGGTGATCAAGAGTTGTTGTCCCTTTCCAAGGAAGAGAACCACTCTTGACAGAGCTTCACAGTGCACGTCCAGGCATATCGTAGATGAAAATGCTTGCACAAAACTAAGTCTGGTGGCCAGGCATTGGCAGTGACATTGGAAGTATGGCCAAGCACCGCCTCCATTGTCAGCAACAACAGAAGTTGCCTGTTCCAGCTCCACTGCATCCGTGGGGGCGGCCTGGTCGATCCTGGGTTAGACTACATATTGATTATGTAGGGCCATTCTTAGATACCATGTTTTCATTGATCGTAGATCTGCATTCTAAATGGATGGATATGTATGAAGTCAGGTCACTGACATTGAGCGCAACTATCGAAAAGCTATGTCATTGTTTTAGTGTACATGGCCTACTAGAAGTCATCGTTTCTGATAACGGTACAATCTTTACGAGCACAGAGTTTCGGAGATTCATGAGTTTAAATGGAATCAAACATATTAAAACAGTACCATATCATCTCTCATGAAACGGTTTAGTTGAGACTGCTGTGCAAACTTTCTAATCAGGAATGAAGAAGTTAACAGAAGGAACTCTAGAAACTCGACTTTCCCGCTCCCTTCTCAGTTATCGTTCAACGCCTCATTCAACTATGGGTTCAACGCTGTCTGAATTATTGATGAAACGGCACCTACATAAAAGGTTAAGTCTGGTGTTTCCAAACTTAGAAGGGAAGGTAGAGAAGAATCAGAGTAATCAAAAATTGAATCACGAATTCATAGCAAAGCTCGCAGATTCACTGTGGGAGACACAGTTTTTGTGCGGAATTTTGGAAGTGGACCTTGTTGGGTTCCTGGAATGATTGTCTTAGAAACTGGTCCTTTGTCTTTCCAGGCGGAAGTGGAAGACCAAATTGTTCAAAAACATGTGGACCATCTTAGGAATACAGAGACATTCCAACAACCAGGTATTCTTTCTGTGATTAATTTCAAACCATTAATTCTTGAGGTAACAGGTCGACCTAGAATAGACATGCCCGTGTCTCTATAGAGTTGCCAAACCCTGAACTGGCACTTTCCAATGATGTATCTGGTGCTGCAGTTCCTGATCACGTCGAAGAACATCATGTGGAAGAACCTAAAGTGGTAGAGTTAGGCCGCTCTAACCGAATAAGGAAAGCACGTCAGAGACTTAATCTTTAATCACCTAAGTTGTAGGTGGAGAGGGGTGGGGGGCGCGGCTTTCTTGTCGAGGACCTGGTTCAAGCATGTAGCATCTGAAAAGCTCTCTGTAATAAAGTTAATTGTTTCTTGTTGAAGCCTGTCCAGTACGTCGTCATTACAGAATCAAAATCGAAAGGAAGGAAAATATGTGGCCACAGCTTTGCACCTTCTTGTCATGGTACAATGGAATTCTCTCTTCTTGTCAATTTACTCTTATCTGCCAAACTGACCAAAGATAAAACTTATCACCCAAAAGGAGCCTGACTGGGAATGTACATCAAGACTGGAATTTGAACTCAGCTCACATCGTTGGTGTTCTAATGCTTTTGAACATTACCTACTTTGCTGCATATTATTGCTTGCTTGTTTGTTTTTTTAAACTAGAAAAAATTGCAATGAACTAAACTTTTTCCAGCTGATATTGTTCCATCTCAGCAACTTTAGAGAAATTACCATGGACAGCAACAAGTGAATTATATGATCAATAGGCTTATCTAAGTACATAAATCACAACAGAATATAGCTTGAGATTTTACTAGGACCTGAAGTCCAATGTATACACACAGAGGGGGGTACCCAGCATGTGCCAGAAGGCAATGAATGTGTGCTATTTTGACATTGCACAGCCTAACTGACTGATGCAGCCTCAGAATGCCAAATTTGGGTCACACAGGCCCAGACAATGACTCAGCAAACAACAAGCGTGAAGCTGCAAAATAGTTCCTGCACTAGTGTTGCTTAAAGGATCCGGCACCAAAACTGCAGGTAAGTTAATTTTGGTGAACTTATGCTATCACAAACTGGAAGTACTTTGGATTGTTTATGGAGGTACTGTGGCAAGTTTGTGGATTCGCCAGAGTGTTGCTGCATCCTCACAGGGATGGCAGAGGTGACCCGTCCACAGAAAGGTTGCAAATCGTTTGGGGGCAGCAGTGACAGTGCCTCTGGGTCTGCAGCACAATAGGAAGGTAGAGCAGAGGCTGCTGGGATGTGAAGCTCTGGACTATGCCCTCTGCCAACTTGCAGACAGGCTCCCCTATGTTCTTTGATAGTGAAAGGAGGTTGTCTGGCAGACTAGACAATGTATCCAGGATCTCGGTGCGCAAGTCCTTCAACCCCCTCCTCTAGACTATCCCACGGACATCTTCATCTGAGTCCTCTGCACCTGAACTAATTTGTGACCTCACTCTGGAGAGCAAATGGACTATCCTTTATCCTGACCTGGCTGCAGCTCATTCATCTCTGCATATCTTGCCACATGCTGCTCCCAACTCTATAATAGCTTCCAAAGTGTATGCAGTGCCAGTATTTAAGCTGGTGACTGCCAGTGTCAGATCAAGTGCTGTGCTCTTGTCCTTTCTCTTCCTCCTCCTGTGGCTCCTTTGGCTGGGCAGGTGGCAGCTTTTGGGCATCTGAAGACCCAAGAGAAGGAGAATATTGGTGTGAGGGAAATGGGGAGGTGAAGTGAGAAAGAAGTCCATGGTGACACCATCTGCATCTTGCACATCATGCTACTTAGCTTGAATGACATGGGCTCTGTTGCTGATGACCCCATGATGCTGAAAGTCATCTCAGGTAGGCTCAGTAAATGCAGGCGTCCATGTCAATTGCTGATTCTACTCTGCTCTTTTCTATTGTGTGTCATCTTGTCCTGCAAGAGACAGGATAAGATGTCAGTGATTGGTGACCTGTGTTTGGGTGATGTTCCTGCCATAGCTGAATAACTGGAGACATGTGGAGGCAGCGAGAGCTGACGGCATTGGAAGGGGACTGAGAGTGAGGTAGAGTATCTGCATGTTAGGTGTAAGTCCTGAGTGCCACGGAGTGCTATTGGGTTAGTGATGGATGTGTGGTGCCTTGAGAGGTTGGTGTGTGGTGTGTAGGAGACGTAACGTAAAGATGTATTTACTGACCTTGATGACTTTGTTGAGGTCATTAGACTTCTTTTGAAACTTTGGCCAGGTACTCGTGTTCAAATGCCAGGAATTGACCTCCCTTGTCATCTGCTTCCATTCCTTTCTTAGGATGGTCCCTGAGGGCCTCCTGGCCCACCCGCAGGACCATGGTGTCTCTCCTCTTGCCCGCCTCCACCACTAATGCCCCCAGTGCCAAATGTATCAGTCTGCAACCCTCTATTTGCCCTGGTGATCAACTTTCTGTCATTTAAATTGCAGCAATAATATTCAATGCAGCTTCCCTTTAAGAGGGTCAACCTGGCTTTAAGAACAGCAGGCTGACTGCACTACAAGGTATCTGCACAATCCTTCTTGTTTCCCTTCTGAGTGGATGGGCAGCCAGCAGCATAAAGAATAAAGAATCAGCACGGGATCTGCTTGATCCCACCTTACAATCATGCAGATGAGGTGAGCACACCAAGTTTACCTTGTTCAGAACTGGTGCAAGCAAGTTGTAAATCATGAACCCTATATCCAAAATCCAGGGCAAACGTAAGAACATAAGAAATAGGAGCAGAAGTAGACCATACCGCCCATCAAATCTGCTCCATCATTCAGTACGATCAGGGCTAACCTTCGGCTTTAACTCCACTTTCCTGCCTGCTCCCCATATCCCTTGATTTGCTGAGAGGTCAAAAATCCATCTATTTCCACCTTAAGTATATTCAATGATAGAACATCCACAACCCTCTGAGGTGGGGAATTCCAAAGATTCACAACTCTTTGAAAAAATTTCTCCTCTTCTCAGTCCCAAATTATCGTTCCCTTATTTTGAGATTGTGCCCCCATGTTCTTGATTTCCAGTCAGGGGAAACAACCTCTCAGTGTCTATCCTCTCCTGCCCTTTCAGAATCTTGTATGTTTTATTCTTCTGAACTCCAGAGAGTATAGACCCAGCCTCTCATCATACAACAGCCCTCTCATCCCTGGGGTTAATCTAGTGAACATGCACTGCACTGCCTCTAATGCAAGTATATCCTTCCTTAAATATGGAGACCAAAACTGCTAACAGTATTCCAGGTGTGGTCTCAGCAAAGCCCTGTACAACTGGAGCAAGACTTATTTATTCTTGTATTCCAATCCTCTTACAATCAAGGCCTAACATACCATTTGCCTTCCAAATGTATCTGAATGCTAACTGTATATCTTGTGTGAGTACACCAAAGTCTCTCTAAACAACATTTGAAAGTTTTGTGCATTTTAAAAATATTCTGCTTTTCTATTTTTATGACCAAAGTGAATAACCTCACACTTTCCCACATTATGCTTCACCTGCCACCTTGTTGCCCATTTGCTTAACCTGTCTATATCACTTGGTAGCCTTTTGTGTCCTTGTCCTCAGCATACATTCCCAATTAACTTTGTTTCATCAGCAAGCTTACATATATAGCTCTCTGTATCTTCCTCTAAGTCATTAATTTGGATTATAAATACTGTAGCTGAGGCCCTAACATTGATCCTTAATGCACTCCATTAGTCATAGCTTGAAAATACCCCATTTACCCCTACTCTTTGTTTTTTGTCTGGCAACCAATCCTCAGTCCATGCTAATATGTTATCCCCAACTACATGAGCCTTTATCTTGTGTACTAAGCTTTTGTGTGGCACCTTATCAAATGACTTTTGGAAATCCAGGTATACCACATCTGCTGTTTCTGTTCTATCTACCCCACCAGTTACATCCTTAAAAAATTCTAATAAATTTGTTAAACACGATTTCCCTTTTGTAAAACCATGTTGGCATTGTCTGATCATATTTTGGTTTTCCAAGCGCATTGTTAAACTTCGTAAATAATAAAACACATTTCTAGCCACCAGTCAGCATGATTCTAATAACTAAGGATGGGGGTGGAATTTGTTATGCACTATCTGTGGGGTGGAATTTGGCGAGAAACCAATTGGGCAGCTGTGGCCTTTCAGGCTTCATTGGAAATGCCAGCACATATGGGAATGAAACTATAATAGATTCACTTACATGTGGGTGGGCATTTTAAAAAAAATTCTTAGGATATTGGCATCGTTGACAAGGACAGCATTTATTACTCATCCCTAGCTGCTGTTGAAAAGGTGGTAGTACATGTCTTTAAATTGCTGCAGGCATTTGTCCCAGATTTGGTTGGAATGGGGCAGCTTGTGATGTGCCCCATTACTCAGATTCTTTTCCGTCACCTTTCAGCTGGAAAAATCTTTGTCTTGCTGGCTGATAATGGCATGGCAAGAGCAAGGGAACATCTGGGACATTGGTGAATGATGGGACCAACAGTCTCCTTAACCAATGAGATTAAGGGATTGAGAAAGAAACAGAGGAACAAACAGTGAAAGAAATAGCGAGAATTAGAGTCAAATCAGGTACAGAAAGAGAAATAAATAGAGGGAAAGAATGATTGGAATGAAAGAGAGAAATAAAGAATAAAGTGACAAAGTGGAATAGTAGAATATATTTTTCAATTGAAATTTTATGTTTCATAAACCTCTCACAACAATTTACAACTTGTTGGAATGAGACTGCACAGTTCTAATTTGTTCCCTAAAATAAAAGCAAAGTCCTGAATATGCTATAACTCTGAAACAAAAACAGAAAGTGCTGGAAATACTCAGCAGGACTGGCAGCATCTGTGGAGAGAGAAACAGAGTCGATGATTCAACTTGTGTGGTTTTGACTGTCCTAATCAGTAGCAAAATGGACGTAAGGGGCTGTTTTGGCACAAATGACATTGGTCATCTGGGAGATAAACTTGTGGGCAGCAGATTGTGAAATCCTGTAGATATCACTGGCAGATTCCAGGAAGAAGCTGGAGGTGAAGAAATTTAGGACTGTGATGACCTTGACGTTTATAGGTAATGCTTGCCCATCTTGCCCACTTGGAAAGAGTTCTTGTTCCAGGAGGTGACAGTTGTCAGTTACTAACCTTTGAGAAACTCTGAGCTTCCTGAGGAACTGTTGCTCAGTCATGTCCAGAAAGCAGGTCCTGTGCCTGTACATACTGTGCTGGGGGCATCAACTCCTTCAGACTGGAGCTCTGTGTTCATCTGCTCTGTCTTGTGGTGTAGCATGTGGCTGAGGAGAAGTGTTGTTGCTGCTGCTGCAGTTGGTGTTTCTGATGCTGTTTCTCTTGCTTTTTATCAGAGATCCAAGGGAGAGCTGCATAAGTTGCTTCCAAGCTGCAATAAAGGCTGACAACAGGGAAGTACAGGTCAAGGTGATTAAAATACAAGACAACTTAAATGGCTTCCAAAATGTTGGAAATTGACTGTAAAGGAGTAAAAGCATAGTCTCAAAGTCCTATGAACAAAAGCCTTTCACCTAGGCAGGCATGCAGGTGTGCTGTTTCAGTAGTTAAATGTTTTCCAGGCTGTCAATTTCAAAGAGTCATGAATCCCCCATTGTGCCCTGTTGACACTGGCGGGTTTCACACAGCTTGGAAAACCCGTCCGCTGGCTATTAAAGCCAGGATGCTGGGTTAAAATGTGAATGAATTACCTGTTCCTGGAAGGGCCACTGGTATGGAATGTTAGGGCGACAGTTACCTTCATGGCCTACGGGAAGGCCATCCTCACCCTGGTTTCAGGTTTTAGGTCAGTGTGTGAAGAAGGTGGCACAATTCCATGACAGCTTAATTGGTGAAACATTACCTCCACAGGCAATGCACAACCTGATCATTCTGAGGGATCAGTCATAACCTCCTGGATCCAGAGGCCACATCAAGAGGAAGAGTAGGAGGAAGAGAAAAGAGGAGAAGGCAGGGAAGAGACCACATCCATCATGTACAACTGGATATACTCAAAAAAGTATATTTGAAACTCTTCCTCGTTAAAAGAAACTTCTCCATCCTACCATAGACCCAACATTCCCAGCTGTACATCCATAGCAGATGCCCCATCACAAAGTTCTCTTGGCCAACATCATTCAATTAACGCCAATAGCAAATACCTTCACTCAACAACTTTATCCAGCAACACATCAATAATACGGAAAAAAAAACCCAAACTAATCACCCTTGTGTATCCCTCAGTGTCTGTCTCGTGGGGCTGAATTTTTTGCCTGGCGGGCGGGCCTGACTCAATCTCCGGCGGGCGGGGAGCAGATCCCCGCCGGAGAAGCGGGCCCCACCGCCATTTTAAGTGGGCGGGCCAATTAAGGCCCACCCAGTGTGGCATCCACCGGGAAGCGCTATGCGCTTCCTGTGCAGGCGGTGGGGGGGGGGGGAGGGATTCCCCAAATGCGAGAGTGCACTCTTTCGCGCATACACACGAAAGAGTGCTCATCTCCCTGAGGCAAGGTGCTGCCTCAGGGAGATCGCTGAAAGGTTTTCAAACTTTAAATATAGAAAAATAAAAAAATCATTAACATGTCCCCCTCATGTGACAAGACAACTTAAATGTCACACAAGATGGGACAATGTTAATAAATTGCACAAAAACTTTAATAAACTTTTTTAAAACCGACATGAAACCTCATCCCGCCGGTGGATGAGGTTTCATGTCTTTTCAGAAGCCCGTCGGAGCTCTTGGCCTGCCCACCAACCTTAAGGTTGGACGGGCAGGTCCTTTAATTGTTTTAATTATCCTGTCAATGGCCTCAATTGGCCATTGACAGGTCGGCGGGCGGACAGCTAATCACGCTGTACCCCCGCCTTCCTGAAGATTTAAATTGGGCAGGATGATGTCGGGGATTCCTGCTCTTGTGCCCACATGTCTGTCCTTGGCCTGCTGCAGTGTTCCAGTGAAGCCCAACGCAAACTGGGGGTGCAGCACTTCATCTTCCGATTAGGCACTTTACAGCCTTCCGGACTTAACATTGAGTTCAACAGCTTCAGACCATGAACTCTCTCCTCCATCCTCCCCCCTTTTTTAATCCCTTTTTTCTACATTCATTTTTTAATCCATTTATTTTTATTCATTTATCCATGGCTTTATCCCCTTTTTTACTCCCTTCTATCCTATTTTCTATTCTTTTTCTCCCCATCACCACCCTCTCCCCCCACCCCATCCCCAAAAGGGAGGGCCATATGTTACTTGTTCCATGTTGTTCTTTCACACAATGCTACCCTTGTTCTGCTATTTTCACATTCTGCTTTCTTACCTTTATGCCACTATCAGCACCTTTTTTAGCCCTTATCACTACCATTAACACTCCCTTTGTCCTTTAGGTTATGACATCTTTGTCAATCTCTCCTTTGTACCCACCTATCGCTGGCCTTCTATCCAGCTCCACCTGCCCCATCCCCCCTTAAAAAGTATAAATTTAATCACATTTCCACTTCTCTTCAGCTCTGAAGAAGGGTCACAAAGACTTGAAATGTTAACTCTGTTTCTCGCTCCACAGATGCTGCTCGATCTGCTAAGTTTTTCCAGCATTTTTTGTTTTTGTTTCAGATTTCCAGCATCCACAGTATTTTGCTTTTATCTTAGTTCTCCCCTGAGTTTGGGTCAACATTTGTCCCTTAACTAACATCATTAAAATAGATCACTGGTTTAATATTTCATTGCTGTTTCTGGGACCTTGTTGTTCACAAATTGGCTGTCATGTTTCTTGCATTACAACAGTGACTACATTTCCAAAACATATAATTGACTGTAAAGTGATTTGGGACATCATGAGGTCATGAAAGGTGTTATATAAATGCAAGATTTTCCTTTTTCTTTAAACCCTACACAGCATTCTTGCTAAGGGCACCTAGAAACTCCCTAGCCAGCGCTTTTGACATCACACCTCTCAGAACACATTCCTCCACATCTTCATATTCCCATAATTCACACTTCACTGCATTCTCCTCCACTGTCAACCTTAGTCTTATTTACATCTGTTGTTATGGGAGAAAGTGGCAAGCACTCGATAGGGGCAGGGCACTGGAGGGGGCATCCCAACACTCAGCCCCACCGTGAGTAGAATGTATCAGCATGGTATTCATGGTGGTACATTCTGTTTCAGTTGCACCAGAGGTGGAGGTTGGTAGCAATTTGCTAGGCCTTAATGTTCCTCTACCAGCCCTATGCATTCACACACAGACAATGGTCCACCTTTTCGCCCGTTCTTAAAATTTGATAACCTGAAAATCCACCTGAGCCACAAAGACTGCAGGAGAAAGATAAAGAACAGGAACAGCAAGACATCCTTTGGCTTAGTGACATATGAGGAGGAGCTGAAACTCTCTCTTCTTGTTTGTCCTTTGAGGCAAAGATAACCATGTTCATCATCTGTGGTGTTTAGTAGGGTTCTGGTGGGTAGGTAGGTAACTGCTAAGGCTGATCTGTGCCGGAAGGTTCTGCTGCAAATAGGACTGATAGAGCAGATGATTCAGTTTTGGATGAGTTGCTGGCTCAGGATTTCCTCTGCTTACATTTTCTCTTGGCCTCTGATATGTGCTTGCTTTCGAAGGAGGCTGCACCATTTTTTATTCGGTTGCACCAGATGCAGCAATTCTGAGTGAGATTCTCCAAAGGCACAAAGTCAATATCGAAACTCCTAAGTGAAGCCATCAGAGTATCCTTGTAGTGCTTCCTTTAACTGCCATGAGAGTGTACCTCAGACTCAAGCTCTCCATCGAAGATTTGTTTATGTAAGCGAGCGTTAGGCATTCTGGCTACATACCCAGCCCAATTAAGTTGTGACTGTCTCAATATGATGTGGATGCTTACCATGCCAACTCAGCTGAGCACCTCAGTGTCTGGTATTTTGTCCTGCCATCTGATCTTCAGGAGCTCTCGAAGGCATCGAGTAAGTGGTTGAGCTTCTTGGCATGGCATTGGCTCACAGTCTAAGTCTTGTATGCATAGAACAGAGTGGGCAGGGCTATTAGGAACATAGGAGGAGGAGTAGGCCATTTGGCCCATTGAGCCTGCTCTGCAATTCAATTAGATCATGACAGATCATCTACCTCAATGCCACTTTCCTGCACTATCCCTTGCGCTATCCCCATCCTCACGATTTCTGTATTGAACATGCTCAATGACTGAGCTTCCATTGCCCTCTGGGGTAGAGGATTCCATAGACTCACCACCCTCTGAGTGAAAAAAATCCTCCCCATCTCAGTCCCTTATTCTGAGACTGTGTGCCCTGGTTCTAGATTTACCAGCCAAGGAAGATCTCCTACCTACATACACCCTGTCACGTCCTATAAGAATTTTGTAAGTTTCAATGAGATCACCTCTCATTCTTCAAAATTTTAGAGAATACAGGCCCAGTTTCCTCAATCTCTCCTCATAAGACAATCCTGTCATCCCAGGGATTGGTCTGGCGAACCTCCCTTGCACTCCTTCTATGGCAAGATATCCTTCTTTAGATAAGGAGGCCAAAACTGTACACAATACTCCAGGTGCAGTCCCACCAAGGCTCTATACAATTGCAGCAAGACATCTTTACCCCTGTACTCAAATCCCCTTGAAATAAAGGCCAACATGCTATTTGCCTTCCTAATTGCTTGCTGCACCTGCATGCTGGCTTTTAGTGACTCATGAACAAGGACACCCTGGTCCCTTTGGACATCAACACTTCCCAACCTCTCACCATTTAAGAAATACTCTGCCTTCCTGTTTTTCACATTTATTCACATTATATTCCATCTGCCATGTTCTTGCCCAATCACTTAGCCTATCTAAGTCCCCTTGAAGCCCCCTTGCATCCTCCTCACAACACACATTTCCACCAGTGTCATCAGCAAATTTGGAAATCAGGAAATATTACATTTGGTCTCCACATCCAAATCATTAAATATATTGTGAACAGCTGTGATCCAGCACTGATTCTTGAGGTATCCCACTAGTAACAACCTGCCATCCTGAGAATGACCCGTTTACTCCTACTCTGTTTTCTGTTTGTTAACCAATTCACAATCCATACCAGTATATTACCCCCAATCCCATGTGCTCTAATTTTGTTTACTAACCTCCTGTTTGGGACCTTTTCAAAAGCCTTCTGAAAATCCAAATACACCATATTCACTGGTTCTCCTTTTTATATGCTCCTTGGAACATCCTCAAAAAACTCCAACAGGTTTGTCAAATATGATTTCCCTTTCATAAATCCATGATGACTCTGCCCAATCATATCCTGATTTTCCAAGTGTTTAGTTATCACATTCTTTATAATAGATTTTAACATTTTCCCTACTACTGACATCAAACAAACAGATGTACAGTTCTCTGTTTTCTCTCTCCCTCCTTTCTTAAATAGTGGGGTTACATTTCCAGTCTCCAGGGACCTTTCCAGAATATATAGAATTTTGAAAGCTAACCATCAACTTATCTACTGTCTTTATAGCCTCCTCCTTCAAAACTCTGGGATGTAGCTCATCAGGTCCAGGGGATTTATCAACCTTTAGTCCAATTAATTTTTCGCGTACTAATTTCTTTAAGTTCCTCGTTTTCACAAGCCCATTGATTCCCTAGTATTTCTGGAAGATTTTCTGCATCTTCCTCCGTGAAGACAGACACAAAGTAATTGTTTAGTTTCTCTGTCATTTCTCTGTTCTCCACTATAAATTCTCCTGTCTCCGTCTGTAATGGACCCACATTTGTCCTTGCTAATCTTTTCCTTTTCACCTAACTAAAGAAGCTTTTACAGTCCACCTTTATGCTTCTTGCTAGCTTGCATTCATGTTCTCTTTTCCCTCTCTTTGTCAGTTTCTTGGTCCTCCTTTGCTGGATTCTAAATTGTTCCCAATCCTCAAGCTTACCACTTTTTCTGGCAATCTTATATACCACTTCCTTTGATCTAAACAATCTTTAACTTATTTTGTTATCCATGGTTGATTGACCTTTCCTGTTAGGTTTTGTGTAGAGGAATGTATATTTGTTGTAGACCATGTAACACTTCTTTAAATATTAGCCATTGCCTATCTACTGTCAATTTTTTAGCATATTTTCCTATTCCAACATAGCCAACTCGTCCCTCATACCTTCATAGTTTGCTTTGTTCAGATTTAAGACCCTATTTTAAGAATGAACTGTACCACTTTCAAACTTGACATATAATTCTATCATATTATGGCCACTAATTCCTAAGGGGTCCTTTACAGCAAGGTTATTAATTAGCCCTTTCTCATTACATAATACTAAATCTAAAATAGCCTGATCCCGAGTTGGTTCTTCAATGTACTGCTGCAGAACCCATCTTGCACACACTCCAGGAATTCATCCTCCACAGCATTAGTACTAATTAGATTTACCCAGTCTATATGTAAATTGAAGACACCCATTATTAGTGTATTACCCATGTTACATGCAGCTCTAATTTCCTAATTTATACTGTGCCCAACGTTACCACTACAGTTTGGTGGCCTAGAAACAACTCCCACCACTGTTTGCTACCCTTGCTGTCTCTTAGCTCCACCCAAACTGATTCTACATCTTAATCTTTCAATCTAAGATCCTCTCTCACTAATTTGCTAATCTCGTCCCTTATTAACAGCACTACCCCACCTCTTTTACCTTTTTTTCCTATCATTCCTACATGGCGAATATCCTTGAATATTCAGTTCCCAGTCTCAGTCATCCTGTAGCCATGTCTCTTTAATGGCAATTAAATCATACCCATTTACCTCTACTTCAAATCACCTACCTTGTTGCGAATGCAGTGTGTATTAAGATAGAGTGCCCTTAACTTTATTGTTTTAACATTATTCCAACTTCTGCTCCTATTTGATGCTTGTCTTTGCTTCGTCTGCCTTCTAATTTTCCTTACTACTTTTCTACTTCGTGGTACCAGTTTTGCCTCCCTCCAATCTGAGCTCCCTCTCAGCTTCCCATCCCCCTGCCAATCTCGTTTAAACCCTCCCCAACAGCACTAATGAATCTCCTTACGAGGATGTTAGTCCTGGCCCTGCTAAGGTGCAACCCATCCATCTTGTACAGTCACACTTGACTCAGAACCTGTCCCAATGCCTCAGAAATATGATGCCCTCCTTCCAATTCCAGTGGCGTGTTCAATTAATCAATCCTCCTATCCATATGCTCACTAGCACATGGCACTGGGATTAATCCTGAAATTACTGCTTTTGATGTCCTGCTTTTTAATTTCTTTCCTAACTCCTTAATATCTGCTTTCAGGGCCTCATCCCTCTTCCTACCTATGACATTGGTACCACGACCTCTGGTTGTTCACCCTCCCCAAGAAGAATGTCCTGTGGCCGCTCTGAGGCAACATACCATCCTGGAGTTACATCTACTGCAACAGAAACGACTGTCTGTTCCCATAACTAGCAAATTCCCTATCACTATTGCTCTTCCACTCTTCTTCTTCCACTCTTGTGCATCTGAGCCACCCATGGTGCCACAGACTTGGCTGTTGCAGCACTCCTCCGAGGAACCATTGCCCTCACCAGTATCCAATATGGAAAACCGGTTAGCAAGCGAGATCAACTCAAGGGACTCCTGCATTACCTGCCTTGTTCTCTTAGACTGCCTAGCGGTCATCCATTCCCTCTCTGCCTGCATGCTCCTAACCTGTGGTGTGACAACCTCCCTAAATGTGCTATCCACATAGTCCCCAGCACCACAGTGACTCCAGCTGCCGCTTGAGTTCCAAAACCCAGGGCTCAAGCTTGTGCAGCCGGTGATACTTCCTGCAGATGTGTTCATCAAGGGCACATGGTGTGTCCATGACTTCCCACATGCGACAGGATGTACATTCCACTCATCCAAACTGCCCTGCCATACCTTAACTTCACAAAATATTTATTATAAGTAGAATACGTAGAATAACGTGCCAGTTACTCACCAATCAGCTTCTTCCCCTGTACCAAAGTGAGAATCAAATACTAGAGGTAGAAAAAGGAGCACCTCATTTCCCGAACTCCCTCACTCACAAAACTTCCAGCTGCTTACTCTGTCCAAGCTGCACTCAGTGCAAGTCGCACTGAGAATCATGTAGCTATACTAGCTAAGGCTCAGTTGAGTCAACTCTGCCAAAGCTACAGAAATGAGATTAAGCTAGTTATCTAATTGGCTAAATACAGCTGCTCTCTAGCGGAGAGCTTATTTATCCCTGCTTAAGACTGGATTTAGAAATTTGGACTTAACTTACACAGTAATTTTTAGTTAAACGCTAAATGCAAACAAAACTAAATTTTTAGAAAGAGATTAATTCTTAATAATCCCTCACTCACTAAACTCCCAGCTGCTCACTCTGTCCAAGCTGCTCTAGAGGTTTTCAATTTGGTAGGTAGACTTATTCCTCTTAATTCCGAAACTGATGTTCAAAGTCTGCCAAAGGCTACATTTTCTTTGGCAATTCTTGCATGTGCCTCTTCGTCAACATAGATAACTTGAGAGAGCGTGCTGCCGAGATAAGTGAATTTATCCACTGCTGACAGGTTCTGGTCATGGACTGAAACCTTGGGCTTGAGATAGAGCTTTCCTGGAACAGGTTGGCACATTACTTCAAGTTTTTGTTGTACTGATTGTAAGGCTGACAATGGAGGCATTGTTGTATTCTTGAGGGATAGTTCCTTGCTCCTGCATAGACTGAAAGAAGTCAGTGAGCTTCTTGACCAGGCATTGACCTCCAGCCTTGTAGACCTCAGCTGGGATAACATAACTCCTCGAGTTTTGCAGCTAGACAGGGGCGTCAGTATGTTTGTCATTTCTAACAGCATGAGAGGTTTATCAAGAGAGAAGTTGATGGCAACCTGTTAATTGCTTCTTCATTGATGGATGAAGGCTGATTGAGAAAATGGTTAAAGTGTTCTGCGCATTTTTCTAGAATTTGGGCTTTTCTGTGAGAAGCATTGACCTGTCAGCAAAAAGGACTGGTGATGAATCAGTGGACTGGGGTCCGTAGACAAATCTCAGACCAATGTAGAATCTCTTCCAGTCTTTGTCGTCTGAAGTTTGTCTGCTTTCTGACTCAGCTAAGTGTCTTGCATCTCTCTGAGCTTGCATTGAACAGTCCTGTGGATGTTTCAGCTGAGATGTTGAGGAGGTCTTGTGGCATTGTGAAAGTGTTCCCTATCTCTGAGCCAGAGGCTCCAGATTCAAGTCACACTTTAGGACTTGCTGGTCATCGAAAGTGTGTTCATACTGTGGTCAAACAGGTTGATTATCAACCTGTAAATACTTCTAATACGCCTATGGCAGGTGGTAAGAGTGGGAGACTTTCCTGGTCAGCCAGAACTGTGTTCTAGCTGCAGCAGAAAATCCTTTCCACCTTAAAAGGCTCCACGTGCAAGTTCTTCCCACATGATATATTCAGTGGCAAGTGTCCTCCTTGCTTTGAGGCACTACCAGAGGAAGAGAGGATGTTTCAGTCGGCATTGTTTAGCTTTAAGATGATAATAAGGTGGTCAGTTCAGCAGAGATCACTGCACATGGCTTACTAACATGCACAATATGCCTGTCCCTCTGCCTGGTTATGATATTGGCAATTAGATGCCAATGCATAGAATGAGGGTGCATCCAAGACATCTTGTAGCGATTAGGGAGGCAGAAAACTATGTTGGAGATTGAGAGCTTGTGCTCAGCACACATCTTCAGTAAGAGGGGACCATTGTGGTTACAACAGAAAACTCTGTTTTTTCCCCCAGTGATTCTTTCCCTTGCTGGCGATCTGCACCAACTCTTGTGTTGAAGTCACTAAGAATGATTAGCTTGTCTGACTTTGGCACAGTAGCAATCAAGGAGTGAAGGTCATCATAGAATTTATCCTTGACCTCATCAAGGTTGGTCATGGTAATAGAGTACACATGGATGAGAGTTGCTTGCCTGTTGCCGTGCAGCGGGGGTTTAAGCACCGTCAGATGATTATTATAACCTTGGGAAGGTACGTCAACTTAATAACAAGATGGTTCATTGGTTCATGACAGCAAAGCCTACACCAGTTTTCTGCTGTTCTTCCATGGCCAGTCCAAAAGAATATGTAACCTTCAATGATTTCCTTAAGTTGACCCTCTTCAGGTCGATAACTTTCGCTGAGGGTGGTGATCTGGCTGTTGTACCTAGCCAGCTCTTCACCGACAAGAGCAGTTCTTCTCAGGTATATCGGCTGTAGTGCTGTCCATGAGGGTGCGTACGTTCCATGTGTCAATGGTGACCAGTGTCTCCTATATTTTATTTTTTGAGATTGACATATGACCACGTTGATGGGATCCCTGCCAGCTGAAGCTTGCTGAGATGAAGCAGACAATGTTTAGGACACCTTATTTAGCCCCTTCTTCATACTGGAAGCGAGCAGTTTGGTCCTGAATAGGCTGCTCAGTCACTCAGGGCGTTGCTGAGTTCCACTTATGCTTCCTTCCAGTGAAAAACGCCCCAATGGCCTGAGCTGTCTGTGTGCAGGTTCGCAGCTACACTCCCAATGAATCCACACCTGTTGTTACATCGCTTGCCCATCTCTACAGGACTTACGACAGATAGATGATGGATGAAAGATAATAGAAAGATGATGAACATGACTTTCACTTCGTCGGCCTCACTCTCTCGTCCTGACCTACCTTGGTCCAGTGGCAAGACAAGTCTAGATGGCTAGAGATAGATCCACATGCAGTGGGTGGCCATGATGCCTTCTGTGTCATGGAGAGCTCCATCAACACAATATTGACCTGCCTTCAAGACTATTGGAGCTTAGATTGGTCTTATCGGACCAGTCCGCCAGAATCAGTCTTCACATGCCAGGGAAGACAAATCCCTCAGCGCCAAGGGTAGGAGACCTGATGGCTACCATTCCTGGTTTAGCCCGCCTATCAATGCAGTTTACCGGGGTGTGGCCACTGTTACATGCTAACAACTACTTGGAGCCACAGGTGAGAGCTGGATGAAGGTGACGACCAATACAGGATGAGATGCTCCAAAGAGTGTGGCAAGCCAGCCTGTGAGAGGTGCTAACCCTCCTTCACACCCCAGAACTGAAGCTATGAGGTAAACCAGACCATCCCAGTTCATCCATCTCTGGCTTAAACCCCTCCCCCAGATAATCACCTGTGTCACTCGCTTCCCCATTTTGTAGGCACCAGTTCAGGGACTTTAACATAGAGATTTAAATAATGATAGTGAAATGTCACCCAGGAAAATCTGGAGAAATTGGAAATCAGTGATGCTTTCTTATCTTCCTCATGGAGGTGGAAGAGAAGGCTGCCAGTAATTTCACAGCTGTGGGATCCAGGAGATTGGTACTCACCTCAAAAGAAAAATGTTGAAAAAACCATCACACCTATGTGCAGGTTCTGAGGATAATCTTCCATGATGTGCAGCAGTTGCTGGGGTGCCTGTTGAGTCTACGTCTCACCTCTGTGACATTTCAGAAAATTTCTCTTCCTTGCAGGGAACAAATTTCACAAGCATCAGCTGATTGACATCTACAGCAGATGAGAGGCAGCCAGGGGCCAGTGGAGACCTCCACATTTGTGGAAGCACAGGTGGCAACTCTGAATGCAATTGGGAACAGATTGGAGTGCAGAATTGAATGTAGCTTCTAGGCAGTGGTTATCACAGTGTCTCAAGGCTGGATGGATCGGACAGATACATTAGGCTTACTATCCAACCAATGAGTGGCGTTGCAGATCCAGGGCCCATTGGAACGGCAATGGCTGGAGCCTTGATGCCTGATGTCATCATCTCTCAGGACACCAGCACATACCAGTACTCTGGCTGAAATCCTTGCAGTGCTATGACTGTGTATGGTGACGAGCGAGATCAGGCAGCCCAGGAACAACTCCAGGGATGCAACCAGCAGTGGATCCATCTCAACTGCCATCTGCCATGAGTCAAGGGCCATCTCAATCTCATGGTGTTTTTGTACAGCATAAGAAGCTAACCACCTCTAGAGCCATAGGTCTTAAATGCAGCAAAAGGAGCTACAAAGGCATGGTTAATCATGAAGTTTTATAGTTTGGAAACAACATAATTTTCTTTAAATAAAATAATGGTTTTGTTTGGAATACAGCGTGCAGATATCTTGTGTTTTGTAACTTACGGTTATGCCAATCTTTTAGTAAAGGGGGCACTCACTTTGTGTGAACTTCCTTAACTCGGGTAATACTTTGTTGCAAAGTTCTATTGGGCCAAAGAAGTCTACTGTGGTGTCATCTGATAGAGCGTGGGGAAGAAGATATGAGCGAAGTGATGCCACTGCAGTTGATCAATCAATGACAATTTCCTGCAGAATCTCCCCTCCTTGCAGTGGCAAGTGATGGAATGGATTGGTTTGATGAGCTGGTCATCTAGGAATGGCACCCCTTCTTATTCATATAAATAAATGGTTGCTTGTTTGGTGCCTTCAGTGCCACATGCATGTCTTTGTGGCACCCCTGGGGAATCTAACAGTCCTGTAGATGTCCCTTGCTCTGTTCCTCTACTACCTGTAGGCCAGGTGGAGGAATTGGCTGCTCTATAAAAAAGGCTGTTGATAACTGCTGGATACAAGCATTAATATCTGCCTGGCTAATGTTGCACAGATGTACTGTGGCAGACCGGAAGAGTCCAGAGGCTGGAAGTTGAAGGCTGTTGCTACTTCAATGGCCAAGGAAGAGCAGTTGTAGCAATGAAGTGAATCTGCAGATCTCCATGATTAAATTGGTAGGGATGCCCAATGGTACATTGGAGAACCACAGCTATCAGGTGCATTGCTTATTGGAGAAGTCTGCATAGAACTGGTGTGGCCTGAACACAGGTTGGGGTGTGTGGAAACTGGTGAGCCTCTGCTCTCTGCCACACAGACTCATTCTGCAGATCTGGAACCACTGATGCAACTCCTCCTGCATTATGATGACATTGAGTAATGTTTCCATGGGGAAAGCCATCCCTTATGTGAGTGTGAGTTTGGGGGTGAGGGAAGTCACGAGTCACAAAGGTGTCAACCTGGTGATGCTACCATACAGGACTGCATGGATGCTAAAAAGAAGCAGCTTGCTATAGGCAGCTAAGCAATCCCACAATGAAGAGATAATATCAAAGATCTGCAGTCCTGCCACATCCAGTTGTGAATGGTTGTGGATAATTAAAAAACTAACCAAAAGAGGAAGTTCCAAAAACATCCCCATCTTCACCGCAGCATGTCAGTGCAAAAGACAAACCTGAAGCATTTGCAGCCATCTTCAAGCAGAAGTGCAGAGTGGATGATACATCTCAGCTTCCTTCTGAGGTCTCCACCATCAGAGGTGCCAGTCTGTAGGCACTGAATATTGCAGAAACCACAGGCCCTGACAACAATCCAGCTGTAGTACTGAAAACATGTGCTCCAGAACTAGACTCGTCAACAGCCAAGCTGTTCCAGCTAAAACACTGAACATCCACCCGGCAATGTAGAAGATTGCCCAGGTATGACTCTTGCACAAAAAGCAGGGACAAATTCATTTCAGCCAATGACTGCCCAATCAGTCCACTTTCAACCATCAGCAAAGTGATGGAAGGTGTCATTAACAGTGCTATCAAGCAACTCAGTACTCAGCAACAACCTGCTCACCAATGCTCAGTTTGGGTTCTGCCAGGGCCACTCAGCTCCAGACTTCATTATAGCCTTGGTCCAAACATGAACAAAAGAGTTGAACTCCAAGATGAGGTGAGAATGACTACCATTGACATCAAGGCAGTGTTTGACTGAGTGTGGCATTAAGGAGCCGTAGTAAAATTGAAGTCAATGGAAATTAGGGGGTAAACTCTAGGTCATACCTAGCACAAAGGAAGATAATTGAGGTTGTTGCAGACCCATCAATTCAGCATCAATACATTGCTACAGGAGTTCCTCAGGGTAGTGTCCTCGACCCACCCATCTTCAGCTGCTTCATCAATGACCTTCCTTCCATCCTAAGGTTAGAAGCAGGGATGTTCGCTGATGAGTGCAGTGTACTCAGTACCATTTTCAACTCCTCAAATACTGAAGCAGTCTATGCCCACATGCGATAAGAGCTGGACAACATTCAGGCTTCGGCTGATAAGCAGCAAGTAAAAATCGTGCCACACATGTACCAGGCATTGACCATCTCCAACAAGAGAGAATCCAACCATCTTCCCTTAACATCAGGGATGGACAACAAATGCTGGCCTTACCAGCAACACCCACATCCCAAGAAAGAATAAAAATCAACAGCATTACCGTTGCTAAAACTCCAACATCACTATCCTGGGGGCTACCGGGGGCCAGCAACTAAATTGGACCAACCACATAAATACGGTGGCAACAAGAACAAGTCACAGGTTGGGAATTCTGTGCCAAGTAGCTCGCCTCCTAACTCCCCATCATCTACAAGGCACAAGTCAGGTGTGTGATGGAATACTGCCCACTTGCCTTGATGAGTGAAGCTCTAGCAACACTCACGAAGCTCAACAACTTTGAAGGCAATGCAGCCCACTTGATCGGCACACCATACACCACTCCCTCAGCACTGTTGCATCAGTGTGTACCATATACAAGAAGCACTGCAACAACTTGCCAAGGCTCCTTCGACAGCACCTTCTAAATCTGCAATCTCTAGCAACTGGAGGAACCACAGCAGCAGATACTGGGAACATCACACCCTACAAGATTCCCTCCATGTCATACACCATCCTGACTTGAAACTATATCACTGTCCCTTCACTGTTGCTGAGTTAAAATCCTGAAATTCCCTTCCTAACAATACTGTGGATATCGCAGCAGTTCAAGGAGACAGCTCACCACCACCTTGTTAAGGGAAATTAGTGATGGTCAATAAATACTGACCTTCACCATGCCACTCACATCCTAAGAACAAAAAAATTCTGGGAATGGTGGAAAGCATTACAATAAAATGTAGTGCTTGGAAAAATATGAAGGATGAAATGGGTTAGAAAAAGTTCCATGGAATCATGTAATCAGTGTGTGTAGTTGGTTCCCTCTTTTATGGTTGTTTTGGGGGGCGCAGATGTATAAAGATACTATGCTTCCAAGAGCGGCATAAATCCAGAAAACCTGTGTGTACTTAAACGGTGCAGCAAAGCAAATGAGATTGAAGTGGCTTTGATGGGCTTAAGATTTTCACTATTAAAAAGATTGAGAAAATTTGCATTTAGTACAATAATGCTGTATAAGCACCAATAATGTGCTAAAGCACTAATTTCCCCAAACTTTTCAGTGCAATGAAGGTCTAGCAATAATGGCACAAGTGCTGAAGATAATGATGAAGTTCAGGGTCATCATGTCTTTCTTCGTTCTAATTTGAATTCATTTTTCAAAAAAGATTTGAATTTTGAAGCACACATGAAGAATCTGTGGTTGTGTTTGTTGACAGAAAATATAAATATTCTAATTACTGATTGCCGTGACAAAACACCCAGAGAGGCAGACAGTGACTTTTCTCGTACTAAATTTGAGATTTTAACAAAACAAGCAAGTTGAATTTTGATGCAAACAAAGCTTTGAAGGACATGGACATTGAGAGGAAGGAGGAAACATATTAAGTGTAGAGGCCTCTGGCCTCTCACTCACTAGAAAGTGGTGAGGGGAGTAGATTGAAGGCTATGGAAGAGGTGAGTGACAGTGGACTGAGGGGAAAGTGTGCAAACAGGGGTTGAATTGATAGTTCAAATCAGAACAAGTCAGGGTAGCAATAGAAGTAACTGGGATAGCAACTGAAATTAGAAGATTGTCAGAAGTAGATGGGGTAGTGGGAAGTCGAAAGAAAGTGGATCAAATGAGAGCAAGAAGGAAGCACAAGCAATGGGCAGGGTATGCTAAGGGAACTACTGAAGGCTGCATGTCACGTTTCCCCTAAAACCTCCACAAGAAAATGCAGGTTGCAGGCCTCAGTGACTCTTTTCTTGCCATATCACCTACCACTTATAAGGAAGGAGAGAAACAGAAAGAAAAGTTATGAAGGGAAAGCAAAAGTGAATGAGATTGACAGAAACATGAATAGTGACAGAGAAATATTAACAGAAAGATAACAGAGACAGGTGACAAAGAGACTAAATTCTCTGACTTAACATGTTATGCCATGAAGAATCTATTAGTATATGTTCATCAAAATAGAGAATTAATTGTGATACTATTGCATCAGTAGACTCCATGCAGTGGCATGGGTTTCCTTACAGTCAAACGCATCAATGACCTCAACAAATTGTACCATTGCCAATAAGCAGAAAGATGCACTGAAATCCATCCCCATTTTTTAACGTAACTATTTAGGCTTTTTATTGCTGTTATCACACCACCAGCCAACCATATTTGATCATAATTTTTGTGGTGAATTATTAAGTGCTTTAAAATTTGTATTCAATAAAGACAATTTCACGATAGTTGCTATTTTAATTGAGCATTAGCAAATCAAACCAGCTTCCATTTAAAAAATACAGGTTTAAATTGTTTGGCTAGGCAATCTAAATATGATAAATCTGTGTGCACAAATTGTACTGTTTAGTGATATTAATTTATATATGTACATTCTTTTCTCTCTAATGATACATTTATAGAATTACAAATCAGGACAAGAACTTATTGATGGGTCACATTAGAATTAGCTACTGTAGCCACCAGAAGGTACAATGGGATCTTTTTAACGTTCAGTGTTCTACAATTCCTAAACAAAAAAACTAAGTATTCAACTAAGTGGCATATTAAAATGGCTTATAGGTTTTGCAAAAAAGTGTTCTAATTGCAATTAAGAACTAAAATGCTTCTACCAGCAAAATAAGGTTGCATTTACAATGCAGATTTAGCATTGATTAAGCTATTTCAGCTAAACTGGCAGTACATCTGGAATTAGGGGCCAACTCTAGTGAGACTCCTCGGAAGAAATTCAATGCCATGTCACATTTATTTAACAAAGTGTTCAAAGAAACCACTGGACGTCCCCAATGCACTTTGCAAACCTACCAAACCCGAAGTTAAATGTAGAGAGGTTTCTCCCCCACAATTTCTGAACATTTTTTGTTAAAGGTTGGGAAAGTGCTTTACCCATCTCTATAACCAGACAGGCAGTCTCCTGGGTATGACTGTTAAAATTCCAATTCGGCCATGCCGATGCGTTTCTATTTGAATGCTCGGCCAAACGACAACAATCCAAACCGATTGCTGCCGTGTGCAACCTTATTAATCGTATCAGTCACATGACCTTAATGTTGTTAAATGGAAATAATCAAGTGGTTCTCTCAAATTAAGTATTTTATACATTAATTCAGACATGTTTATTCTGTATTCTGAAGGTGACCTCATGAAATAGTTATTAATGTAGCAGCAAATATGACTCAAATGAAAATTATTTAGTGACTGGTGGAAGGTTATTATTGTCAGATGTTTGTTGAGGAGACAGGTTTGCTGGTTGCATACAGTAACTATATATTATCACAGGTTTGGCGTTACTATTTGCAATGTTTGATAGAGTGACAATCCAATACTGTATAGTTAAACTGCCTGTACTGATTTATAATGGACACCAGCGTTCAGTTTTCGTCAGACTCCTGCAGAAATTACACAGGTTTAGACTTTTATTCAAAGGTAGATATTTCAGTATACAATAACTAGAGTCCAAATTTTGGTCAACGAGAATACAGTCAAAGCGGGTCATTTGAGATACATCGGTATAACAGGAATGTAATTGATTTGTGTAATTATAATATTCATTTGCAGTGCACGATGCACGTGCCGTTTCCATACTGCTGTCCATTTAACTGCAGCAGTAGAAACTACTGGGAGAAAATTAAGCTTTTATTGTAAATTGGTAAATAACAACAGACCACAACACGGGTACAACAGTGTTAAACGCTAAGTTGCGAATTAATACCCGTCGATTACATCTGCAGGGTCTGTACGTAAAAACTATGATGTAATTGATTAAACAATGTTGTCTACGCAAAGAAACTTCCAGATTGTTATTTTGTCTGTTATTGTCTGTTACCGAGTGTTTGCTAACGCAAAGGTGACGCGAAAAAAACTCCTATAATTTTTAAAACAAAAATCAGTAATCTGTAAAACGAAAATGTACACTCCCCAAATTTGTCACACTCCTCCTCTGTACATATCAACATTCCAAACAGCGGAACCATCCCCAGATAGAAAATGCCCCGATTCCACCCCACAACCTTGCCGCCTCATTCAGGGAGAATAAAAGACGATTTTTTTTCGATTTGTTTTATTCTTATTTAAAGTTTTCAGACAAATTAAAAATTAAAAGAATTTTATTTCAAAAATCCAAAAGATGTTGTCGGACTAAAATTTTCCTCATTGTTTTTACCAATGACCTGCAAAATCCAGGGACAAGTCCAAGTTCTAAGAAATTGCGAAATTGTTACAGATTTTGAGGTGCGTTACGAAGAATGTATTTTTGTTTAAATCAGAAATCCAGTACAATCCCACTGATCACAGCAAGTAACTTACCGCTCAAGGACAATATTCTTGTTACTTCAATTGCTTTGCCAACGCAATTTAGCAAAAGTTATATTCAGCAGTTGAATCATGCAGTTATTTTAAAGCAGTTTGGACTTTTTGTTTAAACAAGGTTAGAAAATATTTACCAACAAAGAAAAGGTGATACCTCCACATATGCAGCAGAAAAGTGAGCTATTAATCATGATGTAAAGATTTAGGACACCGAATTATACACATAAACACATTCATTTCTAAAGTTTGAAAATGGATTTCCAATAGTAAAATTGTTCCATCGAGGTTTCCTTATAGACAGATAACTTTGGCAAAATGATCTGAAAATACAGTAAAAAAACCCTGTTTTGTTAGAAATGCAAATATATCCCAATTAAAGCTAGCGTTATTGTCCATATAAGACAGAGGCTGAGAATGTGGGAAGATAGGTCCTCTGGCAGACTTGGAATGTCTAAGAGGGAAAAAATATGATTACAAATTCGATCCGCCCTGGTCAGTCCCCACCCAAACATTCAGTTATGATGCCTGTTTTCGTCGTGTTACATGGGTATTTTTATTGATCGCTTGGGGAGAGAAAAAACACCTTTCCCTCAAGTGCTAAATGGTAACATTCCAACGTTCTGACGCCGAAGCAAACGTGCCCTCTTCTTTCCTCTCAGCACGATGTCAACTCATCGACCAAACGGCTGCTTTGCACAAAGAACTTCCAAACATCTGTGGCTATATCAATGTCACAACGGCAGAGATGGAATTGTAATGATACACGGTGTGCTGACACGTCATTGACTTATGTTAAAACAAAGGAAGAAAGCATTTCACTACAAATTTAAAATGGACAATTTTATTGAGCCTATTCTAAAATAATTGCATTCCCTCGCTTCTAAACATGTTTTGAACTTTGAAAGACATGCTGTTAGTAAGCATCAGGCTATCAAAGGAGAACTGGTAAAAAAAATTATAAACTGCTCGATTATAAGCTTTCTGTAGTTCAGTAATAAATCCCTCCCAGAATGATTTGGAATTGTCAAACTTCATGATATTGTCACACTACAATCTGGAAACTTGACTGGTCACTGCACAAAACATTTATATTTTACTTTGGTGCTCAACTACTTTTTTTAAATTTAAAAACGACCATTTAAATAAAATGTTTACCATCGGCGCACAATGTACCCCACTGAGAGTTTATTTTTGGGTGGGGGGCGGAGAGAACAGGTTGCATTTCGTACTGATGGAGTCTATGCTTAAAAACACAGTATTTTTCCTGTGTTCCTTTCCATGGGAACAGTTGATTGAGTGTAGATTTTAAAGAAACAAAGCTTAAGAGTTCTTTCTTTACCCGGTTTCTGTTTCCACGTGTGCAGGCATGCATTCATTAACGCAATTCCTCCACATTTCAACATCAATTCGGAGGACAAACCCAGTAGCTGCATAAGGGAGAGAAAAAAATCATGAATATTTAAGTTCCCTCGCTACCTTCCACCCAAAGAAATAGGTATTTAGCACCAACACAGTCCAGCTTATATGCATATGAATAAACTGATTGTGCAGGACACAAAGGCAAAAAAAAACAAGTCGAAAGTGGAATACAAACCCACATCTCTAGGGGGTAATTCATCTCGGGCTTGTCAAATATTTAAGCGATGCGGTGCTTTGCTTTGCAAGCCCGTCTCGCAACTCATTCACTCAGCGCGCATGCGTGAAATCTTGCCCGCTTCACTTCCCACCCAATCGTACGCCCGTCCCGCAAGCACGCAACAACCTTCACTGTACTTGCTCGGAACGCAAACCACAACGCGGCTGCGCGGTACACTCACCGGCCCCTCCCCCTCCCACCCGGGACAGATCGGTGGGAATGCCGAAGTGAGCGCGCGCGAGGAAGAACAGGCGCGCGACACCTCACACCAACTGTCTCATGCCCGTCTCCCGCTCGCGATCGGTTGATCTCACTCGCGCGCGCACGCACGCACGCCTGATCGCGCACACGCAGGGAGGACGCAGCGGGGGATGGCTCGCTCGCGCAAGCGCGCGTCACGTGACGGGTGATTTTTTTTTTCTCTCTAGAGGCTGTGACGGTGTCTGAGGGTTGAGAGCTCGAGCAGGACTAAGAGGGGAAAAGAAATCCACGCAAGAGCCGTTAGTGTGAGAGCTGCTGTGTGTTAGTGTGGAGGCATCGCACCGCGCAGCAGAGACAAAACTCTCACCATTCACACACAGGAGTAAAAGAAAGAAACCCCCTGAGGGAAGCTTCTAGTAAAAGGACAAAAAAAGCAACAAACAAAAAGAGACAAACCAACAAGAAAAGGACAAGCGTTGTGGGACCAAGAGAAGGACAAGAGAGAAGAGGCTCTTCTACGCCAGAACTTTCTCAGCTTTTGTGTGTGTGTGTGTGTTTTTGGGGAGGGGGGAAGTTTGTTGGAATATGGTTGGGGAAATGGAAAATAAGGAGCGACCAAAACCTACCCCAGACTATCTCATGCAACTGATGAACGACAAGAAGCTGATGAGTAGCCTGCCCAACTTCTGCGGCATTTTCAATCATTTGGAGAGGTTACTGGACGAAGGTATGTACGGTGGCATTGTGAGGCGCGGAGAGGGGAAGGGGGAAACGTTCCTTCACTCAGATGTAAATACGTTAAAGGGAAAGTGCAAATCTAAGTGGCACCTTCTGTGCATAATGCACACGCTTGAAGGATATATTCTGTTAGGTTGCATTAGTTCGCAGAGAAGTGTGAGGAAGAGCATCAAGTACCCCCCTTCCCCCCGTCTGCACTCCTGGATAAACGCAGAGAACTGGTCAAACTCGGGAAATATATTTGCAAATGGCCTTTATTTTCTGCCTGGTGTTTAAGGGGCGATCTGGTGCAATTTGGTGATTCTTGACATATCCAGATAGGGTATTTAAAAGGTGAAATGACATGGGTGAGCATGCATTTGGTGCCGTGTCTTGTTTTTCTTCTGGTGGGGTGAGGAGAGAAAGGGATTATATAATAATGAACTATGCAAAGCACTGAAGTAGATGCCTGGAGGACTCGTAGCACAGAAACCCCTGCAGCGGGGTATTGCACGCCTAATTCCTGATGCGTTTGTATCATGGTGAAAATATAGGTATCAAATCACGCTATACGATGGGAGATTCTTGGTTCATTATATGTATAAGCGACTTGTTTGTTTTCCCCCTTCCTGTTTGGAGCAATCTGAATGGATTTTTATTTTTCTTCCAGTTGCTGCTTTTGCATGCGGTGCTTTTCGAGATTTGAAGTATAGTGAAGCGCAATGATTTCAACAGTAGTGTTGGATTCCTTTAGCCCAGCCGGAGTTTAAAACGGGCTCAGGGAGTGGGGGATTGGGGGGGTGGGGGGGGGGGGGGGGGGGCGGTGGGAAGTCCCGCAGAGAGATTGGAAACGAATTGAGTGAGATATGCAACCGGGACAAAGAGAGTTCAGGAAAAAAACTGGGAATGTGGTATATATCCGTGAAGGGGTCGAGAAAGGAGGGCTTGCAGACAAGGAAGGGGGAAAATACTCGACGAGACTAGGGCAAGTAATAAGGAATAGAGAACAGAAGCATTTATGAGGGGTGAGCACCGATCAATGGGGAAAGAGACAGTGATTAAAGAAGTGAACGAAGGGAATAAACAATAGAGTTGACTGTCAGTTGTCTTGATCTGCACTTAGTGGAAAATTTGTTCAGTACTGAAGTGCCAAAAAACTTCTGGCAGTTTTGCAGCTTCAGTAACTTGTGTAACTGGCATCTTAAATTTTAGTTTCATGTACGGCATGCGCAAAAGTCAGATTTTAAATATTTTTGTACCTGTAAATGTAAAATATTGAGAGGGATTATTTCTTGGCCTCTGGCATTTTGATATTTTTTTATAAACCCATATTTTGGGTTCATTTAGCCCTGGGTCACTAAGAATGGGCATTGCGCCAAATATGTCAAATGGAGCCGAATAGGGAATAACAGCGATAACTTGAATAGGAAATAGTGATGAGGGAAACACGAGATAGAAGCATAAAAGTGCTTAGGATGAACATGAGATTGATTCTACTTTGGATTTATACCGCTGGTATCCTTACGTTGACGCCCAAGATCTGATTTTAGGCGGTTTCATGTTTTCATTGGTAAGGCTTCTGTGTATTTTAAAGAGGAAGCTACAGAAGGAATTAAGCATAACTTTGAATGGAGTTTCGGTGGAACAGTTTAAATTGATTCTTGCGAAAGGAGAACCAGGCGGAATCAGAATGGAGAAGGGAGAGTCAAAAAAAACTTAAAAGAGACTCGGTCAGTCATTGACCGGCCAAGCGGCTGGTCCAGATTTCAGACCCATTTTACTGCAACGTTATTACGAAACAATGGTAGATTTAACTTCAGAAGGGGAGGGGAGAAGAGCTCATACTAGGGGGGGAAGTGGTCTTGTCCATATTCATCCAGAATGGTACAGTATTCTTTACAAATAAGAAACAACTTTAAATTAGGGACAACCACATAGATACACGAACTGTCTTTGGTAAACAACAATTTTAGAGTCCACACCATCAAATTACAAAAAAGTTACTATGCGACCTGTAACGAAAATCATTAAGAATAATGCGCCACTACTCCCATTCTTTGTACAGGCGGGTGTCAGAAGGAATGGCGCGTGACCTTTCCAAATGCTTAGTGTTCTTTTTTAAACACGCTAATACATATTTTACTGTAATCATCCATTTGGAATCTGTGCAGCGTTTTCTCGTACCATATCTGTTCGTGTTTCTAATTCAGCTATGACCCCAGCAGCTAGATCAGAATTTGACAGTATTTCCCTTTTTCAGCAAGGCAAAGTGGAAAGGAAATGCCTGCAGAATTAAATCTTTGCTCCTGCTTTAGCTTTCCATGGCTTGCAACCGGATCACGTTATTGACTAACGATGCTGTTGCATAAATAAATCTGTCAAACTTAGTAAAAGTTCCACGTTTGAGCGCTAGGGTGTGCCAAATCTTTCCTTGAGGAATCATTGAGGTATTTCTTCTGTTACTCTCTTCAGAATCCTTAATTTTAATAAACGCGCCTACACCGAAGGTGACAGACAGCTTTCCACAGTATTCTGATCGGCGATAGGCGGCTTCGCACTCACCATAACCATTTACTCCCATTCCTGATTGCGATTCCTATATTCGTACTCGCTGGTTCTGCAAATTCGTTTTTAATTTACAAATCAAAATATTTTGACGTCTCTAAACAGTAAACGATGATTAATGATTTGTCTTAATTGGAAGGGAAATATTACGAGAAACTTCAATTTGCCCTTTCGTTAGGTGTTAAATATAAATTAGATGTCAAAAGATAAAATTACTCGATTCACATCATGATAAACGAATCAAAATAGAACGGACATCATCAATAAACTATATAAAAGAATCGCTTTCACCCTGCTTGATAGTACATCACAAATCATTTTTTGTAGCGGCAGTTGGAAATGTACGAACAAATGAATCAATGTTGTAACAATTGTGTGATTTAATAAAACAGTATTGCAGCTTCCATAATTCAGAGAATTCTTGAACCTTGAGGAACGAATTTGTATTTGGGTTGCATACACTCTATTGTTAATCAATAGCTATCCTGACCATATCCTTTACGTGTCTTTGAATCCAATGAACAGAGGATGAGGAAACTATTTCTGAGCTGTTCTTCCAGTAGTTACAATAGAGCATTGAACTCACAAGTAGTTCGGTGCTAAACTTTGCCGAGGCAGCCGTCGATGCCTGACTGGTTAAAGGAGTTCCTTTCCACATCTTCAGGAAACTTCTCTTGGCTTAAGAGATTATTTTATAAATGATAAAATATGCATATGTTTTCAAAATAGACCTTCTTTGTCAGAAGAATTTAGATAAGTGAACCTTTTCCGATAACAATTCAACAGCTACAATAAGAAATTGATTATTAAAATGGCATTCTGTGAACTTTGCTTCACTTTTTAAAAAAAACATGCACCAACCTTGAGTAAATTTATAGTAAATTGTTGAGAACATATGACAGGACAACCAGTAGGAAGTGCACTTTTATCACGGTACAACAAATATTGAGAAGAGGGGCTTTCTGTAGTTTGAGATTTAGTACGTTCCCTGGAATTGTAAGATTCCATGTCCGATTTATATACAGTAATGTTACATGAGGTGGAGGGTTTGTGTTACTGTAGTAAGCAACTACTTTGATACACCCATATCATTTCTTCATTGTTCTATTTTAAGAAAGGGGTTTCATTTAACAAGCTATGGTGACAGACTCAATTTGTTCTAGTAGTGACAGTATGAAAGCTATATAATTGTTTGAGTACATTATTTGTGATACTGTGCAGCAAAATATAAACCTCCAGTATTTTGTAAAGTGATTATGTTGAAGATAGGCTTAATTTAGATCATTTATCCATCATCCGTGTGCTGATCAACTCACATTGGACCCACTCCCAATTTTTAAATTCTCCTTCTAATTTTCAAATCACTCCATAGCTTGGTTCTCTTTAACCTTAACCTCCTCTAGCCCTACAACACTGAGACCTCTGCATTCCTCCAATTGTGCCTGCTTATGCATCCCAGATTCCTTTCACCCCACCATTAGTGGCCATACCTTTAGTTGTCTAGGCCCTAAGTTCTGGAATTCTCTTCCCTAAACCTTTCAGCCTCTCCACTGTTCTGCCTTAAGACACTCTTTAAAACTTACCTCTTCGCCATGCTTTTGATCACCTGCCCTAATACTTCCTCCTTTGGCTCAGTTTCAATTTTTTTGTCTAATTATCCTCCTGTGAAATGCGTTGACGTACTATGTTAAAGACACTATACAGTATAAATTGCAAGTTGCTGTTATTATCCATTTTCTGTTTTCTTCTTAGCATGTTGAGATGGGAGAAAGATAATATGATTCACATGGCTGCCCTGTATGATAGTGCAGTTATAGGTTGGTAATTCACAGTTTATAGTGTATTGTTTATATTCCCTTGCTGTTATTCAGACTGTCAGAACTAGCAAAGTTCTCTGTATGTGTGTCACAGAGATGCTTGGAGTTCTGCTCCCAGTTGTTAAATTTTAAGTATATTGTGAACACAGAAACACATTTGATATATTTACATAATTTTTGGATAGCTTCATAACGTATGTAAGAGGTCTTGAGCGCTTAATTCGGTTTACGTTGCATTCTGTGATGTCAAACCCAACAGTGTAACAGGTTAGATGAACCAGTGAGTCTTTTCCTGTCTGCGTTTTCATATGTCAGTATAAACGGCTTCTTCAAGTGTGCCTGTCACTGCTTTCTTTAAGGGTCAGTTCAAATTTGTCTTTGGAGTAACACGATAGTCTGTGTTTGTGCTTCACATACAGTAAAATTGCACCAAAAAAGACCCTCAAGTATTAATATATCGACTACAGATCAGTGTACTATCTAATTCAAATACTAATTGTAAGATATGCAGCTTGTAGCTTAAAATCCTGATGCATTTGATTTGGTTTTACTTGCTTTGTATATAGACACCATAGGTTAGGGACAGATATGGAGCAGTATTGTATTGATACATTTACGTGTTCTAGATTGAAACTTTTTTAGGGTGTAGAGTAAATCAGAAAGAAACAGTAATAGTTGAATAAAAAGGAAGACAAAACCCGCAATCCAGACTAACTTATGCTCTCATTATTTACAGGCAAGCGTAATCATTTTGTTAATGTATACTGAACACAGCAAACTGAGCAGCCTGGCACAGATCCAAATTAACTGAAATGTTATACAGTCTCTGTTTCATTCAGCACCAGTGATCTTTGTTTAATTAATCATCAGCCTTAAGAGTTTGATGCATTTTGGAAAAAAAAAGGCTATTTTTGGTTTAAGTTCACTTCGGATTTTTAGAATTCGCTGGCATCAAATGGTTTATTTAATTATCAAAATGTTTTTGGTAACTTTGAATGTATTCGGTATTCTGTGAATAACTGAACTGCTGACATGATATCAAACTCTCTTAGACTTGCAACCATTTCATAACAACTCAAATAACTACAGGAAAAATTGAACCTTTTTATTTTCTCAATTTATACAGCAAATGTTAAACCATGATCTTGAATATCAAAATATCAGCAGTTTAAGGGCTAATGTCTGATTATGCAATGCTTTTTGTTGTGGACCTTAACTATCAAACCTACTCTAAAATAATTGATTAAAAGAGGTATTATTGTAAGCCAAAAGCTCTGAAGAAGGGTCATACGGACTCCAAATGTTAACTCCGTTTCTCTCTCCACAGATGCTGCCAGACCTGCTGAGTTTTTCCAGCATTTTCTATTTTTATTTTATATTATTAATTATTGCGATTACTGTCTTAATTGCTACATCTGAGCATATGACTGTTGTGATTCAGATTTAATGCGGGCTTAAAGAACTCTATCTACAAAGGTATAATGACAGCTTTATAGGAGATGTGCTGTAAACTCAATATTCAAGGTACCCTTTGTTTCCTACCCTTTTCTCTTTTAGAAGTGAAACATTCAAAGGACTGCTTTTTGTTTGTGAAAATGTGAGAAAATAGTTTCATATAAAATTATCCAAAGCCCTGACTCTTGAATTGTTAAATTCTTGGGTATGGAAAATGTGTGCAAATACATATTGGTATATGTCAACAATATAAGTTTGTTACCTTGAGAGCTGTATTTGAGTCAGGTCCCTGAGTGCATTAGCGAGACAATAAACTGTTGTATATGTAGTATTTGTAAAAGATTGGGGGCCTCTTGACCAATTTTACAATAATAGTGTGTTACCACTTTTTCACAAGATTGTATTTACTCTTTGCCAGCTGCCCCTTCTAATGCTTTGCACGGCTGTTATTAACTCAGGCTAAATTGTATGAGAAATAAAACTACAAAACACAATCATTCTGGCACAAAAGCATTAAAGTGAGTCATAACATTCTTCAGAAATAACTCCTTGAAATGCCCACACATCAAGACATGAGTCCCACTTCCAGAACGCTAGCCAAATCACTGTGTACACTTGCCATACCTTTCTGTGATGCTCAGATGTTAAGTGGTCAGGTTAAATTAGCTGTTGCCTAAGGTGTACTTATGTAACAAATAAAGGGATAAAGTAAATAAAAATTTACAAGTGTCTTTCATTTGTGGAACAAGTCCCAGCCATTCCTTCTGGAAATGCCATATCTATTCGATTAATACACCCATTCACACATAGCTATTATTTAGCAACAATAATTTTACACAAACTGAGATGAAGACCCTGTAGCATGATTGAACTTTGTGCTGTCACATTGACACTAGTAGTTATAAGGTGGAATTTTACGCCAGCGGGATTTTGCGGTCCCTCTGAAGTCGGTGGATTTTTGAACGGCTCGCTGCATTTTACGGCCCCGCCCCTGCCATGATGGAGTCGTAAAATTCCGCCCATAGAATTTTGTTCTTTTTGTAACTACATATTCCTACGTAACTGTACTTTCTCCTTTGCTTTATTCCTCACATACATTAACTGAACTGGACTCTTTTTACCCATAATGCATCCCCATTATTGCACCACTCCCCACAATAGTGGCCTCTTAATACTGAAGCTCTTGAAGACTTGTAATTCCACAGCAATAGTTGTACTTAAAATTTAAATGTATTTAATGAGACGGTGGGTGGAAGATGCTTACACAGTAGTTTTGTTATCAACAGAACATTGAATTAGCCAAAATCTATTCATTATGGGAGGGAATTCTACACGGTGGTCACTTGTGGCTTCTGTGTTCAGTTTCTATCATGTGAGAGAAATAGTTTGATTTTTAATTAACCTTTTTTTAACAAAATGGCAGGATTGTCCGTGTAACTTTGATTTCATTCCTCCAATGCTTTGCTGGTTTCCCAAGCTTGCAAAACTGAACAGGGAGGTGCTGAGCTGAGGCCTAATATCTCTACAGTTGAGAGGCCCGAAAGCAATTGTAAAAGGAGGATGTGTGCATTGGAGGGTAATGTGTTCTTACAGAAAAATTGCTTCAGTTCCCCTTCTCCAGCTTGCAAAAATGGCTATAAATAAAGAAGCCTGCTTTATCTGGTGTAGTATTTACACTTCTTTACAGTACCAAAATTTCACTTTACTAATATACAGTTAAACGCACAAGCATTTGGTTAAATATACTGCTGAAATCTGAGGAATCCGTATCGTAAATTGCTCACTTGTGCTATTTCTGTACACTGGAAGTTCAGAAGTTTGCAGGATGTACTGAATCATCTAGAGAAAACACAGTACTATGGTGCTGTTTCCCAGTGGAATTAATTGTTTGCTTTCCAAAGAAACGGTTGGTTCCCAGTCTCCTACGGTTTGGGGGAAATTGTAGTCTTGATGGGAAGACACCCAGGTCATAATTATCTTATCCTGCAAGAAAATGTTTTTTTATATATATATATATATATATATATATATCTCAGAGGGAAACTTTAAATAACTGTCATGCCCCAAAATTTTAAGTGTTATGTTTGAGATGTGACTCTAAATTCAGGAATCAGACCATCAGTTCTCGAGGTTCTACATTAAACTAAATGAAACATTTTATTAATTTACACAGGTTAAAATATATATATATATTTTATATATGTATGTATATTTTATTTATATATATATATGTATATTTTATACACACACGGCTTCATTATACACATGGCTTCAAATTACTACTATCATAACTTTTAACAAATTCCCAAACTCGTCTCCATTAAAGCAACAGCAACCCATAGACTTAACCAAACACCAGGCAATTCATTTTCACCTTATGAATTCAAAATGAGGTTATTTTCACTTTGGTTCCTGTGGAGACAGCTGGAGGCTTACAGCTGCCTTTTGATCTCACATTGCCTCTGCTCTGCACACCCGAAAACTGCTGAAGTTATATTTAGCACTGCTCATTAAATGTAAACTCTCATTGTATCACCAGCCTCTTCTGACAATAAAACCCCTTTCATAGTACCAATTTTATTAGTAATATAAACTTTTGCTTGGTATCTGCTAGATAGGTGTTAGTTTTTACCCCACTTCTTGAATGCTCTATTCAAAAAATGCAAATGCATGCTATCTCTTACATATCAAAACTAGTACACATCAAAGTACCCAGACTAGTTGTCTTTAATCCAATTAAGACATACCCACAGATTAAACCTCTATTTTAAAAGAAAAATATTTTCCAATAATATATACATTAATAGCTTCATGACAATATAACTGTCTACATTGCTACAAATGACAAAAAAGTAGTACTAGAATCAGGTGCCAGATTTGTCCGTAATCTTCAGAGCAAGATGCACTCCGTATCATGATACCTATTTTACAGACACTGAATCACATATATTTTAGGTGAAAGGTGTATGTGGAATTTTGCCATTTTATCACAGTCACCCACTGCTATGAGACAAGCGTGTTACAGTGATGGTGGACTGAGTTGCATATACCTGGTCACCTGTAACCTGTCATGTATTTTCTCAGGGCAGCCTATGTTACTTTGGAGGTGATGATAGGATGCTGTCAAACCTATCATAATGTCTAACCTAGTATGGGTGAAGGTGGTGCGATTCATTAGATCAAGAGGATTGAGGATACATAAAATGTAACATTTTAAGAAAAGGTGGTCTGTTTGTAGGGCTGAGTGTGTCCATCCAGATATGAAAACCAGTGCGGTTGCTTAAACACTGCTCATAACACACAAAGTTATAATGGATTCTACCAGACTGTTGTACGCTATTGTATGGTGCCAACTCAGCTTGTTTCCCTATTTTTTTAAGATTAATGTTTCTCTGGTAAATTGGAATTGATCTTATGTGGGCTGCATTGCACTTTGTCTGGAATTCTTCTTTCTCCCCTCCCATTCCCCTCTGTTATACCAATTAATTTCTCAATTATTTTAGAAGATATTTGTATGTAATCTACATCAGTGGTGAGTTGATAAATAATTAATTTATTTTCATATATCAACAAAAACAAAAGTAACATTTTATATCAGAGATTTGAGTGTAGAAAGCTTTGTATTATGTAAAAAAAAATGTACAAATATTTAAAGTGAGATCGTGAAGATGATCAGAACCATAAAGTGCATTTTAAATATTGTTACTTCAACAACAGCATGTATAGCATCATTAACATAATAAAAATCCCAGAGCACTTCACAGGACCATTATAAAACAAAATGTGACACTGAGCGACACAAGGTGATATTGGGATAGATGGCCAAAAACTTGGTCATAGAGGTAGATTTTAAGGGGTACCTGAAGGGAGGAAAGAGCGGTAGAGAAGCAGTGAGGTGCAGGGAGGGAATTCTAGGCCTTGGGGCCTAGGCATCGAAGGCACAACCACCAGTGGTGATTAAAATCAGGATGCTGAAGAGACAGTACAGGAGCACTGATATCTTGGAGTGTTGTGGGGTTGGAGGAGACTAGTGTTGGGGAGGGGTGAGGCTATGAACGGATTTGAAAACAAGGATGTGAATTTTAAAATCGAGGTGTTGCTTTATTTATCAGTTACCAATTTAAGTCAGCAGTCACAGGAGTGATGAACAATTGGGACTTTTTGCAATTAAGAATAGGGGCAGCAGAGTTTTAGATGACACCCAAGTTTCCAGAGAGTGGAATGTTGGAGGCCATCTTGAACTGTGTTGGAATAGTTAAATCTAGAGGGTAGCAAAGGCATGGATAAGAGTTCCAGCAGCAAATGAGCTGAGGCAGGGGCAGAGTCGGGCAATATTACTGAGATCTTAATGATGCCACTGATATGTGGTCAGTAGCTCATTTCGGGATCAAATATAATATGAAGGTTGCAAATGGCCTGGTTCAGACAGTTGTTAGGGAGGGAGTTTGTGAATAGGAAACGGAGCCTGTAGTGCAGATGGAAAACAATGGGTTTTCCCAGTATTTCGTATTCTTTGAGGCTAAACACTGCTTTAGGGATTTGTTCAGGCAACAATCCCGTAGGAATTAAGATGGTTATGTACAAAAAGGTAGTTAGAAAAGGCAAGGTACCTGTATGCAATGCATGTGAAAGCTGTCAGATGGAATTATTGTTGAGGTCTAAATATGATTTTTTGATTGTTCTTTAAAAATTCATAGCTGTTCTGTAAATAATCAAATTCTTCACCAGGTATCTATTCTATTAAAACCCTTAGTTGTTATTGATGTGATGGAGCAAAGATCTGCTCCTTGAAATCAGTAGCAGGTATCTTCTTGCTACACTTAAACTAGAATGAGTCTGATGTGTGATCTTGGATAAATTCAAGTCACACCCCTGAAAAAACACTATGGCCAGAATTTTCCATTCGTCGGGCAGGCTCGGCGGGAGCGGGCGGGGCGGTCGCGGAGCTGACTGCCGCCGGTGATTGGCTCTGCACTGTGATTTCACATGGGTGGGCCAATTAAGGCCCGCCCTGCGTAGATCACGAGCAGTAATGCTGAGCACTACCTGTGCGGCCAGGGAGGAGGAGGGAAAGTCGGGTCCAGCGCTCTTTTACGCATGTGCGCGAAGGAGCGAGCTACCCCAGGGAGATTAATGCGTTTTTCAAAAATAAATAAATACAATAAAAATTTAATGAAACCTGTCCCCTCATGTGACTGTGTCACATGAGATGGGACACGTTTTTATTTTTCATAAAAAGTTTTTATTTAATTTGTAAAAGCTTTAGGAAACCTCATTCCGCTCATGGATGAGGTTTCCTAAAAAACGTAAAGGTCGCTTGGCCTTTTCACCTGCCTGCCAACCGTAATTATCGGCGGGCATGCAGCTGACTCTGGCGCGCACCCGCTGAGCGAAATATCGCGCGACTTCACGATGATGTCGGGACGCATGCCCGACGTCATCACGTGTCATTTAGCGTTCCGGTGCGTCGGGCATGTGCCCGCACGCTGAATGGAAAATTCTACCCTATATATTTCTTATGTACCTTTCAATAAATCCTTCCCCTTCTCAGTAACATAGATTCCTTTAAAGAATCTGTTGCATTGCATTAAAAAAAAATATGCAGTTGATCATTACTGAACAAATTGCAGTTTTTAAAGTTTCGTGCAAGCCATATGCAAAGAACAAAACCAATTTTGAGCACTTCCTGTAGAGTAGTCCACTTTTTAAGGAACTGAGAGGAACTGGCTCTCGTATGCATGCACAACATTTTTTGATTTTCTTTATACTGTTCTAAAGTCAAATGCAAGCTGAGCTACTTTATATTGGAGTACAGTCAGATGTATCATTTTACTAGACGAGCACATTTTGATAGGATCTAATGTTTTTTAACTGACAATCCACCATCATTAAATCAAACTTTCTAAAAGTAGACAGAACTTCTAATGCAAGACTTACATGGGAGTTGGTGTTCACTTCCCCACATAGTGAGGTCTTAGTTTCAGTCATGCCCTAATGGGGGTGGGGAGCATCATATGGAAGCAAGGTGTTTCTCCACAGAGAGCAGGTAAATTTAGAGGTTAGTTTCTGTATTCTGCTTTTCACATTTCATGGAGCTGGATTAAGAGCAGCATTTGCTTGGTCTCTTGAAAGGTTCCTCTCCCTTCCTTACCCATGATCATGGAATGGTGCAGGGTATTGTGGGGCTTAAGGAAAAATAATTGGATTATTTTCTTACTTCACCTGTATGCTGAATGTGTTTATTAATTATCTGGTAAATGCAAATTTAATTTTTACAACTTTTTAACTCAGCTGAACAATAACAGCCTGTTTTACAGCATGTCTTAGAATTTGCCATTGCTTTCATAGATTCATAAAATGATACAGCACAGAGGCCATTTGGGCCATTGGAGTTAATTCCATTCCCCTGCTCTTCCCCCATAGTCCTTCTATTTTTGTCCTTCAAGTTTTTATCCAATTCTCTTGAATGTTACTCATGAATTTCAGCACCCTTTCAGGCAGTGCATTCTAGATTTTTTTTATTCATTCATGGGATGTGGGCGTTGTTGGCTAGGCCAGCATTTATTGCCCATCCCTAATGTCCTTGAGAAGGTGGTGGTGAGCTACCTTCTGGAACCGCTGTCCTCCATGTGGTGTAGGTTCACCCACAGTGCAGTTAGGGAGGGAGTCCCAGGATTTTGACTCAGTGACAATGAAGGAATGGCAATATATTTCCAAGTCAGGTTGGTGAATGGCGTGGTGGGGAACTTCCAGGTGTTGGTGTCCCCACGTGTCTGCTGCCCTTGTCCTTCTAGATGCTAGTGGTCAAGGGTTTGGAAGGTGCTGTCTAAGGAGGCTTGGTGAGTTCCTGCAGTGCATCTTGTAGATGGTACATACTGCTGCCACTGTGCGTCGGCAGTGGAGGGAGTGAATGTGGATGGATTGCCAATCAAGTGGGCTGCTTTGTCGTGGATGATGTCAAGCTTCTTGAGTGTTGTTATAGCTGCTGTCATCCAAGCAAGTGGAGCATATTCACTCACACTCCTGAGTTGTGCCCATTTGATGGTGGACAGGTTTTGAGGAGTCAGGAGATGAGTTACATGCCATAAGATTCCTAGCCCCTGACCTACTCTTGTAGCCACAGTATTTATATGGCTAGTTCAGTTCAGTTTCTGGCCAATGGTAATCCCCAGGATGTTGATAATGGGGGATTCAGCAATGGTAATGCCATTGAATGTCAAGGGGGAGATGGTTGGATTCTCTCGTGTTGGAAATGGTCATTGCCTGACAATTGTGTGGGGCAAATGTTATTTGCCACTAGTCAGCCCAAGTCTGGATATTGTCCAGGTCTTGCTGCATTTAGACATGGACTGCTTCAGTATCTGAGGAGTCGCGAATGGTGCTGAACATTGTGCAATCATCAGCGAACATCCCCACTTCTGACTTTATGATGGAAGGAAGGTCATTGATAAAGCAGCTGAAGATGGTTGGGCCTAGGACACTACCCTGAGGAACTCCTGCAGTGATGTCCTGGAACTGAGATGATTGACCTTCAACAACCACAACCATCTTCCTCTGTGCTAAGTATGACTCCAACCAGTGGAGAATTTTCCCCCTGATTCCCATTGACCGCTGTTTTACGAGAGCTCCTTGATGCCATGCTTGGTTAAATGCTGCCTTGATGTCAAAGGCAGCGCCACTCTCACCTTACTGTGTAAAACAAAAGGTTTCCTCAGATCAACTCTGGTTCTTTTGCTAATCACTTAAATCTGTGTCCTCTAGTTATTGATCCTTTTGCACCTGGAAAAGGTTTCTCCTTATTTACTCTACCAAGACATTCATGATTTTGAACATCTCTATCAAACCTCCTCTTAATGTTTGCTTTAAGGAGAATAACCCCAACTTCCGTACAGTAGTTTCTTCACGGAGCTGAAGTCTTGCATCTCTGGTACCTTTCTCTTCCACTGTCTTTCCTAGATGCCTAGAATTAAATACAATAGCACAATATTCTAGCTAAGGCATAGCTTGTGTTTTCTAAAGGGTTAGGATATCTTCCTTGCTTTTTTGTTCCATTCTTCTATTAATAAAACCAAGGAATCTGTATGCTTATTTAACAACCTTCTCAAATGCCTCAAAATGATCACTTCACACTTCTCTGTTAAATTTTACCAGACTATGTCCAGCTGAAGTTTGTTACTAACCCCATTATTCGCTATGTTTCCATTTTTTTGCGTCATCTGCAAACTTTGAAATTATGCTCTCTATATCCGAATTAATAAATAGCAGTGATCCTAATTACCAACCCCTGGGGAACACTACTATATACTTCCCTTCAGTCTGTAAAACAACCATTTGTGACCACTACCCTCTGCTTTCTGTCCCTTTGCCAATTTTATACCTGTGCTGCCACCGTGCCTTTAATCCACAGGCTTTAATTTTTCTAACAAGTCTTTCCACTGAAGAACTGTCAGCTTAACATGCATTTGCAATTGAGTAGTACTGAAAATTTGGACAACATTATTGATTGTAGGAATATCCTGGCAGCATTGTTGTACGCATAGTAACTTTCTTCAGAGTGGAAAGTGGAGACACAAATTATTCCGTACTCGTTATGTAATCAGTGTCAATGCAGTTGATAATGGGTCACTTTTTTGCAATTATTTCCTTTCACAGTTGGGAAGGTTGTAGCATTTATTTGGATCCTCAATGAATTAATGAATCACTCTGCAGGAAATCACATGTACTAACCCACATTTCGAGTTGTAATGAAATACTAACAGGCAACAGCCCCATTCTGTGTTGTTCTTGTATTTCTAGATGTTGTCCATTTGAACAATTTATTGTCTCAAAGCCACAATCCTGATTCATAGATAATTTTGCAAATGTGTGTTCAGGCTGAATGACAGGATCTACTTGCAGTCTGTTAGGCCTATTTATGAATTAATATTAATTGATGAAGTTTTCCGCTCATTAAAGTAGGGGATGTTGTGCTGGGAAATGGAACACATCTCCAGTTCTGGTGTTATTACCAACAACTCCCAGACCCTTCTGTAGAGTAAACCTGCAATAATGTGCCATAGCGATAGCTAATGAAAAGCAACCACAGTGTGTTAGTGTGAAATTTCTCACTTTAGACATGACGTGGGCAATTGGCCGTTTCTGCCAGTAATATTGTAATCTTGCATCCATTAGAAACTGAGTTGGGATCCCCAAAGCTCATGCCAGATAGGACCCTTTGAGCCAGAAATGAATGCAGACTTCCATCAAATCAGTTAGAAGCAAACTCTTCAATAGTTAAGGATACTAGAACGAGAGGCAATAGATAGAAGATTAAATCTTGAATGGTTATGTGGCATGCTTGCACTGTGTCACTCAATTTGCTGGCTCACATTTGGTAGGGAAGAATAAGCAGAAAAGCAATTCTTTGGCTTCTCAATTTATATGGACTATGCAATTTTGACTTTGTATTTTGCAGGTAATTTACCCTTGTTTGCTTTTTACTATATCCTGCAAATGGGGAACTAATGATTCAAAATATCAAATTATCCCAGATTACTTTCAGTTGTTATTCATTAAAACATAGAGAATTTCTTGTAATAACTTTCCAGATCTACTATTGCACTACTTTTCTTGACATGAGCTAAACAGTTTGAATTTTGCAGTCAGTGTTGAATAACTGACAATGCTGATTTATTCCACTTGCACTTCCTCACAGACTTTCTTGTGCTTTTGCACTGAAACTTGGGATGATTAGAAATCAAAAAAGTACAGCATCCTCTACAGTGAATCTGTGACTTGTGAGAGCAGGACAAACAACACTGCTTCTCATCAACCAGTTAGATTGAACCATTTATGAGCCATGCAGGGTCTGAAACAGGAAGTGTAGGTTAGAATAGTTAATTCAATGCCAAATCAAGTATGGAAAATTAAATAGGCGGTGGGGTTGGGCAGCGGTGGTGGAGGTAGGGTGGGGGAAGAAAGATGAGATTGAGTGATAAAATAGATAACAAGAAAAATTTTTAAATCTCCAGCAATAATTAAAATCTGAAGGAACGAGACTCCTCCACACTTTCAGTGGCTGAGAAGTTTTTTGTCAATAATTAAGACTTGGAATGCTGTTAAAAAATCACATAGATTTGAATGGACAAGCGCTAACATTTTCTGGTGTGTTTACGGGTATCTTGCCGTCTAAGTACCCAACTTCACACATTCGTGTATTTGAATGCAGAGTCTCTTGGCAAGATTCTGGTTTAGGGAAGCTCTGGAGGAGCAAGGTAACTTTTAACAACAACTTCCTGATTTCTGCATTTAACTGAATATATGTGGTCACCGGAAGTTGCTGTCTGATTTACTCTTTAATGGTAAGTGTTGATAGATTCACTGTTATTTTTAATGCAAAATCTGGGCCATCTGTTGTCTCTGATTTGTCACACTGCTGATCCAACTCCCAGTATTGGTTGAGCAGAAATTTCCTTCAATTTAATACCATGAAGACCAAAGTAATTGTCTTTGGTGTTCTGCACAAACTCCGTTCCCTGATCACCATTTCCATCCTTCCAGTAACTGTCTGAAACTGTGCCAGACCGTTTACATACTTGGGGCAGAATTTTCCCGTTGTCGTGTGGGGGCGGGCCCTGCACATCCGGGCGTGAAATGACGCGCGGTGACGTCGGGCAAGCATCCCAATGTCACCACGCACCATTACGATATTTGGCTGGGCGCGCGCATGCGATGGTGTCCACGCGTCCGCCATTAATTAACGGGCCACTTAAGGCCCTTAAGTGTTCAATTGACACCGATTTTTTGGCGCCCGTGCAATCTTCAGGCTGGCGCACGGGCGCAACGGGCAGGCAGATAGGACACATTTGTATTAACCTCATCCACGGGCAGGATAAGAGGACTCATTGGGGTCGTGAATGTGCGCAATCAAGTATTTATTTTTTAAAGTTTATTTACTTGCCTGTGTGATCTGCAGTACTTCAGAATGCATACTAGCTGCTTTTTCTGGACTCTTAACCTTCAGGTCAGCACTCTGCAGTGAGGAATCTTTTTCTGGGCCTGCAGGTTTCAGGAAGCCTTCTCTTAGCCTGAGAATGGGAGCTGAACTGTCCACTGGAGGCAGCTCCTCTGAGGAGGAAGGGAGGGCTAGAAGGGAGAGGAGGCCAGGAGTGCACATTCAGTCTCCAGGGGAGCCATCTTTGGGAAGACAGGCGCAGGCACAAGGGGCACAGGACCAACAGTCCAAGGCGGAAGGGGCTGCAGAAGACGCCACTATCCTGCTGCAAGGGTATTCAGGCGGCGAAGCAGCTACCTCAATATGCCTCAATATGCCTATGGAGGCTCCATCTCTCAAGGGAGACAGTCAACTATATCTGTCAGATGATTGGACCTGACATCTCCCCTAACTGTGTGGGTGGACACTCCATGCCAGTGGCTCTAAAGGTCACAGATGCCCTCAACTTCTATGCCTCTGGCTCCTTCCAGGACTTGGGGGCGATCTTTGTGGTGTCTCCCAATCAGCTGTCCACACTTGTGTCAAGCAGGTTACAGCCGCACTTTCCAGGCGTGCATTGACCTTCATCCACTACCATTGGGACCAGGCAAGCCAAACACAGCGAGCCAGAGGCTTCGTGACGATTGCTGGCTTCCCCCGCGTCCAGGGTGCAATAGACTGCACACATGTGGCCATCAAGGCGCCAGCAGGTGAGCCGGGTGTCTTCATCAACAGGAAGGGATTCCACTCCATGAACGTGCAGATAATGTGTGATCACAGGATGCTGATTTTACAAGTTTATGCAAGGTACCCAGGCAGCTCCCATGACACCTACAGCCTCATATATTCCCAGGTACTGGGGCTCTTCAGTGCTCTAGCCTGGCTTGATGGATGGTTGCTGGGTGACAAGGGCTATCCCCTCAGAAGGTGGCTCATGACGCCTCTCCACCATCCAAGAACAGAAGCTGAGCAGCGGTATAATAGGAGCCATGCCCCCACAAGGGCTGTGGTGGGGAGAATCATCGATCTTCTCAAAATGTGCTTCCGATGCCTGGACTGCTCGGGGCGCACTCTCGTACCCGCAGATCGTGTGTCGGTGATAGCGGTTGCATGCTACGCTCTCCACAATCTTGTGCTGGAAAGGGGGTACACAGTGGGCGATGAAGACGTCGACGTTGTGGCTGCGGCTGCACATGATGAGTCCAGGAGTGAGTGCAAGGATGAGCATGCACAGGGAAATGCTGAGGGGGTAGACGCTGACCCGGGCATACTCCAAGGAGGCAGGGACACCTGGGAGGCTTTAATCCAATTAACCATCAGCCAGCACACCACAGATGGTCCACCAGGACAAGCCTGGGCTGTCGGCTCGACACTTGACACCTAAGTGCAAAATCTGCCAGGATAGGAACAGTAACTAAGGGCCTTGTTAATAAAGCTGAATGTCCAAAAAAGCACTCATGACAGTTTTGGAAACTATATGCATGCAGAAGAAAAGAGGCACCCTCAGCCATGGTGACATATCTGAATTTAATGTGTGAAACAAAGCAGCTCATTACAAAAAAAAGACAAAAGTGTTACAAATCAAATAAAATTATATGGGCCTGATCTCAGGCTAACAAAGAAGCACCAGTGAAAAACCCGTGGTGTGCCTAAGGTGCCTTATGCTTTCATTTCCGGGTGCTACGTCTTGGTGCTGCCCCATCGCTCGGAGTGGCATCTGAGACAGCCTGCTGACTGCTGTCCGGTTAGCCTCGATGACCTTGGCGGTTGTCCTCTGGCTTGTGGAGCCTGTGTTGGCCCTGCCTGGGAGGGAGCTGCCAGTTCCACAGCTGGCATCTCCCCAGTCTTCACAGCTTCACCAGATGATATGGTCACTGGGACAGGGGCGGAGGAGCTGCTGCCCTCATCTGGAGCGCCCTGAGAGGAGCTTGCAGAGATGACAGGCAGCTGCTGCACTGATGTGAGGTTGCTTCAGACCTCCCTGTTCACCGTGCATGGATGGGCACTGAGCTGGGAAACTTGATGCCCACACCATCTCCCACACTGGCACTGACCATCCAAGGTCAACGCCGATGTGAGGGCTTGCTGGTCAGAGTGCATCCCCAGGGTTTCCTGGAGTAGGCTTTCCACGAGAGTCGCCGCTCTCTCCATGGAGGATGCATGGCACTCAGACATGTGGCTCGTTGCTTCGGCGAGCGTCCGCATAGACTCCTCCACCATGGAGACCAAGCCAAGCATAGCCTCATGTATCTCCCCCAGATGCTCCTGCACACCCCACCACATTTCCTGCACCTTCTGCATTGCACACGACTCCAGAGGCACATCATCAGGCACTGACTGAGCATGTGCCTGGTCCCCTGCAGTCCTCCGACTGCTGGTGCCATGGGCACTCTCTGTCTTTGCCAGCTCCTCCAGTGACTGTGAAGTGCCCTCACCACTGTGCCCCGGGACACTAGCCGTTGTTTGAATTCCCACCGAGATGCAAGTATCTGCGCTGGTGCTTGCCTCACAGAAATGGTGTGACGCTGGTGAGACTTCAGGCCCCTTCAGGTGTGAGAGGGGGCCTCTGCTGCTCCTGCTCCCAGCCCTGCTCCGATGATGCTGAAAGGAAGAACAAGGACAGTGTATCACTTAGCGTGGAGACAATGTCGTAGGGCATCCCTGTCCTCCAGATCATTGCGCACTCACCCATAACCAATGGTCAAGCCATGTTGCAAAATTAAATCATTTAACATTCAGCAGTGCTATGGCTGTTGGGAGGACAATGCTGATCTCACTGTTGGGCATAAATACCTGGCCATAGCACCCCAGCCTCACCGACACTAGTGGACCCGGGTGCATGACGCCTCTCCAGATCCAGGGCCTCCTGCTCAAAACGGCTTAGAATGGCGATCTGTGCTTGGACGCTGCCAGTTCTCGCACGCTCTGCCGTGTTATGAGCATTCTTCTCCTGAAAATGAGAGAAGAGCATTGATTAGTGCAAATTGCCATGGACTCTGTTCGTGCACTGCCCAACTCAACCAGAGTGGGACATATCAGGGCACTAGTGCCTCTTCATCCCGCTGCTGCCGAGCACTCTCACAAAGATGCTGGGCCTGCTCCCCCCCCCACCCCACCCCGAACACATGCTGCCTACATCACATTAGGCACCACATGGTATATCCTTCCATAACAAGGAGGCGCAAGCACATGGAGCACAGAGAACAGCGGACGGTTTGTTGCCATGTTGCCACCTTGAAGCTCCCCTCCCACCATCTCATCACCCTGGCTAGGACATGTCCTGGAGTTCTAACACAGCGCTAAGGTGCAGCTTCTCCAGGTTGCCCCCAAACCAGTCATGTGGGACTCAGTGTAACACATGCTGCAGGGATAAAACACATCTCCTCATCACCCTCTCAGGCTGCCCTCTGCATGGGCAGTATCCGCTTGCCCACCCAGCAAAGGACAAATGCTTTCAATGATTCAATGCAGTCACGACACTCGGACTTGGCGGGAGGGGGCGGTGGGTGCGGTGCAGCAGGGGGGAAAGCCGACCTGCTGGTTTGAATGCCCAATGCCAACATAGTACTCACCCTGCCAGAGTGCAACAAGTTATTGAAGCGCTTGCGGCACTGAATCTAGGTGCGCTGCACTATGTCGCGGGAGCTCACCACCTCCGCCACCCACTTCCAGGCAAGTTTCGTCATGTGGGGGGGCCTCTTCCTCCCATCCTGGGAGACCAGCACCTCCCATCGTGCTGCCACCTCCTCGAGGAGGACAGCAAGGCAGTCATCCAAAAAACGAGGGGCACAGTGGCCCCCCGCCCTACCCTCCATCCTGGCCTGTCCTGCTGGCCTTTCTCCAAACTGGCCTGCTCACCAGAAGCCCTCTGCATTTGCCTTGCATTTGCCATTGTGAGTAGCTTAGAAAAGGCTGCCAGGCCTTCATTTAAACAGGCTGATGTTGGACGAGTGTCCCGACGTCATCATGTATCTTCTTTTGAGAGTTATGAAGTATCTCCTTAGTGTCTGCCGTCTTTTCACCTATTTTTCCAGTCCACTTTAGTCATCTCTGTTTTGTAATCGCCTTAATTTAAGTTTAAGACACTCGTAATGGACCCACATTTCTCACTCTTAAACTGAATATGAAATTCTATCATATTATAATCACTCTTGCCTAGAGGATCTTTTACTATGAGATTCTTAATTAATCTTGTTTCATTACACCTTACCAGGTGGTGTCCTGGCCAATATTGATTTCTCAGTGAACAGTACAAAAAAAATTATCTGTTCATCATCACATTGCTCTTTGTGGAAGTTTAGTGTGTGCAAATGCTGCCGTATTTTCTACATTACAGCAGTAACTACACTTCAAAAGCACTTAATTGATTGCAAAGTTCTTTGGGATGTCTGGTGGTCATGGAAGATCCTATATCAATGTAAGTCTTTTCCTTCATCCTTTAAGATGCTCCTTAAACTGGAGGAAAGATGAAGGTTTTTTGGTCATCTTTCTTGATATCTCCTCTTGTGGCTCTGTGTCACATTTTGGTAACTCTTTTCTGAAGTGCCTTGTGAAGCTTTACGGTGCTAAAGGTGATACATAAATGCAAGTTATTTTCATCCAGTGGATCAGCTCAATCTATCCAGTTTCTTGGTGCTATTGTACATTAGCCTTTTAGTAAGCTAAGGCCGGAATTTTACGGCCTGTCGCGTCGGGTACGGGGCCATAAAATGCGGCGAGCCATTCTAAACTCCACTGACTTCGTAAAATCCTGCTGCCATAAAATTCTGCCCTAAAATAAGTTGGTACTTCACATTTACTAAGTCACAGTTAGATTTGTATCATGTGGTCTACTGAGATTTTCCGGAGTATAGATTCACAAAAGGCTAATGTATGCCAGTCTGTGTTGCTGATTGTGGACTAAATTCAGCAATTTAGCTTTTGACCTTTTATTGGACTGAAAGCTTTAAAAATATACAGGTGTGCATTCAGCTGTCTGCAATTAATTCATTACCTGATGATTACCGTTGTCGGAGGTTAACTGATAGAAAAAGCTTCGGCGACTGAACTGCCTACTATTATTCTTATGTTCCTAAGATATGATTTTAATCCTCCTAAAATATAGAGATTCAACATAGGATCAGAATGCCTAGGAATCTTTTGCAAGGGCTAGGGATAGTTCTACAATTTTCAAAGATGCTTTTTTTTATTCGCTCATGGGATGTGAGCATCGCTGGCTAGGCCAGCATATATTGCCCGTACCTAATTGCTCTTGAGAAGGTGTTGGTGAGTTGCTTTCTTGAACCGCTACAGTCGATGTGATGTAGGAACACCCACAGTACTGTTGGGGAGGGAGTTCAAGAATTTTGACCCAGCGATAGTGAAGGCACAGTGACATACTTCCAAGTCAGGATGGCGAGTGGCTTGGAGGGGAACTTCCAAGTGGTGGTGTTCCCTTGTGTCTGCGGCCCTTGTCCTTCTAGATGGTAGTGGTCGTGGGTTTGGAAGCTGCTGTCTTAAGTATTGTGAATACAATTCTAGAAAGTCACAAGACCGGAAAACTGAAATCAGTTGCAACATGCCTCTTTATGTTGCAGAACTATTTTATACTGGGATCTTCCTGTAATCTTACCACTTAGTTTGTGAGGTGGATTTCACTAAATAACATAATGAAATACACAAACAACTTTTGAGTTTTTTAATTGCATTGTCCTGACAGAGGTTCCTGCAGGAAACCAGTTGAGCTTTTTTAATTATAGGACTTAATGATATAAAGGTGACATTATTTCTGAGATATCTGATATTAACATGGGAGTTGGGGTGGAGGGGAGGGGAGAATTTGCTGTAGTTCTGTTTTTAAGCATTTTATTTTCCTTTCATACCAAAAAGCTGCAAGTACTTTCTGTTTTCACCAGGAACTTGAATATATGCATATGTGAAACCATAACTTTACCACCCAGTAGTTTAGAACACTATTGGATTTATCTTGTTCAATTTGAGCCATTTGCTGCTAATGGCTCCTGCCCTTCTCTGGCTGAGTGCCAAGTTGATGCAGTAGTGTGTGTGCCAGTTAATTTAAATTAAAATGCCTCCTATTTGCCTCCTGTTTCAAGGGAAAATGTGAGCTTTGGCTTTCTAGGAAAGGCTTCACTGGGGTGCCTTTTTGTGGCTAATAGCCAATGAAACTAGTGGGAAAGTTGAAATAAAAACAGAAAATGCTAGAAAAGTGCACCAGGACTGACAGCATCTGTGGAGAGAGAAACAGAGTTAATGTTTCTAGTCCGTATGACCCTTAAATGTACACTATGACCAGGATTTTACATTCGGCGTGCGGGGGTGGGCCCGACACGCCGGAACGTAAAATGAGGTGCAATGACGTCGGGTGTGCGTCCCGACATCATTGCACAGTCTTACGATGTTTCGTTTGGCGGGTGCGCGCCGGTGTTGGCTGTGCGCCCATCAATAATTAGAAGGCCTATTAAGGCCGTGAACAACCTCATTAACTTGAAATTTACTCTGCCCTTCCAACCTAATGGTTGGTGGGCAGGCAAAAAGGCCAAGCGGCCCTTACAATTTTTAGGAAACCTCATCCACGAGTGGGATGAAGTTTCCTAAAGCTTCTACAAATTTAATAAAAACTTTTTTTGAAAAATAAAAACACGTCCCATCTCATGTGACACAGTCTTTAAATTTCTTTAAAAAGCACTTCAATTCCCCTGAGGCAGCTCCGTG